>NW_025064863.1:0-498572 GCF_014595645.1 Diaporthe citri
CTTTTTTTAAGTTTTTAAAATCTTTAATATTAAATTTTTATTTAAAGATAACTTAAAAAATTTTTTTAAATAATTTATAAAATTATTTTAAAAAGGTAATAATATAATAAGTTTCTTTTTTATTATAAATAAATAATTAATATTTATTAAGTATAATAGCTAGCAATTAATAAATTATTAATAGCTTTTTAGCTTAATTACTTAATTAATAATATTATTTTTAAAGAATAAGCTTATATAAGATTTCTTTTTTATTATATATAATTAGCTAATATTAATTATATTTAATAATTAATAGCTTTTAAATTATTTATAATATTTTATTATAGCTAATTAATTTATGCTTAAATTTATAAAATATATATTTATAATAAATTTCTTTTTTACTTTAATTATATAATTAATATTAATTTAGCTTAATAATTAATAATTATTAAATTTTAATGCTATATTTTATAAATAATTATTATTAAGCAAGCTTATAAGCTTAAAGTTATTTTTTAAATTACTTTTATAATAATATGCTTATTAGCTAAAGTTAAATTTATTATAAGCATTGCTAAATTTAATTATAAATATAAAAAAAGATTTCTTTTAAAACTTAAGTTACTTATTAATAAGATTTTAATATAATTTCCTCCTTATTTTAATAAGTTATTCCTTTTTAGCCTTTATTAATAAGCTATTTAAGATATTAAATTATTAAAATATTTCTTATAATATTAAAAATGCTAAAAAAGGAATTAATAAAAATAATAATAATTCATTTTTATTAAATAAGCTTAATTTTATATTATTATTATTAATTATTAATTATTAAAATAACCTTATGCTTAAAGAAGAAAATGCATTTAATAATATTTTTAATATAATAGCTATAATATTATATAAGCTTAATCTTGCATTATTAATATTAATTGCAAATTACTTAGTTAACTATATATTTAAAGATAAAAAAGCATTAAATAGCTTTTTTAATTTATTAAATGCAATATTAAATAAGCTTAACTTTATATTATTAAATTAAAAATAAAATTATTAAGCTAACTTTTTATTTAAAAAAAAAAGTATATTACTTAATTTATATAATTTAAATATTAAAGCAAAAGCAGAAAGTTAATAAGGAGTAATATTAATATATTAATATTTATATTAAAGCATTAAGAAAGATATTAATATTAAATTAATAAAAGGAAAATTTAAAAGTTTAAATAATTTATTAAATAATTTTAAGATAATTTATTTAAATTAAAGTTAAAGTTATAAATAGCTTATAATATTTATACTTTATATTATTAAATATAAGTAAGCTAAAACTTATTTATAAACTTAAGAAAGTAGCTAAGGTTATTAATAATTTATAGCTAATTTAATTATAAATAATTTAGCTAAGCTTAGCCCTTTTATTAAATATAATTACTTTAATATTTAATTAATAGCTAAAGAATATAAATAAGTATATAAAGAATTTATAGCTAATTAAAAAATTAATAATTTTAATAAAATTATTCCTTTTTATAATATTTAATTTAAAACCCTTTTTAATAAAAGAAAAGTTTAAATATTAATATTATATATTTTACATTTTAAAATATATATTTATAATAAAAAGCTTAATTATAATAAATTATTAATATACTTATTATTTAATATATTATAACTTAATTTTAAAAATTTAAATATATTAATTAATAATTAATAATATATAGGAAAGATTGCTTATTTAAAGTATATTAAAAAAAAGAAATTTTATAATGCATTTTTAAAATTTATAAAGAAAGATATATAATCTTTTTAGCTTAATAAGCTTAAATTTATATTTAATTATAAGTATATAGCTAATATAATTTAATTTAAGATATTAAATGCTAAATTTATTAAATATTAAAAAGTAAAGATAAAAAAATATAAAAAGTTATTTTTAATTATAAGTTAAGCATTATAAGCTTTATAATATATATAAAAGATAAATATAGCTATTATAAATATGCTTTTATAAAGCTTATAAATAAAGAAATATTAATTATTATAAGGATTTTATATTAAAGAATAAAGGGTATAAATAAATTTAAATTCTTTTAACTTATACTTAAGGCTTTAAAATAAAGTTATTATTTATACTTTTTTAATAAATTTATAATATTAATTATAATAAATTAAGCTTAAAGTAATTAATATTAATTATTACTTTAAATAAATATTAAATAATAAAGGGAAAATAAAAACTTAAAGAATTAAAATTATAAAGATAAGGTTATTATTTTATAACTTAATATTATTTATTTAAAATATTATTTAATAAATAATAAACTTATATAATATAAGTTAAACTTTTATAATTTATAATAAATTATTATTATTAATATTTTATATTATATAAATTAACTTAATATAATTTATATTAAATTATTATTATTAATATTATATAATAATTTAATATATATATTTATAATAATTAATTATAATTATTAAAGGTTTTAATTATTAACTTATAATAATTACTTAAATTATAATAATAAATTCTTAAATATATAAGCTTAATTATTTAAGTTTTATTAATAAGCTTATTAATTAATATTAATATTAATTCTTTATAAATATATTATTATAATATAATATTATTTATGCTTTTAAACTTATTGCTTATTAATTTAATATTTTTATTTTATTAAAGCTTTTTTTTATTTTAAGTTATTAATATAATATTATTTCTTAATAAATAACTTTTTTTATTAATATTAAGGCTAAGAATTAGCTAATTTTTCTTATAAATACTTTAAGATTTAACGCTTTTTAAATTACTTATTTTAAAGCTATTAATGCTTAAGGCTTTATTTTTAATATTATTATTATTTAAGGCTTTATTATTAAAAGCATTATTGCTTAAGGCCTTATTTTTAAAGTTATTATTGCTTAAGGCTTTATTATTAAAGGCATTACTGCTTAAAGCTTTATCTTTAAAGCTATTATTGCTTAAGGCTTTATCTTTAATATTATTATTAATTAAAACTTTATTATTAAAGTTGCTATTATTTAAAGCCTTATTTTTAATATTATTATTACTTAAAGCTTTATTATTAAAATTATTATTATTTAAAGCTTTATTTTTAGCATTATTATTGCTTAAGGCCTTATTATTAAAGCTATTATTACTTAAAAAAGTCTTTTTAAAATTTATATTATTAATATTATTTTTATTAATAACTATACTTATTAAAAAGCTGCTTTTAATAAACTTTATAATATTATTATTTTTACTTTTTAATAATAAGGAAATTATATTTAAATTTATTATATTTTTATAATTTTTATTTTATATCTTAATTATTTAAAAGTTTTTATAGCTATATTCTTTAGCCTTATAATTAATATTCTTTATTTTATTTTTAATATTACTTTTATTATAATCTTTTTAATTATATAATAAATTATTTTAATTTATATTTTTATATATAAATATTTAAATAATTTTTAAGTTTTGCTTATAATAATTTTAAATATAATTATAACTTTAAAGGTTCTTTAATTTTTCCTTTATTAATATTAACTTATATATTAAAGTTTTGCTATTATTATTAATAATAAAATAAAGTTGCTTAAATATTTTATTAATTATAATTAATAAAATTAATAAAGATATTCTTTAATTATATAATTTATTTACTTTAACTTTAATATTTAATATTAATTATTAATTATTATAATATATTATTTAAATAATATTAAATGCTTTTATTTATTATATTATTTTATTTTTAAAATATTAAATTAAACTTAAATTTAAATATTAAAATTATTCTTTAAACTTATTAATAAATATTTATTAATTAAGCTAGGCTTATATTTATTATAGCTAAGTTTATAAGCAATACTTAATAAAAAATACTTATAATATAAGCTAATTATAATTTACTTTTTTATTATTAAAATTAAATTTATTAAATTTAAATATAAAAAAGTATATTTAAAATATAAGCTTAAAATATAGTAAATTAATATAAAGATTATTATTTTAATATTTAAAATAGCGATAAATTTATAATATAAAGCTAATATATATTTTTAAAATTATAACTCTTAAGCTTATTAAATTTTATTATATTATAATTTATATTATAATATAAGTTATAATAATTAAAGTAAAGCTATAAATAAACTTTATTATTTTAAATTTACCCTCTTTTTAAATAAAAATGCAATGCCTTAATATTTATTATAAATATATTATATAATATATATTAGCTATTAAATATAATGCTAAATTTATATATTTTAATATTATTAAATATAAAGCAGTAAAAATAATATAATTTATTATTATTTAAAAAATATTAATATAAAATTTAAAACTTTAATTATTATAAAGAGCCTTAATAAATATAATAAATAATATATATTTCTTATTTATTAAGCTATAAATTATTTTGCTATTTCTTTATAATAAAGCTTAATTAACTTACCTTATAATAAAAATAAGCTAATAAAATAATAGCTATTAATATTTTATTAATTACTATTAGCTAACTTATAAAAGTTTATTTCTTTATAATATTATTATTTAAACTTTATAATATTATATATATAATTAATACTTACTTTATTATTTTATTAATAATATAAACTTGTTTTTAAATTTCTTTTAATAATATATTTAAAATTTATAAAGCATTAATAATAATAATAATAATTAATTCTTTTATAAAAAGCATAATTATATAAATATTTCCTTAAATATTATATTTAATCTTTTAATTTACTACTTATAACTTAATAACTTAATACTTAATATTTCTTTATTAATTAAACTATTTTATGCCTTTTAAAAATATTATACTTTTATAAATAAGTACTTTAATATATATATTTATAATATAATTTATTTTAGCAAAAATAAATATAATTTACTTTATAAAAATAATAAAGCATAATATATAATATATTTAATTTAAAAGCGTTGCTATATTAATATAGCTATTAATATCTTTAATTAGCTATTTATTATTTAAATAAAATAAAACTAAGGTTAAGCTATTTAATAAATAAACTTTACTTAAGAAATAAAGTATTAAAATATTAATAAATAATATATTTTAAAACCTTAGCATTATTATTTTTTTTAATTAAGTTTAAATAAGTAAATTTTAAAAAATAATATTTAATAAGTTTTTTAATAAGAATAGTTTTAATATTAAGCTATAATTTAAATATTTTAGCTATATAAAATTTAAAGATTAAATAAAGATATTATTATAAATTCCGCTAAATAAGCTTATATATTTTTTAATTATAAGCTTATTTAATACCTTAAAGAAAATAATCTTATAATTAAAGGTTAACTTTATAATTATATTAACTAAACTTTAAATTAATACTTTTAAACCTTATTTTTAAATAAATATAAGTAACTTTTTTTTTATTAAAGCTTAGTTAATTATATTACTTATTTTTTAGCTTATTATTTAAGTTAAGCAATTTAAAACTCTTATATTAAAAAAAGAGTATTTATTAATACCTTATTTTATATTTATTATTTTTAATAATAATAATAATAATAAGCAAAAGATTTTTTTTATAAATAACTTTATTAAGGCTATTTATATAATTAAAATTATTTATAATAGCTATCTTAAGTAAGCTATAAAAGATAAATTAAATATTAACTTAAGGCTTTATAAGTTTTTATTTTAAGATTTTAAAAAAAGCTTTAATATTTTTTAATATTAATATTAATAAATAAGATAAATATATTATTAAAGGTATAAAGATTTTTATATATATTTAGTAAATTTTTAATATATATTAAATATTTATAAATTTAATTATTTATAAATATATATAAGCATTATATTAACTTAAATATTAAGTATAATAAGATAATATTAATACTTTTATATTTTTATATAAAAGCTTGCTTTATTAGCTTTAAAAAGATAGTTTAAAAGAAATAAGTAATAAAAAAGCCTAATTATTATTTTTTAAAGAATTATAAAGATAATAAATATTATTGCTTTATATAAGATATATAAATAATTTAATGCCTTTATTTTATAAATTATAAAATTTAAGATATTTTTAATTATATAATTAACCTTTTTATTTTTATAATTAGCTTATTAAATTTAAAAAGCATATAAATATAATAAATAGCCATTACTTTTAAGAACTTTAAGAAGGAAAATTTATATTTATAGCCTTATTATCTTTATAAAGAGCTAATATTTAAATAAAATCTTTATAATCTTAAATAAAAACAAAATAATATTAAGGATACTTAAGGGGTTTTTAATTAAGAATTAAATATTTTTAATATTAAAATTAATAATATATATAATATCTTTTTTATTAGCTTTTTAATAGCTTTAAAGCTATTAATTAAGTTTAAATAACTTAGGAAGCTAATTTTATAAGCTGCATTTAACATTATTATTTTTAATAAAATATAAAACTTTAAAGGCTTTAAAAAAAATAAAATTAAATTATTTAAAGCTATATAAAAAATTATAAATATTAATAAGCATTTTATTATATTATTTATATTATATAAGATAATTATAAAAAAAGAACTTAGCATTATAAAAGCAATAATAAATTACTTTAAGAATTAATAAAAAAGGTTTAATATTAATAATAACCTTTATTTTAAAATTAAATTTAATAACTTACTTATTATTTTACTTAAGTAAAATTAATATATTATTAAACTTTATAAATAACTTATTTATAATTTTATAAGTAGCTTTATAAATAATATTAAAAAAAATAAGATTATTAATAAGATTTAATTATATTATTAATTATTTATTATATACTTTTAATAAAATTAAATATAATATAAAAGTTTATTAAATTACTTATTAGCATTTAATGCTTATAATATTAATATTAACTTATTTAATAATATTAAAATTAAAGTAGCTTAATTAATATTTATTATAAATATATAAACTTTAATTATTAAAAAGCTTAAATTAATAAAAGCTAATTAAAATAAAAAAAAAAAATTAGCTAAGAAAAAAGATAAGAAATTTTATAATAAAGAGTTAATTAAATAAAATATAATTAAAAAATAAATAATTAATAATAATTATAACCTTATATAGCTTAACCTTACTTATATTTCTTTATATTCTTACTTAATAATCTTATAATAAATAAAAATAATTAAGTATAAAATATTTAACTTTAAGAATAATTAAAATATTTTTATATAAGTTTAAATTAAATTAAAATATAATTTAAAGATATATTATATAAATATTAAGAATTTTAATAAATAAAATTTTAAAAACTATGCAAAAAAACTTTAAAATAATAGCCTTAAATTATAGCAATTTTATAAATTAATTAATAAAATGATAAATAATAATAATAAAAATATAAAGCTAAAAAATAATCCTTATAAAAAGTAATATATTATTATCTTTTATAATTATATTATTAATATTATATTAATATACTTCTTTTTAATTATAAATAAGGAATTATATAAAAAGATTAAATTAATTTTATTTACCTTTAGCATTAATAATAAAAAAAGATAAAAAATAAAAAAAGAAATAAATTAATATAAAAAAAACTAAATAATAAGTATAAGATCCTTATTATTATAATAAATATTACGGCTAAAAGTTTTAATCTTTAATATATAAATAATTTTTAATTTATAAAAATCCCCCTTATATTAATTAAATATTTATAAGTAATTAAGCATATATATTAAATAAATTAAATAATAAAAGTTAATATTATTAAAATATTTAATAAAAATAATTTATAAAAAAAAAAAATAAATATTAATATATTAATAAATAAAAAGATTATATTAAAGTATATTTATAATATTAAGATTGCTAAAATTATGCTTATAAAAGCTTAAATTATTAATAATATATATTTTAAGATAAAAGCTTAGCGAATTACTTATAAATTAAGGCTAAATAATATTAAAAGAAAATAATTTTACCTTTAATTTCCTTAAAATAAAGTTTATTAATATTATTAAAATAATAAACTTTAAATCCCCCCTTAATAATAATGCTATTTATTCTTTAAAACTAAGTAATGTTTATTAAAAAATAAAATAATTTATTATAATTTATTATTAATTATATTAATTTAAATTATATAATATAATACCCTTTATTTCTTAAAATAATACTTTAATAAATATAAATTATTTTTTTCTTATTTTTACTTTTTATAAAACTTAATACCTTTTTTTTCTTTAAATACTTTCTTATATAATATTAATATTATTATACCTAACTTTTTATTACCTTAAGAATTAATTAATTAATTAATAAAATAAATAATATTAATTTAAGTATATAATTAATTTATTTATTAATTATAATAATAAATTATAAATATAAGTATATTAATTAAGCATTACTTATAATATTAATATATTAATTTAATTTAGCCTTAATATTAATTTATTAAATCTTATTAAATGCTAATTATATTTATTTTTATTATTAAAATTATTAAATTAAAATATTTTATTAAGCGCCTTAATATAAGCTTTTTTTATTATTTATATCTTATTTTTACTTAATTTATACTTATTTAAAATATATAGTAACTTAAGCACGCTATTTTAAATACTTTTAAGTAATATATATATATTTATAATATTAATTATAATAATATTAATATAATTTATAATTATTACTTTATATATAATCTTTATTAAAGTTTTTATTAATTATTAATTTAATATAATAAAGATAAAGTATATTTCTTAAAGTAAGTTTTAGCTTAAGCTTTAAATTCTTTTTTTTATTTCTTTTCTTAATTATTTTATTATTATATTTTAAGGCTTAATTAATATCTTTTTATGCTTTAAGGTAATAATCTTATATTTAGCAAAAGCCTTAAGCTTTATTAAGGCCTTAAGCTTTATTAAGGCCTTAAGCTTTATAAAAATCTTTTTTTTTAGCTTTTTTAGCTTTAAATCTTATTTTTAAATTAAATATATAAAAATAAAATAATTATATTTAAGTATTTAAATAATATAAAATAATCCTTATATATAAATATAATTTAAATAAGAAATTAAAAAGATATTAATAAGAATTTAATTATATATATAATTTTTATATTATATTTTTTAATAATATAATTTTAAATTTCTTATTTTATTTATATATATTATTAATAAATATAATATAAATGCATATAATAAATATTAATATTAATATACTTAAAAAAACAGCTTTATTTCTTATATAAAGAATAATATCCTTAAACCTTATATAATTAATTCTTAATAATAATAAAAGCTATATATATTTATTAAGTAATATAATATATTAATTTAAGGTTATTATTATTAAAGATAAATAAAGTTTATTTAAGCTAAATTAATTTAATAATAATAATAATAATAATTTTATAATTAAAAAATCTTTTTATTAATTTAATAGAAATTATAATTAAAATTAATATAATATATATATAATATTTTAAATAAATTTTTATAAATATAATTAACTTTATAAAGTTACTTTTAATAAGTTTAAATATATTATAATATTTAATATTATTTTTAATGAAAAAGTTATTAATATAATAAATTAAGAAAATTTAAATAAAATTAATATTTTTTTTATAATTTTTAAGGGGTTTTAAGTTTATAAAATTATATATTAAATATAATACACTTAATTCTTAAATTTTTATTTAAGGTTTTAAATACTTATTACTTTACTACTTTAAGATATCTTTATAGCTTTTAAATATTTTTAAAAAGTAATTTTTATAACTTTAAAAGTTTTTAAAATATATAAAAACTTTATTAACTTTATAATCTTAAAGCTTCTTTAAAGTATTAAACATTATATAATTATAAAATATTTATTTTAAGCTTTAAATTATTTTTATTTTTAAATATTCTTAATATTATTTTTATTATTATAATTAATAATTTTATTATATATTTAAGGTTATTATTATAATAAGTTTATATTATAAACTTTTAAATTATTTTTATATTTTATAAAGTATATTAAATTTAGCTAATAATGCTTTTTTTAAAAATATAATATTAAATTTAATTTATTTTACTTAATAATATTATTATTATAATAAAGTTCTTATTTAGCAATAAGTATAATATTATTTAAAAGTTATTAATAAGGTTATAAAAAAAATGCTTTTATTTAATTTTTTAAGCATTATATAAAAAGAAAGTAAAGCTTTTGCTTTTTAAAGTTAAAAAAGGCTTAATATATTATATATAAATAATATATAAATTATATAAAAATAAATTATATATAAATTTTAAGTAATTAATAAAAGCTTTAATATTAATATTAATATTATATAATTAAAAAGTAAAATTAAGTTAAGATTTTTAGCAATTAATAATTTTTTATTAAAATAATATAAATATAGCTTAAAAAAGTAATATTTTATTAAATAAAAAGCCTTAAAGTATTTATTAAGTTAAACTTAAGTTTATTTTAAAAAAAAAGGCTTTGCCTTTAAATAAAAAGCTTTATATTAAATATTTAATTAAATAATTTTTAAAAAAAGATAGTTTTATTATAAAGCATAATATATTATAATATTATTAATAAAGAATTTTAAATATTAATAAAGGTTAGCGTTATATACTTAAATTCTTTAATTTATTATAATTATATTTATAAAAAAAGCCTTTTTAAATATAAGGTGCTCCTTAAGGCTATTAATAATTATATTAATTATTACTTTCCTCTTATTAATATAATAATGCTTTATATGCTTTTTTTAAGCATTTAATTTAAATAAATTAATAAATGCTACTTAATAAAGTAAATTACTAATTATATTATATAAATACTTAATAATAATAAGCTATATATTAAGAAATTAGCTAGCTATTATTAAGTAAATATTTATTTTAAGGTTTATTTATATAGTTTTTTTTAATAATTAATTAAATTAAGAAGTTATTAATAAAATTATAAGGTTTTAAGTAATATATTATTAGCATTAAAAAGGTTGCTAAATAAGCTTATAATATTCTTTAAATATAAAAATAGCTTATTAATTATATTTTTTATATCTTTATATTATATAAGCTAATAAAAAACCTTTAAAACCTTATAAAAATTAATAATTATAATTACTTAAATTATAACTATACTTTTTATTATATTAAGCTTAATATATTTAATATAATTATATAAATTAAAGGTAAGAGTATTATTAAAAAACATTATATTTAAAATATAATATTAAATAAAGGTTAATAATAAATATAAAGGATTTTGTTTAATATTTAATTTAAAAATATATAAAATATATATTTTTAAGAAAAATTATTTAAATTTTAAGGTTAAGGTTTTTTTTATCTTAATAATAATAAATTAATTAATAAGTATTAATAAATAATTAATTAATTATATTTACCTTATAAAATAAGTAATAAAAAGTTATTATAATTAACTTTAAAGTAAATAACCTTAAAAGTTAAAGATTAATAATAAAACTTAATTTATTAAACTTATAAATAGTAATTTATAATAAGTTATTTTAATTTTATTTAAAAATAGCTTATTTTATTAATTTATTATAAATTATTAAAAATATACTTAAATAATATACCTTAAAATAATTAATTTATAACAAATTACATAAGTTTTTATATAATTTTATAAAATTATTATATATTTATTAATATTTAAACTTTTTAAATTAAAAGCTTTATTTAAATAATTTAGGAACTTTTTAACTTATTTAAATGCTAAGTTAGTTTTTTAAGGTTTATTTAATTTAAAGCAATATCTTATTACTTTAATTAAATTTATATTAAGTTTATTATAATTTTTATTAATATTTTTTAATTTATATTTAATAATTTAAATAAACTTTAAGTTATAAAGTTTTATTTTATTTTTTTATACTTACTTAAACTTAATAATATTTAATTATAATACTTAAAATTAAAATAGCTTATATTTTTTAAATAAAAATTAAATAATTACTTTTATAATAAGTTTTTTATAATTTTTAACTTTTATTTTTATATTTATAATATAAGATATAACTTTTTATAAACTTAGCTTATATATTAAGATAATAAACTAAGTTAAATTTCTTTTTAACTTTTTTACTTATATATATATTTATAATTATTAATATATACTTAAGTATTAATATTAATTAAATTATTAATATTATTATTAAATAAAATAATTATTATTAATTAATTATTATTATATATAAAGCTTTTTATATTAAAGATATTAATTAAGTTTTATTAAAAATAGGTATTAACTATAACCCTTTTTATAATATATTTATAATTATTAGCTAAATCTTAACTTTAATTACTTAATATTAATAAATTTAATAACTTATAATATTATAATAAGATTATATATATTTATTTTAATAATATCTTTGCTAATATTATATTTATTATTATATATATAAGTTTATAGGATTTGCATATCTTATTATTAATTATAATTAAAAGCTTAAAGATATAAGAAATAATAATTTAATTAAGGTTTTATAGCTAAGCATTTTATTTATTATTATTAAATAAAAGGTAAACTAAGCTATTAATAATTATATTAAAAGCCTTTATTAATTAAAAAAGGCTTTTATAATTAATATTATTAATAACTTTTATAATATAGCAATTAAATTATATAGCTTTATTTTTAAAATATTTAAGAAAGAAATTATTATTTTTATAAAGAAATTAATAATTATAAGCTTTTTATATTAAATTTTATATTTAAAATATAATTAACATTTTATAATAAAACCTTATATATATAATATATAATAAATTGCTTTTTTAGTTTTAAGCTAAAGCCTTTAAAAATTACCTTTTATATAAATAAATAATAAAAGAATTAAACTTAAGGTAGCTTTTATAAATAATAGTTTTTTTTAATTAAGGTAATTTAATTAAGCTATAGCTTAAAAAATTATATTATATAAAATAATTATATCTTTTAATAATTTATTTACCTTTAATAATAAAAAACTTATATAATGTTTTAATAATATTTTAAGTTTTAATTATAAAATTAAATCTTTATATAAAAAATATAAATATTATTAATTATTACTTAGTTTTAATTTTAAGTCTTACTTATATTTAATATATTCTTAATATTTTATATAACTTAAAACCTTTAAGCATAAATAAATATATACTTCTTTAATTTTTAATTTAAAAAGAATTTATAAGTTTTCTTTTATTAGCTTATAAGGGTTTTTTTATATAAAGATAATATATTAAGAAAGGAAGTATTAAGGCTATAAATATTTTTAATAAAAGCTAAGGATTTTAAAAATTATATAGCTATTAAGAATAATAAATTATAATATATTTATTAAATAAAAAGAAGCATTTTAATTATTACTTTTATTATTATATTAATAATAAATAAAGAATAATAAAGTTAATATTAATGCTTATAATAATATAAATATTTCTTTAATAAAAACTAAGTTAATATTTTATTAAGGCTATATTATTAATAAAAATTAAGCTTAATTAATTTTAATATTAATTTTAAGCTTTATTACTTAATTAATTAGCTTATTTATAATATAATTTAATTATTATATATAATAAAATATTCCTTTTTTATATTTTATTTATTATTAATAAATATATTAACTTTTATATTAATATTATAATAAGCAAAAGCTTTAAGTTAAAGATTTTTTTATATAATATATATTATATTTATATTTTAATATATAAAATTAATTAATTATTAAAATTATAATTTATAACTTATAATTTCTTTAAGAAATTATTTATAAGCACTTTTATTTATAAAATTAAATTATATTAAATAATTTATAAACTTTCCTTTTTAGCTTTTTATATATAATATTAAATAAACTCTTAAGTATAAAGAAAAAGGAGAAAAAGTAATTAAAACTTATAGCATTAATATGCTTATAATTTTCATACCTTAATAACTTACTTTGCAATAAATAAACTTATTAATACTTTACCTTTTATAATCTTACTTTTACTTTAAATCTTAATAGCATTTTATTTTAACTATATATATAAGCTATTTTTATTATTAATGCTATATTTTTATAATATAAATTTAATAATAAATTGCATTAAATAATGCCTTTTATAAAGTCATCTTAATTATATATTAATATACCTTTATTAAAACTTAATAATTACTTATTTTCCCTTATCTTATATTATAATTCCCTATATTTATAAATAAATACTTTATAAGAATATTTTTAAAGATTAGCTAAATAGCTATTTAATTTCTTATTTTTAATAAGCAATCCTTAAAATTAATTAGCCTTAGTAATTTTTATTTAGCATAAAATATTTAAAAATAAATAATGCTAACTTATAAAGATTATAATTTCTTAAAATATAAATTAAATTTAGCTAAGATTAAAAAAAAAAAGAAAGTATATTAATAATAAGTTATTACTTATATATTTACCTTAATTTAGCTTAATAATATAAAGTAAGAGCTAATTAATTAACTTACTTAATAATAAAAATATAAGAAATAAGCTTAATATCCTTATTATTATTAATAAAGTTTTTTATTAAAAATATAAAGAAATTATAATAATTTATATAGTTATAAGTATAAATAAAGTAAAATTAAGTATAATTATAATTATATAAAATATATTATTATAATTAATATTATAAATAAATAAATAAAACTTAATATTATAATTAATATTATAAGTAAATTTATAATACCTATTATTATAATATATATTATATATTAATAAATAAAACTTAAAATTATAGTTAATATTATAAGTAAATAAATAAAATTTAATATTATAGTTAATATTATAAGTTATATTAATAACTTTTAATTAAGCAGTTAAAGGTATATTATAAGCTTTATTTCCTAAGTAAATATTTTTATAATATGCTAATAATATTTATAATTAAGACTTTAATATATATTTTAAATAACCTTAATATATTTATATTAAATTTTATTTATAATAATATCCTTTTTATATATATAAATAATATTTACTTTATTAAGTAATATATAAAAAGATTAAACCTTTTTATTAAAGGTAAATTTAAAAAATTAATAAATAAGAATTATATTAATAATTATAATATTATTACTTTAAAGCATTATTTTAAATAATACCTTATTATATTAAGTTATAATATTTTTTAAATTTAAATTATTAAATATTTTTAACTTAAATATAATATTTAATGCATATTGCTTAAAATTAAAATTAAATTATAACTTAAGTATTATATAATTATAAAGTTTTTTTATTATAATTATAATAAGATTTATAATAAGAAAGAAATAATAAATTTATATTTTATGCTTTTTAAAAATTAAAACTATTAATATATACTTAAATTTTCTTTATAAGTCCTTAAATAAAAATAAAGAATTCCTAATTTAATATTTTAATATTATATAGCTTTATAATTAATATTTATTAATTATAAAGTTAAAAGATTAAGAGTTTATAAAGAAATATAAAGAAAATCTTTAAAAACTTAATAATATTATTATTAAGATTTAAGAGAAAATTAAAAAGTAAGGCTTTAATAAAGATATTATTATTATTTATTTTAATTAACTTAGTAAAGCTATTATAAAAAAAGTAAAATATATTAATTTTAATAATAGTTTTAAATAATATTTCTTATTATTATATTTTATATTTTATTTAATTTATAAAATAATAGCATTTTTTAAATATATATTATTTTTATAATAATAAATAATTTTATAAATAAAGTTTAAAAATATTTAATTAAGGTTTTAAAATAAAATTATTAATTATATTATTATACTTTTATATATATAATATTAATAATATAATTTCTTAAAATTACCTTAAATAATTATATAAATTTTATATTTTTTTATTATAAATTTTATATTATTAATTAAATTTATATTTAAGGATAGCTTAAGTTATTATATTATACCTTTTTATATTAAAAATCTTAATAAATAAGTTATATTATAAAATAAAGTAAATATTAAAAAAGCTTAATAAGCTATAAATATTTCTTATATTATTAAAGATACCTTTAATATAATTATATTTATACTTATATAAAAAGCATTTAAAAATAGCTATTATTTAAATGCTATAATTTATTAATAATATAAAGTTAAATATATTTTTATAATAATTATAAAACCTAAAGGTTATAATAAAATATTAAGCTTAAAATTTATTTTTAATAAGGTTAGCAAAAAATATTAAGCTATAAAAATTAAATAATTTATTAAAAACCTTTAAAAGTTACTTTTTAGCTTTTATATTAATATTAATATTTATTTTAAAGATATATAATTATTAAATATTATAATTATTATTTATAAAAATTAGCTATTTAATATATATAAGCTAATAATTAAAATAATAAAATTATTAAAGGTATATTTTAAGTATATCTTTATAATGTATTAATAAAAGTAATATAAAGGTTAAAATACCTTACCTTTTATTAATATCTTTAAATTTATATATAAGTATTATATATTTTTCCTTAAAGCTATATTAAGGTTAGTTTATAATAATAATTATTTAAGTATTTAAAGATTTATTTTTAAAATTAAAAATAAAACCTTTTAACTTTATATATTATTTAATAAATATAAAATAAATATTATAAAAAATATAATATATAACCTTAAGAAAAATTTTATATTTCTTTTATTTAATATTAATATTATTTCTTATTTAAAGTTAAAACTTAATTATGCTTAAATAAAAAAATATTTTAATTAATATTAAAAAGATTTAATGCTTAATAATAATGAAAAGTTGCTTTTAATGCTAAAAATATATAAAATAAGTTTAATTAATAATAAATATAATATAAAAGCATTATTAATAATAATAGTTAATAAATTTTCTTTAAAAGCTAATATAAATCTTAAGAAATTTATAGTTAAAATTATTAATTAAAAGCATAAGGATTTATAAAAACTTTTAAACTTTTATTTTAAGTAATTACTTAAATTATACTCTTTTTATACTTAATATTTATTTATAAATTTTTAAGCCTTTAAATTAACTTTTTTATAAATTAATTTATTATTATTTTATTAATTATTATAAATTTATTATAATTAAGCTTTATAATATATAATAAATATTTATATTTTTAAGTAATTTTAAAAAGGATATTTATTTATTATTAAGAAAAATAAGTTTTTAATAATTATTACTTAATTTATTTATATAAGTTAATAATTAAATTATTATATTTTTTATACCCTTAAATTAAGATTTATTTTATTAAATTCTTTACTTTTTAATATATATTTATTTATTTAATTTTTAATTTATTTTTATAGCGTTGCTTTTTTAAATATAATTTAATTAATTTTTTTTCCCTTATAATTATAATTTCCTTTTCTTAAAGTTAATATTATTAATTATTATAACTTTTCTTAAATACTTTATTTATATTATTATTTTTCTTTATAATTAAATTATACTTAATTATAAATAATACTTTATAAATATTATTGCTTATTAAAATTACTTTTATAATAATAAAAGTAAATAAAATTAATAATAAATTTTAAGTTATTAAGGTAAAAGACTTAAATAATATTATTTATATTATATGCTTAAATTACCTTATTATAATTATTAATATATTTATTAATAATATTATTTAATATATATACTTTATTAAAATATTATTAATTAATCTTTAAGTAATAATAATTAAACTTAATAATATAATAATTTTATATAAATAATTCTTTAAGTTGCTAAATATCTTTATAATAATAATAAGTAAATATTATATATAATATATAAAAGTTATAAGCTTATTTATAATAAATTTTAAAGCTTAAATCCTTTCTTACTTAAGTATATAATTATAAGCAATATATTATAGCTATCTTAATAGTTAACTTAATTAAAAGCTAATTTAAGTAAAAGGAAAAATAATAATAAATAAAGTATTTTTTTTCTTTTTTATTAAAGATTATAAAAGAACCTTAATATTATAATTAATGCATTTATAATTAATATTTTTAAAGTTATTTATATAATAATTAATAAAGTATATTTTATAATTATCTTTAAGTTTTTTTATAATTTAATTATTAAATATAATATTTAAATATTATTAAAGTTATTATAATTATTTTTATTTTATAAAATATAGCGTTTAAATTTAAAGTTTTTATATAATTACTAAGCTTTAATTATAAAAAAAAAAGATAAATTTCTTAAGGTAAAACTTAAATATAATATTAAAAAGTAATAACTCTTATATATTATATTAATAAGCATTTTAATCTTAATATATTAATTAAAATAATATTTTAATTATAATTATTAATTATATATAATTAAATCTTAATTTTAATTAATTTATTATTTATTAATTATATTATTTTAAATTAATGCTTACTTAATATATTATTTTAAAATATTAAAATTAAATTAAGCTAATATTACCTTATTTCTTTAATTTACTAAGAATTAATTATTATATATTATTATTTATATTATATACCTTACTTAATAATATTAATTAATATTAGCGTTAAGTTATTATAAATTAATACTTTGCTTTTTTTATAATAATTAACTTATATTAATATTTTATTAAGTAAATTTAAAATAATAAGCTTTTTAATTAAAGTTAATTATAAACTTTTAATTTTTATATTATTTATTAAATGCCTTAATATTTTAAGATTATAATATTTAATTAAATTAATTATTATATTAATTATAAAATAAATAATAAAGTAAGGAAATTAATAAGTAATTAGCTTTTTATAATAATTATTATATTAAATATATATATATTATTATAAATTTTCTTTTAGGAATTTTTATTGCATTTTAATATTTTTAATTATAAAAAAACTATAATTAAATAAATAACTTATAGCTAATAAGTTTATAAATATAAGTTTTTATATTATTATCTTATAAAAAGGTAAAGGAATTTATGTAATTTGCTATAAATTGCTATTTTTTTTATTTAAGGTATTAATAATAATAATTTATAATAAATTATTAATTATTTTCCTTATTATATATTAATTTATTAATTATATATAAAATATTCTTATATACTTAGTAAAAATATAAAATTAAATAAATATTAACTTAAAAGTTATTCTTAAGCTTATTAATTACTATTAATAAGTTATATTTTATTATTTAATTATATTTAAAACTTATATTTTTAAATTATATTATATTTATAATTTTTCTTAATTTTAATTTTTTACTTTTATAAATGCTAATAAATTATTAAAATAAGGCTTAATGCTATAATTATAAGCTTATTAAAGATTAAAAAAAGTTATAAAGATAATATTAATATAATCTTTATTAAAATATATAATATTTAAAAACCTTTAATTAAATAAGTATACTTAA
The DNA here is from genome assembly GCF_014595645.1 of Diaporthe citri. Lineage (NCBI taxonomy): Eukaryota > Fungi > Ascomycota > Sordariomycetes > Diaporthales > Diaporthaceae > Diaporthe > Diaporthe citri. Next base: position 19,393 of record NW_025064863.1, read on the forward strand.
TATTTATTTTTAAAACCCTTAAAGGCATAACCTTTTATAAAAAATTATTATATTAGCTAAAGGCATTAATTATATTAATAATATTATTATTAACTTTATTATAAAAATAAATTATAAAATTAATTCTTATTATAATAAAAAGTAATTATTTTATTAATATAAGGTATTAACTTTTAAGTAATAATCTTAACTTTTATATAATAACTTTAATTTTTAAGATATTAGCTTTATTTAATAAAAAACTTAATTTTATATTACTTAAAGCATTAATGCTTTATAAATATATAATACTTAATAATATATTTATATTTTAATTAAAATGCAAAGCGTTTATATAATTTTTTAAATTAAAAGCTAAAATATTAATATATAAGGTAAGCTTATATAATAATAGTTTTAATAAGTATAATAGCTTAATCTTAGCTTATAAAATATATTAAATTATATAATTATTAATTAATATAATAAGTTAAATTAATTAATATTATAATATATCTTAATAAAATAATATTTTATTATTTTTATTATACTTTATTTTAAAATTTAAGTTATTATTAATATAAAGTATAAGTATTCTTTAAAAGTTATTAATAATAGAAATATTATTAATGTTATAAAAGTATATAATATATTAAAGACTTTAACTCTTAACTTTTAATAATGAAAGGTATGTAAAATACTTATAAAATAATAATTATTTATTTCTTTCTTTTTAAATATCTTTTTATTTATTATAATAATATAAAATTAATTCTTATTATAAGTAAATTATATTAACGCTATTATATAATATAATAATATAATTACCTTATTATTAGCTTTTTAATATTATAAATAGTAATATAATTATAAAATATAAAATTAAAAGAATAGCTCTTATAAGCTTTAATAAAGCTATTTATATAATATAAAAAGTTTAATTTTTATATTTATAAAAAACTTTTAAATTAAAGTTTAAAAAATTTATTAAATTAAAAAAAAAGATTAATAAATATTAATTTATATTTATAATATTTATTTATAAAAGAAAGCTATATATATTAAAAAATAAATTAATAAAACTTCTTTTATTTTAATTATTATTAAATTAATTAATAAAATTATTTTATTTTTAATTAAAACTTTTTATAAATAAATAAGTATTAAAGTTTATTTTATAAATAATTATTTTTTTAATAATATTATTTTTAAAAATATAATTAATTAAAAACTTATTTATAAAAAAAAATAAAATTAATTATAAATAAGAATTATAAAAATAAATATTATATTTAAATTTAATTTAAGTTTTTTTTAATTAATATGGAATTAAAATTAATCCTTAATTAATTAAATACTTTTTTATAAAAAAATTATTATTCTTTTTTAAAATAAGAAAAAAAAATATTTATTTATTTACTTTTTAATTAAGAGAACTTTTTAATATAAAATTAATTTTATATTACTTAAATTAATATTAATATAATATATATTATAATTTATTTAAATAATTCTTTATAAAGTATATTAAGTAAAAATAATTTAGCTTTTAAAAGCTTTAAAGAAAATAATTATTAAAATACTTAAAAATTAATAAATTAATAAAATTATTAAGAAATCTTATATTATTTATAAAAATAAATAGTTTTTTATAAAAAAAAAAACTTTAATTATTAATTTATTAATAATATTTTAAAAGTTAATAAAGTTATAATTAAAAATATTTTTATTTTATTATTAATAAATAAGTTTATTAAAAAGTTTATAATATATAAAATATTTTTTTTTTTAATTTTATTTTAAAAATAATTAAATTAAATTAAATAAGAAAAGTTAAAATATTATAACTTTTTTTATTTTAATTAAATTATTTTATTAATATAATTTATTTATAAAAATTATAAATTTTATTATTTAATTTATATAATATATAATTTAAATTTTTATAATTTAATTTTTATAATATATAAACCTTTTTTTAATAATATTATAATTAAAAGCTTAAAAATAAGTTATAAAAATAAAGAAATATTTATTTTATTAAAGATTTAAAAATATATAATTAAGTATATTAAAAATTTTAATAATATTCTTTATAATTTTAAGTTAATTAAAAAAGTAATTAATATTATTAAATAAAAATAATATTAATAATAAACTAATATTATTAATTATATTTATAAAATACTTAATTAATTTTTATTAAATATAAAAATTATTAAAATTAATAAATAAAATATTTATAAAAATATAATTAAGCTTAAAGTTTTATTAAACTTATTAAAATATTATAAAATATAAATACCTTTTTATAAAATTATTATTAAATTATTATTTAATCTTTTAAAAAAAGATATATTTTATTAATAATCTTTAAATTATTAAAAAGTTATAAATATTTTTAAAGTTATAATTATTTTAAAATTATATTTAATTAATATTAATTATTTTAAAAATAAAACTATTTTTATAATAAATATAAATTTTAAGAAATAAAGTATATACTTTATATTAATTAAAAATAAAATATAATATTTAATTTAATATAAAAATAATACTTAAATAAAAAAATTAAAAAATTATATAATATAATAAAATAAAAATATAAAGTTATTTTATATATAATTAAATATTTATATTTTTATATTTATAATATTTATTTTATTTTAAAAATAAATTTAAATATCTTAATTTAATAATTTAAAAGATTTACCTTAAATATATTAAGTATTTATATTATAAAATAATTAATAATAATTAAAACTTATAATTTTATTATTTATTATATTAAAAGCTTTAAAAATATTATTATAAATATACTTTTTAAAAAGCTATTAAGGCTATTAAATAAAGTAAATTATAAATTTAAAAAAAATATTAAAAATTAATATAATGCTTTTTTTAATTAATTATTTTAACCTTAATTATTTAATTAAAAGTTATTATTATTTAATAATTATTTTTAATTAAAAGAATTATATAAAATTATTTAATATTTTTATTATAAAACTTATTTTAAAAACTTAATATTATAATAATAATTATTCTTTTATAAAAAGGTTTATTATTTCTTTATTTTTAAAGAAACTTTTTAAAAATAACTTAAAAAGAATTTATTATAATAATAAGTTATAAATAATTTTAATTAAAAATAAGAAATTATTAAAAATTATTATACTTTTTTTAAATATTATAAAAAAAATATTATTTATTTTTAAATTTAAGCTATATATTATTAAAAAAAAATATATATTAATATTAAAAAAGCTATTATTAATTATCCTTATTATAATAAATAAAATATTTAATTTTTATAATAATAAAGTTATTTTAATTATATTAAATTAATTATTTATTAAAATTTATATTAATATTTAATATTTACCTTTTAATTAACATGGTTTATTAATAAAAGGTAGTATTAATAAATAGGCACTTTTTATAATATTTATTAACTTTTATTAACGCTAATACTCGCTTAATACATTTAATTTATTAAGAATTAGCATTAATTAATGCTAATTATATTTAATTCCTTAATTTTAATTAATTTTATTAATTTAAAGCCGTTAATATAAATATAATATAATTAAGAGTTATTAAGATTTATATAAATTAGCTTTTTTTTAATGTTAATTGCATTTTAATTTTTTATATTAATTGTATTTTAATTTACTTATTTAAATATTTAATATACTAAAAATTAATAATTATAATATATATCCTTTATTTAAAGAAGATAAAATCCTTTTAGCTATTAAAGTTATTTATAACTTTAAAAAAGCTAATTAAAAACTTTTAAAAATAGCAATAATTATATATATTTTTAATATTCCTTAAATAATCCTTTAATATAAAATAAATTAATAATGCTTTTATAAGAAATTATATATTAATATATATAAACTTAATTAAATTAAAAAATAAATGCTTATTTAATATATTATTAAGTAAAATATTAAAAAATTTCCTTTATAATTCTTTAATATAAAAAATATAGCTAACTTTTTATTAACATTATATAATATTAAACTTATTAATAAGTATTAAGCTTAATATTTTATAAATATATAATTAAGCCTTAAAATTAAGTTTAATTATCTTTATAAAAATTTAAAGATTATTAAGAATTAATTTTAGCTTTTTTATAATATAATAATTAAATATTAAATTTTTAATAATAATCTTTATAACTTTAATAAAATTAACTTTATAATAAGTATAATTACTTTAATAATAATTATTATATATATTAATAAATATAAAAAAGCTAAATTAATTTAATTTAAAAATTAAAAATAAATAATAATTATTAAATATATTAATATAAATAAATTATAAATTTTTTTATTTATAATTATTTAAAATATTTATTACCTTATTAATTAAATAATAAAGTTAAGTTTTTTAAATAATTAAGTTATTAAGCTTATTTTTAATAAATAAATAAATAATAAAATTAATTTAAAATAAATTTAATATTTTAATAAATATATTAAATTAAAAAGAAATGCTAATTATTAAATATTAATTATAAATAATTATAAAAGCTATATATTAATTAAATCTAATTAATATTATAAAAATAATAAAATTATTATTATTAATATATTATTATATTTATTTTATTTATTTTATTTATTAAATATTATATTATATTTATTTAAGTTTTTATTAATTATATTATTAAATTTAAGTTTTTTTTTATATTTAAAATAATTTATAATAAAACTTTTATAATAAAAAATATTAAATTTATATTTAAAAAAATTAAACTTTTTTTCTTTTAAATCTTAATTTTATAATTTTTAAGCTTAATATATATTTATAAACTTTAATATAATTCTTTTTTATTTTTTTTAAAAAATAAAAATTTTAAATATTATTAAATACTTAATAAATTATTTAATAATTAAGATTTATTAAAAGTAAGATTTTTATTTATTAAAAAAGCTTTTTTATATTAATTATAAAGATTATTAATTAATTAATAAAAAATATATAAATAATAATAATTTATTTATTATAATAAATAAGTAAATTTATATATTTTAAGATATTAATATAATATTTATTAAATATTAAAGAATTAAAAAAATTTAAATATAGCTTAAAAAAATACTTATTATTAAGAAATTTTAAGCTTTTATTTAAAAGAAATAAAAGGAAAAGTAATTAATTAATAAAATAAGTAATAATATAATAATTATAATAAAATTAAATATAATATAAAAACTTATAAAAAAGATAAAAAAGAATTTAATTAATTAAATTTTAATTATATTATAATAAATTTAGCTTAATTAATATAAATATAATTATTTTATTAATTTATAATAAATAATATTTTTAATAATATAATTAATATTAATTAATATTAAATATATATTTTTTATTAAAAGTTAATTTATTTAAATTAATATTATATTTATATTAATATTTTTAAATTAATAAAATTAATTAAAAATAAAGAATTAAATATAATTAATATTAATTAATACCAACCTTTTATTAATTTATTTATCTTAATATAATATTATAATTAATAAAAGTTAAATAAAGTTAAAAAGATTTATTACTTAATAATATTTATTACTTAATAATAAATTATATTAATTATATTAAAAATAACTTTTATTTAATATAAAATATAAAACTTTTATTTTTATTTAAATAATAATTATATTTTAATAAAATAATTAAATAATTAATTAATTATTTAATTAATTTAATAATTTAAAAAATAAGCTTAAAACTTTAAATAAGTTTTTTATTTTTATTAACTTTTAATTTATTATTTATTAAATATATTTTATATAAATTTATATTAACTAATTTAAATTTATATTAAATATTTTAATAATATTTATTAAAATATTATTTATTTTATTATTTTTATTAAAATATTAATAAATCTTATAATATAATTAAAAGTCTTTTTAAAATTATAATAAATAGCTTTAATTTTCTTAAAAAGTATTTATTAATTTTAAAAATTTTTAAAATATTTATTTATTTTATTTATTTATTTTAAAATTAATAATTAATATTATATAGCTTTTATTTTATTCTTTAAATTTATATTTTAAAATAAAAAGCTTAATTTATAAGCATTATTTAAAGCTTATTTAAATTATTATTATAATATAATTTATTATTTAAATAAATATCTTTAATATATTTATTAATTTTAATTTTAATTAATATTTATTTAAGATATAAAAATTAAAAAAAAAATTATATTTATTAATTTTTATTACTTTAAATTATTTATTTATATTTAATTATTTTAATTTAAAATAATTAATATAAATATAATATTAATTTAAAATAAATAATTATTAATAAAAAATATATATTTAATATTAATTAATATTAATAAAATTAAAAAAATTATAATTTATTTAAAATTTAATTAATTAAATTTCTTTATATTCTTTTTATATAATTATATATTTTATTTAATTTTATTATAATTATTATATTATTATTTAATTAATTTATTATAAAGTAATTTTTTTATTTATTCTTTATTTTATTAATTAATTATTTTATTTTTATTTTCTTTTAATTATTATTTAAAGTTTTATAATATTAAGTTTAAAAATAATAAAATTTAAATTTAAAGAAAAATTTTAATTTCTTTAAATATAAGTTTAATATTCTTTATTATATAAATTTTATTATAAGCTTTTTTAAATATAAAAAAAAATTAAATTTAATAATATAATTAATTAAAGCTTAAATAAAATATTTAATTTTATTATTATATATATATATTAAAAATTAATATAATATAATATTTAATAATTAAATAAAATATAATAAATTTAATAATATATTAATAATAATAAATATATTTATTTTTATATAATTTTTATAATTTATTAATTTATAATTTTTAATTTATTAAAAATAAGTTTTTAATATTAATTTATTATTTATTATTTTTTATATTTATTAAAATATTAAATTTATTTTAAATTAATTTTATTAATTAATTATTTATTTAAAATAAGCTTAATTATTTAATTCTTTAAATAAATTAACTTTTTAACTTAAATTATAAGATAATAAGCTTTTTAAATAATTATAAATATTAAAATTTATTAATTTTTAATATTATTATATTTAATAATTATTATTTACTTTTTATTTTTAATATATATTAATTTAATTATTTTATATTTATTAATATATAAAATTATTATTAATATAATTAAAAAAACTCTTTATAAAATTAAATTTATTAAAATTATTTAAATTATTTTTAAAACTTTAAATTTATTATTATATATTATAATATAATTTAAATTAATTTTTATTACTTTTTAAAGTTTTATAAAAAGCTTTTTAATAATTATAAAATTAATTAAATAATCTTTTTAAGCTTAATTATATATTTATAAATTAATAAATTTAATATTTATTAATAAGCTTATTATTATATAATAATAATATAATATTAATTATATTTTTATATTAAAACTTTATATTAAAAACTTTATATATTTTAATTAATAATTTATTAAATAAGGATTTATTTTTTAATTAATTTAAATTTATAATTATTAATATATATCTTTTTATAATAAAATTAATTAATTTCTTTATTTAATAATATATTTTAAAAAATTAAAAAGATTTATATAGCTTTTTATATATTTATAATCTTTTTTTAATTTATTTTAAATTATTTAATTATTTAAAAAGTTAAAATAATTTTATTTTCTTTAAAATAAATAAATATAATAAGTTTTAATTTTTATTAAATTAAATCTTTTTAAAAAATATTAATAAATAAATAATATAATATAAAGAAATAAGGATATAATTATTATTAAAAGTTAATTTTCTTATTATAACTTAATTATTTTAAGTTATAATATAATATTATTAATAACTTTTAATTAATATAATTAATTTAAAATAAGCATTTAAAAATAATTAATATTAATTAATATTAATAATTATTAATTATTAATATTTTATATTAAATAAATATTAAAGTTAATAAAAGTTAATAAATTAATTAAAAGTATTTATTTAAGTAATTTCTTTAATTAAATAATAAATTATATTAATAATAATTATAATTATATTTAATTAATTTTATTAAAAAAAAATTAAAAAATAAATATATAAATATATATAAGTAAAAACATTTATTATTAATTAAATTAATATTCTTTAATTATTAAAAATAAATATAAAAATTAAAAAAGAAATTAAAGAAAAAATAAAATAATAAAAGTAAAAAAATATAAAAAAATATAAATATTAATAAAAAAAGATATTTATATTTATATTAATATTTTCTTATATATTTTATTATTTATAATATTATATATTTTAATATATATTTTATTATTTATTATATTATAATTATTTTTTATTTTTTTTATATCTTATATATATTTTATATAAATTAAAATCTTAATTTTAATATTTTATTAAAGTATTTCTTTATTTCTTTATTTATTAAGTAAATAATTTAAAATTAAAAAAAACATGATATATAAAAAGTAATTTTAAATATTAATATTAATAATAAATGCTTTAAATTATTATTTATTATATAAAAATATAATTAAAAAGCCCTTTTTTTTATAAATATAAAATTTAAAAGAATAGCTTTTATGAGCTTTAAAGAAGCTATTTATATAATATATTTATTATAACTTAATAGCTTATTATTTTAATATTAATAATTAATATAATATATTTTATTTTCTTTATTATTAATATTTTAATTATTTTTATTATAATATTAATTAGCATTATATTAAAAATTAAATTTAAAAAAAGATTTTAATATTAAGAATAATACTTTATATAAATATTTAAGATTAAAAAATATATATTATAATTTTAATATACTTATATAAGTATAAATAATTATTATTTATAAAAAGTTATTCCCTTAATAAAGTATATTAAGTGCTTATTAATATAATTATAGTTTATTAAATATTATAATAAAAATCTTTTAAAGGTGCTTATTAATATTTTTTAAGTTAATATATATTTTATTAAATATAATTAAGATTTAATTATAAAAGTATTATTAATAATTAATCTTTATATTAAAATAAGCTTTAAGCTTTAAATATATATTATAAATAAAGGATTTTATATTAATATAATAAAAATATAATAAATCTTAATATAGTTTTTAAAAATTAAAGGAAATATTATATAAAATTATTTAAATTTAATATTTATTATTTAATAAATATTAAGGAAAATCCTTATTTTATTATTTAATACATTATATAATTTATTACTTTAATTTTTATTTTTATTTTATATTTTGCTAAATTATATATTATTATTAGCATTAAAAAAATTATTTATTATTTTTTAAAGAAATAAGTTTTAATATAAATTATATATTTATAAAGATTTTAATATTATAATAAATAATAATATTAAATATAGAGTTTTTATTAACTTTTTAAGGGAAATGCTTATAAATTATTCTTTAAGTTATAAAGTTTTTAAATATTTTAATAAACTTAATTTTTATTAAAATAATATTTCTTAATATTTTAAGAAAGCTTTTATATTTAATTAATTAAAAAGTTTCTTTTTTATAAAATAATAATTATAATACTTATTATAATAAAATTAATTAAATAAAGTTTTATTTTAATTTTATAAATAATTAAAAATAAGAAAATTATAATTTTTAAAATTCTTTATTATCTTTAATAAAGAAAATTAATTATTTTAAATTTTAATAAAAAAAGTAAAAATTATAAATAATAAAATTATATTAAAAGCTAAAATTTTTTAAATTTCTTAAATAATAAGTATTTTTTAAATATTTATTATTTTTAATTTTTAAAATTAAAGCTATTAAATATAAAACTTAAAAAATTTATATATATTAATTATCTTATATAATTTCTTTTTTTATTATAAAGAATACTTATTATATATATACAATACTTTTAAGTTAATATATTACTTATTAATGCTTTCTTTAATATTAATTCCTTTTTCTTAAAGGAATTTCTTAAAGTTTTAAATAATAATTAACTTCTTAAATATTATTATATTTTAAAAAGCAAAGTTTTTTATAAAGCATTAAAATAAATTATTATTTATATTTTAATATTTTATTATTTCTTTTATAAACTTAAAAATAATAATATTTACTTAATTAATTATATTATTTACTTTTATTATTAATTTATTTTAATAATTAAGATTAACTTATTAACTTTAAAACCTTTTATTAAAATTAAAAAATAATTAAAGTTTTTATATAAAAACATTATTAATATTTAAAAATATTTCCTTAATATTATTATTAAATTTAGTTATTTTGCTAAGCTATTAAAATATTTAAATAATTTATATATAAAGGAAAAGAAAAAAAGTAATTAAGGGGATATAATAAAATTATTTTAAAGCATAAAAAGAAAGTATTAATTATATAATAATAAAATATTTATTAAAAAATATTTATTAACTTAAATAAATATAAATTATTATTTATATTAAAGTAAAGTAATTATAAGTATTTTTAATATTAATTATATAATAAAATATATTATATAATTAATAAATTTAAGGCATTATTAAAAATTTATTAATTAATAAGTTAAATTTTTATAATAAAATAATTAAAATATTATTAATTTCTTTTTATTAATTTTAATTATAATATAATTATTAATATTTAATTAAATAAAATTTTATTATTAATAATTACTTACTTTTATAATATTAATATTAATTATTTAGCATAAATATTATAACTTAATTATAATAATTCTTATTATTAATAATTATTATTTAATTAATAATAATATAAATTTATTATTTATTTATCTTATTATTTATAATTACTTATAAGTAATTATTAATTAATATTAGCTAAGTTAATATATATTAATTAATAATAAATTAATTATATTTAAATTAATTATATAAAAAGAAGAAGGGTTATGGTTATAAGTTATAAAACTTCCTTTTAGCTATAAATTATTTAAGGGTAATTATATGCTGCTATATATAATCCTTGCCTATTAATGCTTTAATGCTAATTACCCATAATGCTTATCATGCCCAATGCTGCTATTCCCTTATGGCACGTCCATAACCACAATTTTCTTATTAAAATTAAAAACTTTCTTTTTTTTTAATAACTTAATTTACTTTTTCCTTTTTTTCTTTTTATTTTAATTACTATTTATATTTTATTAAAAGCTTACTTTTATAATTAATATAATAAGAATTTTATATTATAAAATTATAATTATTAACTTTAAATAATGCTAGCTTCCTTATTTTAAATAATATTAAAGCTAATTATTTCTTTAAGTTATATTATTTTATTAATAATAATTATAAAGCTAAGTATATTCTTAAACTTTACTTACTTAATTATTATTACCTTTTATACTTTCTTTATATTATTATATTTATTAAAAATATAATTAAACTTCTTAATATAATAAATATAATTAATATAAGCATTATTATAAAAATTATATAAAAAGTAATAATTAAAAAAAGGAAATTATAATAAAACTATTTTTATTTATAATTAAAAAAAAGTTATAATTTATATACTTTAAGCAATATTTATAAAGAAAAGTATTTTAATAATTATAAAAGGCTATAAATAAAATTATTTAATAATAATAATTAAAATAATTATATATTATTATTATATATTTTTTATAAAAAGCCTTATTACTTTCTTTAATAATAATAATATTTATATAGCTTTTAATTAAATTCTTAATATTATTTAAAAACTATTCTTTTTATAGCTTATTAAGAAATTTATTAAATAATTCCTTAATTACTTTTTAAAAAATAAAATTAATAAATTATTAAATAAAATATTAATTTTATTTAATATTAATAATCTTATATATATAAATTTTTTTTATAAAACTATTATAAAAAATAATTTTAATAAATTAATCTTTATTAAAAATATCTTTTAATTTAAAAAAAGTATAAATACTTTTAATTAAAACTTACTTAACTTATAAGTTATAATAAATAGCTTAAAAAAAAAGGAATCCTTTTATATTAAACTTCTTAACTTTAATTAAGAAAGGTTTAATAATAAAAATATTATTATAAAAAAATATTTAAGGATAAAAAGATTATAATATTTTATTTTAATTTTAACTTAATTTAAAGGCTAATTAAAGTTAAAAAACATTAAAAAGAAAAAAAAAAAGAAGAAACTTAAGGAAGGAAAGGAAATTTATATATATAAAGTTATTATATAAAAGAAAGTAAGTAATATTAATAATAAGCTATTTTATTATTAAAAAAAGTAATTTATTATTTTATTTTTAAATAAAATTAATTTATTACTTAAAAGAAATTACTTATTTTTAATTCCTTACTTATAAAGAAATTATTTACTTTTTTATTATAAAAAAATTTTAATTAAGTAATTTATTTTAACTTATATTTAATAAACTTATAAATTAAAAAAAAAGTACTTTATAATTAATTATTATTTAAGAAAAATAAAAAATTATATATTCTTTTTACTTTAATTATTAATAAAATAATAAATTAATAGCTTTTAATAATAACTTATAAGCCTTTTTATTATTTCTTTTTTTTAATTAATATAATTATTTAACTTAAAGGTAATAAGTTATTAACTTTTATTATTTTAAGCTTATATATATTATTATATTTATTTATTTATAATTAAGCTCTTTTCTTATCTTTTTTTCTTCTTTTCTTTCTTATCTTTATATAATTATTAATTAAATATTAAAGATTAATTATTATTTAACTATTTTAATAAAAATATACTTTTAATATATTAATCTTTTTTCTTACTTAATTCTTATTTAAAAATAAGTAATAATTATTTATAAAAGCTACCTTAAGTTATAATTAAATATTAATTATATTTCTTTCTTATTTTTAACTCTTTTTATTTTAATTACCTATATAATAATCTTTAAAAATATAAGGCTTTTTTTATTATTATATCTTTTTTTTATTATTTAACTTTTATTACTTACTTTTTACTTTATTACTTATTTCTTTTATCTTTTTTTTTATAATTAAAAGTTAAAATATTTTTAATTAAAAAAATAAAGTAAAGAAATAATTTTAATTACCTTTATATTATAAAGTATTTTAAAACTTTAATATTTTAATTTTAATAATTAAATTTATTATTTTAAAAGAAAATAATTCTATATTAATAATTATAAAACTTCCTTACTTTAATAACTTTAAAAACTTACTTAATAAAGTATTATAATTTTTAAATATTATAAATATATAAAATTAATAAAACTTTATTTAAAAAGTAAATATTAACTTTTTTAAAAATCCTTTTAAAATAAAAATTATTATAAATAAGGTTTGCTTAAATAATATTTAATAAATTTAAACTTTTAATTATTTATTATTTTTTAATATAAAATAAATAGCATTTAATAATAAATTTATAAAAATAATATAAAAATACGTTTTAAATATTAATCTTTATTTTAAGCTAAAAAATTAATTAAATTAATAAACTTAATAAAATAATATTAAGCCTTTTTTATTTTTAATTTCTTTAATATAAAAAAAATACTTTATAAATATAAAAAATTAAAAACTTAATATATTATAACTTTTATAACTTAATAACTTTTTAACTTTTAAAATATTATATTCTTACTTAAAAAACCTTTATATTATAATTATATTTTATTTATAAAATATTAATAATATAAATTAATAAAGAATTATAAATTTATTATTATATTTATTTATATATTTAATTATTAAATAATAATAATTTATAATAAACTAAAGAATTATTACTTATTATAAAATAATTTTATATTAATAAATAAAAATAATAAAATAAATAAAAATGCTAAAGCATTTATTTATAAATATTTAATAATTGCTTTAAAAAATAAAATATAACATTTTAATAAAAAGTTTATATTAAGATTAAAATAAATTAATAAAGTATTTTATAAATAACTTATTATTAAGTTTATTAAAAATTACTTTAAGAAAAATTAAAAAAAAAATAATTAAAAGGTATAAAATTAAGCTAAAGCTATTTTAATTAAAATTATATACCTTAAAATACTTAAAGCTATTATTAATATTATTACTTAAATATTTATTATTTAATTAAAGCTTAATAAAATTAATAAAGCTATTTAAATACTTATATTAATTTTCTTTATTAAAATTAATAATATAAAAGTAATTAAAGTAAGAAATAAGCTTTTATTATAAATAGAAATTATTTAATAATAATTATTTAAATTATAATATATTAAAATTACTATTATTTAAAAGAAAGGTATAAAAGAAATAATATTTTTAATATAAATTAATTTAATAACTTAATTTTAAATATTTAATATATAATAAAGTATAAACTTTTATATAGCTTAAAATTAATTAAGTAAAATTTTAATTAAATAAGCCTTTAGCTTAAATATTATATTATAAAATATTTTAAAGTTAATAAGAAATGCTTATTTTAATATATATAAAAATCTTCCTTACTTACCTTTCTTAATAATAAATATAAATAAAACTTAAAGTATATTAATTAACCTTAAATAATTAAAATAATAATTAAATTTACTTAAAAATAATTTAAAAAGCTTATAAGTAAGTTAATTAAATAATTAAATATAATGTATAAAACTTAAAAATAAAAGCTTTATAAAAAGTAAAAGCAGAAATTAATAAAGTTAATATGCTATATTTAATATAATAATTAAAAAAAAGATTTACTTTTTATTTTATAAAGATATTTAAATTTTTAATAGCTATATTAATGCTAATTATTAAATTAAATTTTAATAATTAAAAAAATATAATTAATAAATATATTATTAAGTAAATTTTAAAAATATTTAAAGCTTTTATAAAAAAGCAAAAGTTATAATAAAATAAATAAGCAAGGAATTAAAGATAATAATAATAATTAAAATTATAATAAGGTAAATTTTAAAATTTAAAGGCTTAATTAAAAGTAATAAGGTTTTATTTTAATAATTTTTATAATATTTATTATAAAGTATTTAAAGAAAAATATATTAATAAAGATAAGAAAATATATAAGGAATAATATTATATTAAATTTTAATTAATTATAAAAAGCTAACTTTTATGCTTATTTTAAACATTTTTAAAGAAATTAACTTTTTTCTTTTTTTATATATTTAATGCTTTAATTAAGCTTTTTTTATTTTTAAGAATTTTTAAAATACTTGCCTTTTCCCTTTTTTACCTCCCTTTTATTCCTATCTTCCTTCTTTATTATATTAAAGCTCCTCCTTAAGTTACCCTTAAGAGGATTTAGCAAAACCTATCCCTTATTTATTTAAGTAGCTTGTTTTTAATATATAATGCTATTAATATTTAATATAAAACTTATAACTTATTATTTAAACATTATAAAGAGAGTGCTTTAATATATTTAGCATATATTAAATTATATCCTATAATGTTTAAAATTATCATTATTATTTTAATTTACTATACTTAATATATACATTAATACTTTTTATAATATTAATTTAAATAATTTAAGAGCGTTTAGCAAATATATATAGCTTTTTAATGGCAGCTTAATTACTTAATTATTAAAGCGTTAATTTATCATTATAAAATTTATTTATAAGGCGGAATATATAGCATATTCCTTAATATTATTATATCTTTATTAAATAATTTAAGCATTAAAAGATTTAAATATTAAATATATTAAGTATTTATTTATTTTATATATTAATAATTAACTAACATTAAACCTTATTTAAAATTATAAAGTTAACGCTTAATTAAAATATATTATTATTTATTATTATTTTATTTATAAAGAAATTAAAGAAATATATAATATTCATTATATTGCATTTAAAAATAATCTTATTAATATTTATATAAAAGCATTACCTTACCTTATTTTTAAAAAGGCTTATATAAAATTAAGATTAAGATAAGTATAAAATTTATATTATTAAATGAGTATTTAAATAATTAATTAAAAATAATATAAGCAAAATATATAAGCGTTAAATAATATTTATATAATAATCTTAATATAAATTATAATAAAATATTTAAATTATATTTTTAGCTATTAAAATAAGATATTTATTATTATTATTAGGATAATAATACTTATAATAAGGGGTGTATTGAAAGGTACAAGGGTTGTATGCTTATACGCTAGCGCTAGCCTATAAATAGGCTCCTTTTAAGCATTTAATAGCGGGGAGATTTCTCTCCTTAACAACAACAATCAACTATCGTTTGCTTCATTGCTTCATTAAGTGCGGTGATATATATATACTGGATGATAATCCTCTCCCCCGCACCGCAATTACCTGCCAAGGCAATCACCTTGTCCATTTTAGGCACTTGGGCACTATGTAAGCACTAAGACGTGATAAGTAATATTTGACAGTGAATATCTTGAGTATCAAAAACGAACCACCAAGTGACTATGGCACTGTTCTGCTGGACGCCCCAACTGAATTGAGAGCGCTTCAAAGCGAAAAAAGAGACATTAGGAAGAATACAAGAAGACCTGGGAGTAAAAGTCCAACAGTATAGTAAATGCCAGAAAGATAAATGACTATATAGAGCCAAGCTGGTGCGTCTAATCCCTAATCTCAACCTTCAAATTACCGCGTCTTGTCCCTACTGCAACTAGCATAGTCTACTCCAATATCATACTTGATTCCCTTAACGTCAGCCGCATGATAAAAGCCTTGCAGCTCAATATGTGGCCATTTTCTTTTCCATTATAAATCATTATGTCTAACAGCATCAACCGGCAACAAATCAGAAATCACAGAGAAGCAGCTCATCACTGCAGCCTCATGTCCATCTCATTATGTTAGGCGCTCTTATACTCAATGATTCCAGCGGCCGGTGTTAGATACTCTGTCCATGGCGTTAAATTGTTGCGGCCTGAGGTGGGAGTTCTTCCGTATCCATGGCCTGTGTTCTTGATGACTGTTCGAAGACAAGATTCTCGGGAGGATGACAGGATTGTGATGACAACTCGGCTGAGGTGATTTGAACCGCTGGCAGAGCATGATGGTCCAAGTTGCAGGGGAGGCTGGTTTATGCGAGCGGGCTACAGCTATAAGCCGGTCTAAGTTTTGATGAGAGTCTTGTACGAGTATACGCGTGGTATTCCCTGAATCTTTAGTGATAGCAACTCAGCTATTGTGCAACCAGTTGTAGACAACATCAATCCAACATCCATTTCAGTCACAACGACATGTTTCGACACCTGGCTTAATTTAATCGTGCCAGTTTTCCAAATGTGAACGAATATTTGCACCCGCAAAAACAGAGGGTACACCCGTAGATCACTCGTGCCATAGCTACAGCTAATCAGAACGCATCACTCAGGACACCCACACACCAACACTTACACACTCAAGACCTACACACCCAAGACCCACACACCCAGTTCACACATCCAATTCGCACAGCTAATTCACACACCTAATGCTAATGAGATGTGCTAATTAGGTATACAAATTGGGCGTTGGGCGTGCGGATTGGGTGTGGGTGTTGGTTTAGTGCTAGTGATTCATGGGTGTACCCTCCGTTTTCGCAGGTGCGAATATCTCTTTTCCAAATTTGCCCACAATTTCACTCATGTCTTGCGGCTCTCAAAGTCTTTGAGTGGCACTAAGCCGATCAATATCAGTGATAGCCCTTCAAGCGGAAGGATGATATGCCTTGTAAACCTGGAGAGCTCCTTCTATAGACTGGATGAGCCCAAAGAAGATCGTGAGAGTCAGAACTAGCACCGCTACCCAGAACGTGTACCACTGCACCCCATTACGACGATCATGCCACCACTGACAAAGAGTGCTAGGAGTTGCCTCGTCATAAGCTTCCTTTAGAACCACCAGCCGGTCTCTCCAGAATTTGAAATTCTGGACCTGGCGGTCACTTGTGTTTAGATTCCCACACCTGGTGAGTCTTCTGTCCACGAGTAACTTGTTCTTCTCGTGTTTCTCGTACAGCTTCTTGAGCCACGTTGTCTTGGTTCGCTCGGCACCTCGTGCTCTGGAAATTTCCGCTTGGGGGAATAGGAGGGCGAGCGTCCTGAGTGTCTCTTGGGCAAGACCTATGGGTAGGACGGAGCTGTATTTGGAAGCCTGTCAGCCATGGTAGAACGCAGAACTTGCATTGCACCGGAAATTTTGTCCTTCTCTTCGATTACTTGCCTTGTGTCTTGACATTCCAGAAAGGACGCGTGATGAAAAACAAGCACGGTAGTGTCATCTTCTACCAGAAGCAGATGATCAGCGAGGTTGTCGGTCAGCCTGACTTTGATGCCCCCAACAGTCTCAACGCTCCATGCGTTGAAAGATTTGGGGAGCTTAACGCCCTCGTAGCTCATCCTGGGAGCCTCGGCAAAATAGTCGTCCACACAGTCCCTGGGTGAGTTCGACTCCCATGGAACATTCCTGCGAAGATGTGCCTCGCTCATGAATCGGCCCACGTTCATCATCACCAGTAGCCGCGCAGTGAAGCAGACTACCTCCTTACAATACTCTGCGCCCACCCGGCTTTTGGCCAAGCTGAGCCGCTGTTGAACGCCCGAGATCACTTCCTGATGTGTAACATCGCTCCGGTAGACAAAGCCACTGTTCTGAACCTTGTCTTGTACCCCGAGCTCGTGTGTCAAGTAGCTTCGCTGAATGATGTAGCATCTTGTGTAGGCGGCATGCTGCAGACTTGTGATCGGTTCACCGTTGCAAAGTCGGTCATTCGTATTCTGCGTCCGCGCCCCCCAGAATTTGTCTATAATCCCATGCATGAGGAGTCGTTGCCATTGATCGTTTCAAGAAACAACTTTAACAGGGAGTGAATATGATCATGAAAGCAGCTGGGAACGAAGACGTTATAGTCAAGGAGGGATGACACCAAAGCAGAGCCATTCATATGCATGGACGCAAAAAGTTTGTGGGAAAGAATTGGGGTTAATACGGCATAAGGCTGCGTCTGCCTGAGAAAATGGGTGGGTGCGTCGAGCCGCAGGCCTGCAGCTGCTGACCGCGTGCTGCACACCATTCTATTCCCTAATGCGAACTCTGCCTGCTTGGAATGCGAATGGTAACACATGGCCCGCTCCGCAGATCGAACGCATAATCAGCCCCTTCCTTCACCTATTTATACTTAAGTGTCTCATTTGTCTCGAAAGAAAGAGCAGATGCAACAAATTTCACTCATTTCAGTACATTTTCAGGGCAGACGAGCCGCGCTGTTTTGTATCAGAATTGGCTTCCAGTATGCACAGCCAAAGTTCTGTGGACTCCGACTCAGCCCTGGAGCCTTACCAACCTCTCAAGATCAGAACCATTCCTTCGCCCATGGTTTCAAAAGTACCAAAGTGGCCCATGTCATCATATTTCGTTCCATTTGGTTCCCAATACACCATTGTATGAACATCGAAAGTGGGCGAGACACACAATTCGCGTCGTCATCGTGCTAAGCCTACACTCGCATTCAGCATGGGGCTGTCAGGTATGCAGAGCCGTTGGGCTCTACCAGCCTGGCCCGATCCAACGGATTTCATGGGATACAGAGTGAACACGCGTACAAGGAGACTTGGCAGATCCGCTGCGTGGTTCCCTCGCGGGCCAGCACTGGAACGGTACAACTCATTGATTCGTCCCGAGATCGAAGGTATCCTGAACAACATCGAATTACCAGA
Organism: Diaporthe citri; assembly: GCF_014595645.1. Classification (NCBI taxonomy): domain Eukaryota; kingdom Fungi; phylum Ascomycota; class Sordariomycetes; order Diaporthales; family Diaporthaceae; genus Diaporthe; species Diaporthe citri. The sequence continues at coordinate 39,098 of NW_025064863.1, forward strand.
GGGCGAGAAGTTGATAGTAAAACTATACATGATGGGGAGGAGTGAGCAGAGAGTCAAACCAATCGTTATGATTTGCTGCCCCGACAAGTTAACGCGCAAGAAAGCCAAAGACTTGATCCGAGAGAGTGAGCTTCTTGAGCGGCAGGAAAACTCTGGGTTCGGACTGGGCTCAACCGCATTCCCTTTTGAGACCAGTTTTGTACCCCAACCTCTGGGCAAGGGCATATACTTGGATATCAACCCATGTACGGAAAGTTCGTTGAAAGTCGACGTATATGGCTTGACCGAGCCGGGAATTGGAAGGAAACTCGGGTTCGTTGCCTCAGGCCAAAGTGGCTGGACCGTACAGTATGCTACGGGTGGGCCGATCGTGCGCCTCGGCGGCCATCTTTACCAATTGACGGTTGCCCATGCTACCAAGCCCATTGCTGGTACAAAAGCTCCACAAGAGGAGGACTGGGACGCAGATGAGTGTGAGTTTGATGGACAATCCGACGAGGAGGATGACGAACACATCATTCTCAGCAGAGGCAGTCTCAGCCCTCGAGGCCTCGTGAGAGACACCTGGACGGATCCCGACTCAGACCAGCAACAGTCCCAACAGTCTTCGGTCTATTCGGACTCATACCCCGAGACACCAGACACGCGACTTTTCGAAACTCAGAGATTCACCTCACCAATGATGTCTCCCAGCCCAGTGCACACAGTTCAGGAGCATGACGAATGGAAGTCGTCCACTCTCCTGGGCTCATTCCCGATGCCAGACGGTTATGGCGGGGAGCTAGACTACCTCTTGATCAAACTACCAGCAGAGACATCTGATCTAGTGAAGGCGCTCAATGAGGTAACGTTGGACGAGCCATTCAGATCACGGGGCGTCCAAGTCCACGACATTGCGAGCTCCAAGAATGAAAATGTCAGCATATTGGCGATTACCTCCCGGGGGCCCATCCCTGGAAACATGTTATTGGATGCAGTCTCGCTCAAGATCCGCAGGTCGTGTGCCTTTCAGCAGTTGCTTACTGTGTTGCTCTCAAAGCCATTGAGGCAAGGAGACTCTGGCTCGGCCGTAATCGACGCCCAAACAGGGCACTTCTACGGTTATGTGGTTCTTGGAGTCGATGGCGATTGCGTGGCGTATGCGTTGCCTTCACCAATGGTGATGGCCAAGATAACCACTCAGTTCCAACACTTGCCGGCATTCCACCGTGCCAACGAGCATGGGCACGCAGGTTCTCCGTCAACGGCGCGACATCATCACATGGGAAGTCGCACGGGAAATGCACGGCCAACATCGTTCAACAGCCCTCTGCCTCCAATTTCTGAAAACTCGGGCCAATCTGGTACGTTCATGGTCCCTCTAGGCTACCACATTACACTCCACGGGGAGCTGGCGGAGGCCCGGAGGGAGGTGGAAAGACTGGCCACCGAATTGCGAGACAGGCGCTCGGAGGCCGAAGGCAGCCGCCAAGCGACCTTGCTTGATCCTGCACTGGTGCGAGGTATGCAAGCCGCGGCCTCGGGCCGGAGGTTCCAGGACGAGCTGAATGCCCTCGAACGGTGGTTCTATGTCGTGGACGCGGGGCAGCAAGGCGTGGCATTGCACACCATGCTCCAGAACGCCAACCCGGCACATATCGACTATGTCAGTCATGTTTTGCGTCGCCGGGGGACCATCGCTCCTCTTTCTGAGTTGATTGGAACGGCGAACACCACTGGTTCGAACACGGGTGAGGTTTTCCCACAAGAGAAGGAATGAGAAGCACATCTGACTGACGCTTGCCATAATCCAGGCTCCTCCCTAGCGGGTGAGCCAGGCCCATACCAGGATGAACAGCAAACTGTGGACATGAACGATGTCGAATGAACCCAAGCCGGGATTGATAATACATGATCTTGCGCATGTTTTGCCGCTTGAACCAAATGCAAGCGTCTCCTCTACACACATCTCGGCGTGCCACACACTAAACCGTAAACTAGTGTTCTAGACAGAAGGGAGTAAAGTGCACGGGTGAGACATTGCAAAGTTGATCGGGTCTTTCTGTACAACAGGCGTGAATAGCAGGTGGTATCAGAAATACAAAAGAGGGCGTTGTGCCTGATTTGTACTTGGGCTATGTTAACCACCTGTATGTTCTTGGCAACTCAGGAGACGCTCAATGAGGGTGTCGGGAAGTGACCCATCTCGATGAAGAGCCATACGAGACGCTCATACTAACCGTGGTGGACCTAGACATGATGTACCCATCAGCCGCCCAGCCCTCGTCCCGAGAACCGATGACGGGAGACCCGATGGGAGGTTGCTGTGGACCCCTGGGGGCCAGAATGGGACGTCGACGTCTGCTGTTTTGTTTTCTGCCGTCCCCCGGATTTTTTTGCTTCCCCACACGGAGGAGAATCGGGGGCCGGTTGATCGACGAGTAAGTCAGCAAGCTACTGTAGCCCAGTCTGCCTCGGGAAGCTTCTCTTGACCTCGGATGATAATGGTCGTATACTATAGTACGTGTAAAAAAAGCTGGCCACTGACGTAGCGCATGAATCGGGCTAGCCCGGTTATTTACTGTACAGGGTCTTCCCTTAATCTTTATCCATGTCGCTACAACCCCTTCTAACGATGCAACGCTATTCCCACCAATTAAAGACCCTCATTTCTTCTCTTTTTAAACATAATCGTAGTATTGATCGCCCCGTTAGAGCGTTTTTTTATGCTTTTATGCCTTAGGAACCTCGTTATCATTAAACCCCTTATTTCCCCCTTTATTTTTTAGGGTTAGGGTTGATTTACAGCACTTAAGCCCTATAACTACAAAGCTGCAAACCCTTTGCCTACCTTACATACCCTTTATTACATAACCAACCCTTTTATATTACATAATACTATAATATATTATTATTTCCCTCTTTTAAAGCGCTATTTACAATCATTGCTATTAATTTACTCTATTAATGTTTTTTTTTAATGATAATCACTGCATATAATGTTGTTTTAAGTAGTTTCTTATTAATTACCCCTTTAATTAACTTTTTAACTCTTTTAATTAGCTAATATAATAATTAATTATATAATAAGTTAGCTTTAAATTTAATAAATCTTAAAGCTAGCTATCTCTTTATATAAATTCCTATTAAAAGTTTAAGGCCTTTAACTTAACTTAAATTAATAATTAAGATATAATATTATATATTATTTTAACTTTTTAAAAGTTAAAAAACTTTTCTTAATTACCTTTTAATTATAAGAATAACTTTCCTGGTAAGTTTATATAAAAAAAATGCTCTTAAAATTATTACTAGCTGCAACTAAATAGTAATAAATAGGTTATAAGCTATAGCGATAAGGGCATAATATCCTTATAATTAAAAGACTTAAAAGAAAACAGTAAATAAGTAAATAGGCCCTTTTTATTGCTGCAAATCAGCATTTATATACTAAATTACTAACCCTTACGCCATTATATTAATTAAAAGTATAAATATACCGATTTTTTTAATTAAATTATTGCTAAAAGGCCCCTAAATTAAGTTTAATTAAATATAATCTTCTTAATCTCTTAAGTATTTTAGGCTTTTATTATAATAATGCTCTTAATTAAATAATTAAAAGTCTTTAAGAGCTAATTAGCAATGCCTTTATTGCTATTATTATTATTTATAAAAAAGCTATAGTTTTATAATAAAGATAAGGTTGAAAATATATTTAAATTAAGTACTTCCTATATCTTAAATTTATTTAATAATTACTTATTCTTTTTTATATAATTATATTATTATAATGGCATATACTTTGCCCTAGGTAAGCACTTAGTTAATAGCTAGCTTAGCTACCTTATAAGTACTTTCCTTTTTTATAAATATTATTTGCTATAATATTAATGCTTTCCTTAATGCTAATAATAATTTTAATAATAGTAGGGAGGGTATTAATAAGTAGTTAAATAAGGATATTGCTAAGCTAATTATATTAATGCCTTTGCTTATTTTTATACTTTAGCAATTCTTAATTTACATACTGTAAATAAGCTTTTTTATTAAGGGTCTTTATATTAATTATGCTTTAATTCTTAAATTCCTTAAAGCCCCCTTGCTTTTAATAAGTTTTTCTCTTTTAATATTTAAAGTTAATAAGCTTAATGTGCCCTTAAGCGCCGTAAAGCCCTTAATTAATTCTTATATAAAACCCTTCCCTTTTATATATCTTAACTTTTCCTTTCCTTATAAATAAGATCTTTTTTAAATAACCCTATTGTTATTAATAATGAGAACCTTAAGCATAAAGCAGTTTAACTTATATCTTTTTTTAAAATTACGTGATTCTTAATGCAGTATGAATGGGTCACGGTAAATCTATGGTAAATTCACCGTGAATTTATAAGCACCTATGAATTCACGATACTTTCACAATAAATTCACCATAAATATATAGTTTCACGGTAAATTCACCATATATATATTTAAATAGAGAAATTCCCTATAAATTTACCTTAAATTCACAAAGGATATTAAATTTCAAACCTTTATTTCCATTATTATAATAGCTATAATTACATGCCTTAATTATATAATTACCTTATAAAAGGATTAAGTAAATTATAATAATTATTATTATAATATTATAATATTTATAAATTAAATTATAAAATTCTTAATAATTAATAAGTTAAGTAAGTATTAACTTAAGCTTTTTTAAATTATTAAAAAAAGATAAAGTTTATTATAAATTTATAATAAATATATTATAAATAAAATATAAATTTAATATATAATTTCTTTTTATATTTTTATTATTATTTTTTAATTTTTAATTAATAAAAAAATATTAATAATTATTTTAATTATAAATAATAATTTTTAAATAAATAAATATTTTTTTATTTATTATATTTAAAAAATATAAAGTTTATTAAATATTATAATAATATTTATTATTTAATAAATCTTTTATAATTATTATATTATTATATATAATTTATTAAAGCTATAAAATCTTTAATTTAAAGTAATTAAGAATTAAATAATAATAAAAAAAAATATTTTAATTTTAAAAAATTAAATATTAAGCTTAATTTTCTTAAAGATATTTTAAAATAATCTTTAAATTTAATATTTAATAAATATAAATTTAATTAATAATTATAATTATTATTATTAATTATATTAATTAATAAAGTATAAAAGCTTAATTATTTATTAAAAATTATTAAATAAAATTTATTTAAATTAATTTTAATTAAAATATATTAAATTTTTATATAAGCTTTAATAAATTATTATTTATTTAAATTATAAAGTATTAATTAAATATTATTTTTTAATTATTAAGTTATATATATTATGCTTTATTAATTTATAATATATAAAATTTATATTTTATAAATTAGCATTTTTATTATATAATTAAGAAAACTTAAAAGGAAATTAAAATTATAAGGTTTGCTTAAAATTGTTAAAATTTTTTAAAATTAAATTTAATATTTAAATTATATTTAAAACTTTAATTCTTATACTTAAATTTAAAAAATTATAAAAAAACTTAAAGTATTAATATTATATATATTTATATAAAGCTTTTTTTAACTTTTTATAAAGTTTTAAAATTTATAGCCTTTAATTTAATTAAGGAATATTTTTATTTATATAAAATATAAAATCTTTTAAAAGAAATAAAGTTAAATTAATAAATAATTATATAAATAATATTATTTTAAGTTTTTTAAGTTAATTAAATTAGCCTTAAAGTTAATTAAAATATTTATAAATTTATTAAAGTTAAATTATTATATTTTTTATAATTATTTAATATAAAATTAAATTAAATAATAAATTTAATTTTATTTAAAATATTTAATTAAAGAAATACCTTTTTTATTAATAAAGCTTTTTTAATTAAAAAATTATAAAATAAAAACTTAATAATAAAAACTCTTTAATTAAATAATTATTATATTTACTTAAAATATTTATTAAAAAAAAATTAATTATATAATTATAATTAAAAATATTAAAATTTATTAAATAATAATTACTTATTTAAGCTTAATAATTTTTATAATAATTAAGATTTTAAAAATATTATTATTAAGTAATTTAAATTATATAAAAATTAAAATAACTTTTAAGATTTAATTTAAGTATTTTAAGTTAATAAAAAGATTATTATTTAAAAAAACCCTTAAAGCTTTATTAATTAATATAAAATATATTTATAAAATAATATTTATTAAAAACCTTAGCTAAGTTATAATTTATTTTTTTATTTATTAAGTATTATTTATTTATAATTTTAAATAATACTTAATAAAAATAAATATTATAAATTAATTTAAAAAAGTTTAAAGGCTTAAATTTTATAAAAAAGCTATTTATTAAATAATTTTTATATTTTATAAAATATTATTAAAACCTTATTAAATTAATAATATTATTTTTAAATAAATATATTTAATAATTAAAATATTTAAAAATATATTTAATATATTTATTAATTTATAATATTAATTAAATAATTAGCTTTTTTTATAACTTAAAATATATAAAATTAAATTAATAAGATATTAATTATCTTTTATTTTAATTATCTTTTATTAATAAAAACTTTTATAAATTTAAAATTAAATTATAAAAAAAGTAAAAAACTTAATATTTATAATAAAAATATTAAATAATAATAAAAAAAGCTCTTTAAAAAATATAATTATTATTTTATTTCTTAATTTTAATTAAGCTTATTTATTTAATATTTTTATTAATATATATTAATATATTAAACTTTTATTTTTAAGTATTAAAAATAAATTAATTATATTAATAAATTTAATTATTTTATTTTAAAAATTATATTTTAAATTTTATATTTTAAAATATAACTTTAAAATAATATTAAAAGCTATTTAATGCTTATTAATAAATTTAAAATAAATAAAATAAATAAATAAGCTTATTTTAAGTTTAAAAATTATTAATTAATAATTTATAATAAAGTTAAAATTAATTATAATAATTTTAATAAAATATATAATTAAATTTATAACTTTATTAATATTTTAATTAATAAAATAATATTAAAAACTTTTTAAATATTATTATTTAAATATTTAATATAAATAATAATAAGTTTTAATATAATTCTTATTATAAAGATAAATTAATTATTAAAGATTATTTTTTTTATAAATAATAAGCTAAAAGCTATAAAAAAAATTTTTTATTATAAAAAATAATTTAATTTATAAAGTATTTAACTTAAATAAAAAAACTAATAAATTAATTATTTTAATATTAAAAAAAATTATTATTTTATTAATAAATTAAACTTATATAACTTAATATAAATAAGCTTTAATACTTACTTTATTAATGCTAACTTATATTTAAATAAATACTTTTACTTTAATTTTAATTAAATATATTATAAATATAATATTATTTTTATATTAAAATTATTACTTAAAAAATACTTAAAAGCTTATTTAATAATAAACTTTTATATATTTATTTATAAAATAATTTAAAATAAATTAATATTATATATAAGCTAATTATTAAAAGTTTTATTATTATATAATAAGTTATATATTTATACTTATATATAAATTTAAAAAGTTATAAATAAATTATTATTTATAGCTTATTATAATATTAAAGCCTTAAAATATATTATTTTTTAAAATTACTTAAAATACTTTTTATAAGTTATAATAAATTAAGTTATAAAAGTTAATATTTAAAAAATAAATTATATTAAGGCTATTAATTAAGCTAAGTTTAATATATTTTATTAAGTTATTATAAAAGGTTATTTAATAATTATTATTATATATATTAAAATATAAATATTTAATTATTTAAATATTAGCTTATTAATAAGCTAAAAATTTATAATTTCTTATTAAATTAATATTTTAAACTTAAAAAAAAAAGTTACTTTTAAATATTTTAATAATATATTTATAAATATTATAAGTTTTATTAAAGCTTTTAAATAAATATATATAATTAAGATTAATATAAATATTATAATCTTATTATATTTATATTAAATTATATTAATATTTATTATAAAGTTAAAAAATATATAGCCTTTTTATTTTAATTTAAATAAAAAAACTAAGTTAATAGCTTAATAAGTTATAACTTTATAAGTATTATTATAATAAATTAATTACTATACTTTATATATATTTATTAAAACTTTTATTTAAAAATAATTACTCCTTTTATATATAATAATATAAAACTTTTTAATTAAAGTAAGCTAAGGCTTAATAATTATTAAATACCTTATTAAATAAATAAATTACTTATATTATTATAATATATAAATATTAACTTATTATTTATAAGTTAATAAGCTAATTAAAAACTTTAAAATATAAAGAATTAAAATAAAGGCTTTTTATTAATAAATTAATTACTATATAATGATAAAGCCTTTACTTTTTAAACTAGGAAACATTCTTTAGCTAAGCTTGCTTATTAAGTAAAAAAAGCTATTAAAAAGAAGGATTAGTAATAGCTTTATTATTATAGCTTTATTGCATTAAAGCAATATATAAGCTACCTAAAGGGCAATTACTTAAATATAAATAATTTATTATAAATTTATAATAAATTAATGTATTTAACCAGCCCTCTTAATTATATTACTTTAATTATTTATAAATTTATAATATATTTTCTTAACTTTTGCTAATATTATTTATTATTAAATTTAAATAACCATTTTATTAACTAATTATTATTATATTACTTTAAAGGCCATTATTAATTTCATTATCTTATAATGCTATTTATTTATAGCAAGTTAACGTTGCTATAACTATAAACCTATTAAAAAGCATATAATTAACTCCCCTGCCCATAACCATTATAATAACCCATTAAGCTTATATTTATATAATCCATCCCTTAATATTTATTACTAAGGTATATTTTTAAATTATTAATATAATATATTTTTTAAAGATTAAGTTTATAACTTATGTAATTAGTTTATTTATTAAAATAAGGAGATTTTAATTATTAATAAGAAAGTTATTATTATTATTTTTATTATAGCTACCCTTATTTATATAATTAAGAACCTAAGTATATACTTAGCTAAATAAATTATTAATATTAAAATTAATAAAGCTATTATTTTAATATTAATTATTAAGCTTAGCTAATTATTTAATAAAGCTTAAAAGCCTTAATTCTTTATTAATATTCTTTATTATCTTAATCTTAGCCTTAACCTATTTACTTTTAATTATAAGCATAAAGCAATTATTAACCTTTTTAATAATAATAAGAATAATATTAAGCTTATTTATTTAATTACTTTAAAGTTTAATCTTAATAATTTATTTATATTTTTAGCTAAAAAGAAAGTTAATGCCGCTTAATTTAAAAAGATAAACTTAATTATTATTGCTATATTTTTTAAAATTAAAAACTTTTATATAAATATTATTATATTTATAAATAAGTTTAAAGAAATTATTAATTTTAAATTTAACTTATATTATTTTATTATTATTAACCTTCTTAATAGTTATTTTACTTAATATAATAATATAATTAATATTAATAGCTAATGCATTATTATTATTTTTATTTATAATAAATATATTATTATAATTTTAATTTTATATATTTTCTTTATTAATTTATATAAGGTTATTAATATTTTATGCTTTATTAACCTAAATAATAAAATTAAATATATTTTTATTAACTTTATTTTATATAAATTACTATATATAAATTACTATATATAAATTAAAACTTTAATATTATTAAGATTTATTATAATAAGGATAATTAAATTAATTGCTTAATTATTATTTATGCTTAAAAGGCTAAGTTTAGCAACTTTTTAATTGCTATTAGCTAAGATATTATATATAATTATATAATTAACTTAATTAATAATATTAAAACTTATAATATAATAAAGTATTATATATTAATTAATAATGAAATTAATTTAATTGCTATTAATATTATTAATAATATAATTAATATAATTTAAAAAACTGTTAATAATAGCTATAATAATAATAATATTATTAATATTAATTAAGCAAAACTATATGTTAAAAATCTTATAATTATATAATTATATTTATATTTTATTATAATAAAAATTAAAAGGAAATAATATTATTTTTATTTTATTTTATTTTAAAAAGGTTTATTATAAATAAGAATAATTTAGGTTTTTTCTTTTAATAATTAATATGCTAATTAATTTATAAATTAATAATTTTATATTAATATAAAGAAATATTATAAAAATAAAATATATTAATAGCTATAATATTTATATATATAACTTAACTTACTTTATAAGCATATAACTATGCTTATTATTTTATTTATCTTATTTTAAGGATAATGCTTAATAAATTTATAATAATAATTAAAACTTTTATTATAATGTTATAAAGGTAAATTAAACTTAAAACTTTATTATATTTAGCTATTATATTCTTTATATTATAGCGCTATTTATATATATCCCTAGCTTAATTGCTTTATTATTAATTACTTTAATAAACTTGCCTTATATAATTTGCTTTATTATTATTAAGCATAATAAAAATAAATTAAGTTTTATTAATATATTAAATTAAAGTATACTTTGCTATTTACTTAGGAATAAAAGTTAGCTTATTATATTATTTATGGAAAAAACCCTTTAATATTATTATTAATTACTTTTATTATATTAAATATTTTAACTAAACCATAAATATACTTATATAGTTATTTCTTTTTAATATTTAAAGTTTATAATAGTAATTAAAATACCTTATTAAGAACTTTTATATTTCCTTTACTACTTTTCACTGCTATTAAGGCAACTTTTAAGGTTTAAATTTCTTATTTATCATTATTTCTTAAATTTACTTAAATTTATATTACTTACCAATATTATAAAAAGATTGAAAAATTCCCCGCGAATTCACCTTAAATTCACAGGAGATATTGAATTTCAAACCTTTATTCCTATTAATTCCCAAGATATTATTAATGTGCTGCTAATACTACGGAATAAAAGCATAATTAATGTTGTACCCTTTATTATCATGGTTAATTAACTATGTTTACTATTGCTTATATACTTAATTTAATGATTGCATAAATGTAGTATGCTCTTATTATATAAGACTTAATACAGCTTTATAGTTATCCCTGTATAGTTTCATGCAATATTATTAACCTCCTTTTTTCTTTAATAAACATATTTAGAAAAATAAAATGCATTATAATATATAAAACCGCTTAAAATTTACACTCTTTATTGCTTTCCTTTAACGAAAAGGCCTTGCAAAATGCTATGCTTATTGTAAGGTATTACTATATAGTTTAGCTAGCTTACTTTTCTTTTTTACTATATATTAAATAAGCTTAACTTACCTTTACCCTTTAATAATTTTACTTGCTAAATATTAATTAGTTTTATTAAGTATGGATTGATAAGATATGGTTTAATGGCCTTAGTGCTTATTGTAAATTTATTATAATTAGCCCTAATAAGAATATTAAAAAGTTTTTTAAAGTTAAGTTTAAGCTTAATAATTAAATATTTTAAGGTTGTTTTGTTAATAATAAGAAGGGTTCTTTAGTTATTTAAGAGAAGAAATGGGGAAAAATTAATAATAAGTTATATTAATTAAGGATTTTTTAAAGTTAAAAGCCTTTTAAAGGTTTAATGATTTCTTTATTATTTAATAAGATAATGCTTTAGCATATAAATTAAGATTAATTAAGATTTATTTTAATAAGTATTTTCTTAATGCTTATATTATTAAGTAGCCGGCTTATTTATTAAATCTTAACTTAATTAAGCATATTTAGGCGTTTATAAAGAGGTAGATTGATAAATAATTTAGGGAGCGACCTATAAATAAAAATTTAATGATAATAATCTTCTTAGCTTAGGAAGCTATTAGCTTAAACTTGCTAATGCATCTTTATTTAAATATGCTAAGGTAAATAGTAGTGATTATTATAATAAATAGGGGTTGGATTGGCATGTAACCTTATAATTAAGTGACCTATTAATATAAGCTATTTTTGCCGTGCAATTTGGTATTGATATTGTTAATATGCATTAACCGCCAAGACCGAGAAATCTACGTGATTTATTACTATTAACTTAGGGGGCCCCTCGCCAATGCAATGGAAGTTACGAATTAACCTTCTTTAGGGGAAAACCCTGTAACTACGTGCCATTTCTCATCGGAATATCTCGATTCTAAGGGCTCGTTGCGATGAGACATAATAACAGGGTGGACAAAGGAAGGCATTTTTCGCCCAAGCCCCCGCAGTTTAGGCGAGAGCATACACGACCAGCCGGGAAGCTGAGACGGAGTCTGGGTCCCGGTGCAACAGTCTCAAAAGGGCGAGTGCGCCCGCGTCTGTTGGTCATAAAGTTGCTGGCTTCGCTGACCGCTGGACCGGTTGCATGGCCGCAATAAACCATAAAACTGCGTTGCGTTGCAACTGAACCTTGAGAGAGAGGGAAATCCCAGGGACTGCACAGACTTGGCGCTTACCCCTGCCAGATTCCAGGCCGTTGTGCTGCATGAGGGTGGAATTGATAGGTTGAGCTCGGTTCCTGCATTCCGATCGGGGTCTCAACGTTCGGCTCAACGTCGTGCTGAAGCTCTTGTTTACTTCTCTTGTTCCTGCTGCCCGGCCCTTCCAAGGTTGACACCGAAACGACGACGACGTCATCGCCAGTCTGAGGACCAGGCAACATCGTCTGCAGGTTTCGAAGATCTATGTGAAGATACGTGGGACAGGGCTAAAATAGCCTGCTTGACGGATCATCAAGAGGTCAGGTCGGGTCTGGTGGTCGCGTGTGATGGAAGACATGTCGCATCCCCCGCGTACTAAAGCGGCACGTTGGCTGCAGGGGCGAGGCGACGTTGGGGTGGGTAGCGAAAAAGGCCTGCATCAGGCCTGTTTCACACTGATGGGGGAGGAATCAGCATACACCTGCATATTGCTGGTGATGAGCATTGAAAATCCTCAGGCAAACACGCACACAAGACATGCGGGCCATCGGTCGTTTGATGGGAAAAAAAAAGAAGAAAAAGAGAAGATCGGACCAAGAGCGAATGAACAGCGGGCGATAAGGAACCCCGCCAGGTGGCAGGGGAGCCATGCAAAAAGTGGCGAGGGGCGGTGGGACCAACCACAGGCGGGCTGATAACAAAGAGACACATTCGAATTGGATAATGGTGGCAGCAGGCTATTTTTAGACTGGCGTGAGTGGTCTGTCTGGTCAGTCTGGTCCGGGCCCTCGGAGCGGCCATTTTGACAGGACGGAACAGAGGAGTAGTAGGACGGGCTGGAAGGAAGGACGGGCTGGGCCAGGCAGTGCAGGCTGGAGGTAACCGTGTCGGAATGATGAATTCCGCCCCCCCTGGTAAAGACGATGTGATGATTTTTTTAGGAACGGCATAGTGGTCCTACTCTTTAATCTTGGCATTTTAAAGCCCCAAAGCCACTTTAAAAAAACACATCTCGCTTATTTTAAGGAACATAGAGAGTATCGGGTTGGGCCTTAAGTGGTGCTCGGCGGTGCCTATCGGCACCGTCCGTCCTCGCCCTAGCCGGCCCTTTCTTAATTTATAATTATAAGCCCTGGGAGAGTAAATTAAATTGGGAGTCTTTAAGAGGTTTTTAAGATGTTATTTAAAGGCGGGGGGACTAGTGGAGGCGCTAACCAACTCTAGAAGAATCATCACATCGTCTTTACCAGGGGGGGCGGAATTCATCATTCCGTAACCGTGTGTGCATGTGTGTGTGCCGTACGTAGCACCAAGGCTGGGACAGTGCTGAGAGCTGAGAGGAGGAGCATTGAGAAACCTGGGGTGATTGGACAGGGGTAAGGGTGTGTGTGTTCCCCCAAGGACGAGCCCGACAACCGGAGCGGGAATTAAAGCGCAGGGGGTGAGCGAGTTTAGACGGATTTAGACATGTTTACTCGATCGTGTCCTCAAACTCTTAGGTAATATCTTGCCGCAATCAGTACAACCGCATAGTGTTTGCAGCATGGCGCGCGGACACGAGTCGAGAGTGTGACGGCTGTCAAGGCTGTCTGGACGAGACGTGAGACATCGTCGAGGTAGTCAGACAGTCAGTTCAGGTCAGGTCTGTCCCGTCTGGCTGCTATAGGCATCGTGCTGGTTCTGGCCTTGGCTGGCGCGTTGGGCTGGTGTGGGTTCTGGGTGCGGGTATTCCGTTTTCCTTTGAGCCGGGGGCCTGAGCAGGGCTGGGACCGCGGTGATCAGTGCGCCAGCCCGTCCCGTTCAGTTAAGCCGGCCAGCGACGGCTTGGGCGCATCTCTGCACAACGGGCTTGGGTGGCAGCACTGCCATCTTTCGTGGCGGCCAGAACACGCCTCCAGCCTCGTACTCTGACGGATTCTCGCCGGGGCGAGAACGCGGACCATCAGTCTACGGCCCGTGGAGAGACAGGAGAGGCCAACCAGGAACGAGGTTGGCACTTCGTGTCCGGCTCCTTTTTTTGGGTAGATCAATGCTGCAGCACTTTGACGTACCTGACGGGGGAACGGGCCCGAGAGTACACACTGCCGCAGTCAGTCGGGTTCACAGCAGATGCTTTTCCTTCGGTCAACAACGTGGTTGGCAACAGTGGAGACTCGACCCCTTGCATTTCAACCCGACGATGGGCATGGTCAGGATTCCAGAGAAAGAGGGGTCACTTGAGATATCTATCCGTGGGGATCATGATGGCGTCCTTCGTTATCTGCCCAGGCCAAATCGAATCAGACCCGACTGGTTGGTTGGCTTGCCTGTCTGTCATGTCGTGGTGTCTATCGGCTCGGTCTTGCGGGTGAGGGCAGCAGGCACAATTGGCAGCTCTGGCAGCTCTGGCAGACAACCCAACCGCTCCCGGCGACCCCTTCACCCTCGAAAATGTCCGGGCCCCCACATCTCAAACTAGGGTTCTGTGGGGCGGGTGGGTACGTACCCTACGTAGTGGCCGGTGCGGTATCTTGGGTTGTCGGGCGTCTGGGTTCTCTAGCGGTGCGGTTGAGAAGGCGTCTAGGTACCTACGCATTTACCTGTAGATACGTACTGACGCGGAGGTACGTATCTACCTTCAAACAGCAAGGAGTGGCCGCTGAGAGTGTGAGTAGTTTGCAGCTGCCATATCGCCAGTCACTCTTGGGCCGTCGGCTGCAGGGAACGACCTCTCTCACCCCACCACTTGGGCAATTCCTTTTAAGTCCCTCGTGCGCCGGCCTGGTAACCTTTGCTAGGGGCCTGCGCCTATTCTTCTCTTTTCAACATCTTCCTTCTCCTTTTACCCAAAACCAGTCCAACTGTTTCTTCCTTGCTTGACCGAGTGCCATACTTGCGTCTGCTGTCCAAATTGTCGATTCTCCAACAGATCCTCCCACCACACATCAGGACCCATCTCCAAAATGGTCAGTCGCAACCCCACCAGCGCCGTCCAGCCTAGCCCAGCCGCACCCACGGCTGGTGTCACGATCAGCAGCAACGCATTGGGTTTCGAGAGGAAAAGAGAGCGCGATTTACTGACAATGCTCGTTGCAACAGGCGACCAAGGCGGCTGTCACCTCAAATGCTTCGGCTGTAAGCTTCACGCACTCCCAAATCATAGCAGAACAGAAAGAACCACTTGAGAAGTGGCCCGCAGCGGGAATTACGCGAGACTGACATGTGCCCCCACAACCAGCTGGCCAAGTACCTCGAACTGCCCCAAAATGGCAAGATCATGGCAGAGGTGAGCAGCCCAACAGATACAGCCCAATTCCTACGTCGTTTTGAGACTGACCCTTTTCTTCGCAGTACATCTGGATCGACTCTGAGGGCGGCACTCGCTCCAAGTCGAGGGTATGCTACCACTTCCTCCCCCCCCCCCCCGATTCTGCCCGACCCGGCGATGCGGTGACACCGCGAACTCTTGGCCCCCCCGGACGCGCGCTTTCTGTGGACTTTTCGTCACAAGAAGCCACCCTCGTTCCAGCTCCGACGAAACACATGCACTGCAGTCTTTGTGGACTTGTCTGGCTCCGAGACCTTGGGCGGCCAACACTCCGCCTTTTCGCTTTGCGCCGGCGGAAAGCCTCCTTGCGAGTGGACGCGTCCCACAAAACTGCAGTGGCAAGCTCCACGATATCGCCAAGACCCCCGAGCTGTGCCCGACTGAGGAATAACTGGGCTGACACCATGACTCGACTCTAGACTCTGGATGCGAAGGACACTGACTACACACCAAAAGATCGTGAGTCACCCAAATCCCGTCTTGGGGTTCCAAAGGGCGATCCTGGGGCCCCAGAATTTCCGCACACAGAGACATTGTACTGACGATCGGATTAGTCCCAATTTGGAACTTTGACGGAAGCAGCACCGGTCAGGCACCTGGTAAGTTCCATTCCCATCGCCTTAAGTGTTGGCGACCAATTGCTAATAATATCTCCTTCCAGGCGACAACAGCGATGTCTACCTCCGCCCTGCCGGTTCGTATTACGTCGACATACCACCACGACCCAGCAACCCAATTGCTGACTGAAACCTCGTACAGCCGTCTTCCCCGATCCTTTCCGCAGGAATGGCAACATCCTCGTCCTCGCCGAATGGTAACGCGCACCCGGCACCCCCAGATTTGGTACTTTGCAGCCGTGCTGACTCCACCGCAGCTGGGATGCCGATGGAACCCCTAACAAGTTCAACTACCGGCACCGAGCTGCCAAGCTGATGGAGGCTCACGCCGCCCAGAAGGTATGCAGACATCAAAATGAACCAAAGTTGACGGAATCATTGGCTAACGGTGCATGCAGCCATGGTTCGGCCTTGAGCAAGAGTACACACTTCTCGACCTCGACGACAGGCCGTATGGCTGGCCCGCCAATGGGTAAGCTAACTCCACACCCGGAAAGCTGGCCGCAGGAGCTCGCTGCAAAAATTCTCTCAATCGTCAAATCGCCATGGGAAGGCCCGGATTGCCTTGCGCCAGGCAGGTTTGTTGCTTTCTACTGCAAGGACTCTTCTCGGCTGGGCGGCATCGTCTACGAATGGTTCGCGCTGCCAATCGCAACTACAGCCAGTCCCTGGTCCCGGACGTCGGTACTCATTCTGTTGTCTTCTGGCAGTTTGGCAAAACAGGGGACTCGGCCGTGTTACCCCAATCGTGACAATGATGTCAGGGGCGCCGCCGAAGAACTGTTGCGTCACATTGTCGGATCAAAGGCCACAGAGGGACGAGTCTGACGTCTCGTGACCAATGCCGCCTTGGCGGGGCATCATTACGAGTGGTGTTGCCACCAGCCTGTTTTTGCCAAGGCTGGCTGTGGAGACTTGGTCGTCACAACACACCTCAGCTAACGGAGTCCTTGCAATTGAAGGCGACAACCGAAACCAAACCAGTCCTGACTTCCTATTCTGGCGAGGAGAGATCAAGATGGCGAGCTTTGCGGCCACATTCTGAGTTTTGACTCTTGTTGCACTTGCTGACCAAATTTGAAGATTCCCCGCTCCTCAGGGCCCATACTACTGTGGTGTCGGCGCAGGCGTAAGTTTGACTAAGACAATCCGCCTGCGACTATATTTAGGAGCAATTCACTGACGTCCTCCGCAGAAGGTTGTCCAGCGTGACATCGTCGAGGCGCACTACCGATGCTGCCTTTACGCCGGTGTCAAGATCTCTGGAACCAACGCAGAAGTTATGCCCGCTCAGTGGGAGTTCCAGGTCGGCCCTTGCGAGGGCATTGAGATGGGGTAAGTCGAAATCACCGCACTGCTTCTCCCTCAATATTGGACAGAACATGAGCTGACAATGTTGCAGCGACCACCTCTGGCTCGCCAGGTTCCTGCTCCACCGTGTTGCTGAGGAGTTCGGCGCCAAGGTCTCGGTTGAGCCCAAGCCAATTGTAAGTTTCTTGTCACATTCTGGATGAAATAGTTCTCTGGCTGACGAAATCAACTCTAGCCTGGCGACTGGAACGGTGCTGGCCTACACAGTAACTTCTCTACCGAGGATATGCGTAAGGACGGTGGCATGAAGCACATCGAGGCTGCCATCAAGAAGCTGGAGGGTCGCCACAAGGAGCACATCGCTGTCTACGGCGAGGGCAACGAGAAGCGTCTCACTGGCCGTCACGAGACTGGCAGCATCGAGCAGTTCTCATATGGTGTCGCCAACCGTGGTGCCTCCATCCGTATTCCTCGCGAGTGTGCCGTAAAACAGAGCGGCTACTTCGAGGACAGGAGGCCCGCCTCCAACGCCGACCCCTACCAGATCACCGGTATCATCATGGAGACCATCTTCGGCTCTGCCTAAGTTATATCCATTTGCGGAGTTTTGCCTTCTGAGAGGGTGGCGTGTTTGAGTGCATAACCAGCAGTCGATGTCGGCAATACCGTTTCCGAGTCTGGCCTCTTCAGGCTTTGGCTTAATCCGTGTTCACCGGGCAGTCGCCAATTTGCGTACTTTTTTTTTTGGAGGTTTCGGCGTCGGAAAACAAGATCACATATTTCCCCAGATGAGAGAGATAAGAGGAAGGACAGAAGAAACTGTCTGTATTTTGGTAGATTCGAGTTCATAGCCGACTTTATATATGCGGCTTTGTGAGAGTGTGAAATAAGATTCAGTGTGCTCACTAGTCATGGTTTATATCCACGTCCACTTAGAAACTAATGTCTCAAAACAGAATACACGTACTTCTACGTTAGCTTCATGGTAAGGCACATGTTCAGTGAGCCGTGAGTATCAGACCTGAAGACGGTTCTCATGGCAACCTTGGAAGTTCAATGATGAAATTCAATTACCTTGGTGAGTAGGCAGCATGCACCGTCGCTGGCATTGTCAATTCTTGCTGCAGCCAGGCCAGTAACTCAACAGTCCCCGCTGTGCGCAAAACTGGCGCAACAGAGTCAACCGCGGCAAGCAGATTGCACCAAAGGCCATCGAGAAGAACCGCAAGCTTTTCTGAGAGCTTTATCGTCTACGAGGGTTCCCTAGCTTGTGGAATAGTCTGTGGCTTGGTAGCGCCGGGAGACATCTCGCATCACATGCGTATGGCGAGACGCTGCAGGACCTGCAGCACATCAACAACATCAGGCACAAAGTCCCGCTTGAAGACTCGGAGATCCGGCAGGAGGTAAAAGCAAACAGTACAGAATCTCGAGTTAAGTGGACCTACGTGCGATGTAGGTACGCTTCACTTGAGTTGGCTTGCTGATCAGCGCCGAAAGGAGGTAACTTACATCAGCAGCGTGATTGCCTAGGAGACTCGGGCATCGCCCGGGTAGCCTGGAACTTGTTTGAAGGGGCAGATAATATTGCAAATGCACATGTTGATGTGGAATCACAGCTTAGAGTCTCCGCAGACAGTGAACACGAATCTCGCCTGAGCCACTGATCCTACTCTTCCCAAACGCTCAATCTGCGGCGACTATCTCGGCTCCCACCGCGGACCCTTCTGGCCCTCGGATGATTGCATCACTCTTCGAAGAACCCGGTCCGGTTTTCCTATAGTTTCTAGCCATTTACCATAGCCGACCTGCTTGGGGATCCGAACCTCGATCACGTCTCCCCCCGCGTCCTTTCTTTCGAGGCTGGTTTCGGGAAGGCGGAGTATGTTCAAGAGGGTCTTATAGTCGCCTGCCCCCTTGACAAACACCGACCACTCTTCTTCGTCGACATTCAGGCTGCTTGTATCAATAGCCAGAGCCTTGATCAAGATACCACGGTCTTTGTATGGAGCGTAGTGCCAAGAGGGGACCTCTTTTTCTGTGGCTCGCTCTAAGTTTTTTCAGGTGCCGTTGGGCCAAGTTGCGAGCTTGTCTGTTCGCCTTCTCGGGGTCGGTCGCATCGGTCGAGTACTACTCCAGGCTGAGGTCGTGTTCCGCGCTGTTCTCGTCAATGGGTTTCGAGAATGTCAGCGTAATACATGGTGCTGGCTGCCAGGCCATAGTGTTAGAGAAGGACAATAAGGTCAGGTAAACAACAACTAGAGTTATTTGTAAAGTGACTGATGAACGTATTGACTGATGTTTACCTACCAGGGGGAAGGGGGGTGTTGGAGAGTATCACACTAGCATTGCGAGATAACGTTGAAATGATATTGATTTGCAATTAATAAATTAATAATATTATAAAAAAAGTAGCTTGCATTATTTACTTAAGAAGGAAATTATATTAATATTAATATATTATAATATAATATTAGCGTTTAATATATTATAATATAATATTAGCATTTAATATATGCCTTTTAAAAAAGTTATTTTTTTTCCTTATCCTTAACTTAACTACTTATTTATTTTTTATTAGCTTAATTATTTACTATGAGAGGGTTTATGGAATTATGGAAATATTTAAAAATAAAAATAGCCTTAAAGTTAATAAGGTTTAAACTAAAGCTTTTAATATAAATTTATTTTAATATTAGCTAATATTAGCTAATATAAAGTTAATCTTAATATAAAGTTAATATTAATATAATTTAAAGCCTTAATATAATTAACTTTTAATAGTATTTTAATAGTATTTTGCTAGTATTGCATTGTAATTTTAAGATTTTGTTTGGATCTCAAAACATGATTGCGTTGCGTAACCCATACAAAGACCCCCCCTCCCCCTGGTAGGTATGAAAGGGTGAATGAAGTGTGTATGCCACGCCGTATGGGCCTCGACACTCAGCGTGGGTTTGAATGCATCTTGAATAGATGAGCGGGTGCCCCCCCTCCGGCAATCCACGAACAGAGCCTAATTGATATATACTCCACGGGGTCCACGTATAATTCTCGCATATTGCTTCTTGTGTGACTGCCCTACCAGCTCATAGCGCGTTTTGAGTGGCTACAATACTCACCGAGACAGCCACCTGCAGATAAATTCTATTGGTGTTGTCCCATGCTGACAGGTATACAACATGTAATGTGGCTAGCTGAACGCCTACATAAAGATAAGATCGTCGCGGCGAGCGATGCATTCCGAAATTGCAACCGCGAGGAGCCTGGACGTGAGATGTGTCATTCTTCCAAGAGCCGTCTCGAGCTCGTGAGAATCCTTGTAAATGTCTTATAGCAGCTTGGGAATGCCTATGCACTGCGTCAAACTCCGACTTTGAATTGCAGGCGTACATCACCACCCATGCCTGATCAAGGTTCGCAAGCGACGATGCCTCCGTTTCAATGCTCCTGCAGAGGGCCACCTCAGCTTCTCCCATTCGACAAGGACATATGGAGGGAGACCGTGGAAGAATGCACCCATCACCGTCCTGAGAAGGCCACAAAAGCCGATGACTACAATGCAAATTCCAACCAATCAATACCCGGGTTCATCAGCCTCGTCACTAACCGCCGTCCGATGGTGCCTTACTGGCTTTACCGCTTGCTACCGGGCCGGAAGACCCTTAAGGATGATGAGAACTACGAATTCTGCATCAATATAGCCGACGTACAGCGAATGCACCTACGTCTTCTACAGAGCCGTCTCACCTGGCTTACACTATCAGCTGGGTTCGACGAGGACCGTGGTGCTAACCAAGAGGTGCTCACTGAACTCGGCCCAACTCTTCGAGATTATGGTAAGTTAGGTGCAGTTGAGAAACCCAGATGGAAGAAAGTCGTTGGCGAAGTTGCTGGGAACGAAGCTATACTCATGCGAGTCATGTCCTTAGTACAAGCTGTACGCGACCACGAGTAACTTATATGGGCCACTTTAGCGGGCAAACCCACGACCCTTTCCGAGTACCAAGCGAGCGCTTTCAAGAGAGAGAGCTGCTAGAGAAACTTCTACAGGACGAGAAGCTCAAGGCAGTAGGCGACTTCCGCTGGCCCAAGGACACGGCGACGCCCACGGGACCGTGGGAGAAACCGTGGAAAGATAGCAAGGGAAGGGTGGGATGAGACCCATCGGCGGAACCCGTGGTGAAGCATTCCGGCAAGCTAACCCTTTGAAAGTGCGCATGGAGATACTTCATATTATAACGTCTCCTAGCGTAACCTCATGTTTTCGATGCCAGACAGCATAGCTAATCCAGTTCAATCAACACATCCACGCCAAGCCCCTTCAGACCTTGCCTTCCGCACCACCCCGGCACGGCTGGTCGGCGTGGTGCACCCCGTCCGAGTGCGAGACCATGATCCCGGTCTTCCCGCTGACGGCGGCCGGCGGCGGGCAGGCGGCCGCGTCGGCGCCGTCGAAGATGACGGCCATCTGCTCGAGGGTGTGGCCCCGCGTCTCCGGGTAGGCGAAGTAGACGGTGATGAGGAGCAGGGTGAGCATGGCGATGAAGACGATGTAGTACCTCCACTGGATGGCCTCGAGGGCGATGGGGTTGACGAAGGTGTTTATGAAGATGGCGGCGACGGTGGAGCACCACGACACGGTCAGGCCGCGGGAGCGGAGGGAGAATTGCCAGATCTCGCAGGGGTAGGCTGTTAGGAAGGGGGTCCTTTTAAGTCGTGGGTCAGTTGTGGCGTTCATCTATGATTGGGCGGAGGGGGTGGATAATGACTTACATGGCGATGTCATAGCCGGCAAAGAATATGAATAGGAACGGAATGACAGACAGCCCGATCTGCGCTGACCCGGACTCTGCGAACGCGCCGCTGAGGCCGGTGATGATGATGAAGCTGGTCAACATGGTGCTGGCGGACGTCAGGAACAGGAACCGGCGGCCCAGGCGGTCGACGTTGGCCGCGGCGGCGATGGCCCACAGGAGGTTCCAGACATTGAGGCAGGCCGAGATGAGGGTCTGGTCGGTGACGGACCTGACGCCGACCGAGGTGAGCACGAGGGGCAGGTAGTACGAGACGACGCCGTTGCCGGCCCACTGCGCGAATATCCCGAGGCTGATGGAGATGAAGAGCCTGTGCCTGTTACCCTTGGTCTTGATCATGTCGGCGTACGACGCGCTCGACGAGGCCTCCTTCTCCGCGGTGATGGTGGCCTGGATCTCGACGACCTGGTACGTGACGAGCGGGTCCGCCCTGTCGCCGCCGGCGTGGTGCCGCGCGAGTATGTCGGTCGCCTCGTCCACGCGGTTGACGCTGATGAGCCAGCGGGGGCTCTCGGGGGACAGCAGGAACCCCGGCAGGGCCATGAAGGGGAGCACGATCTGCAGCAGCACGGGGACGCGCCAGCACCAGTCCGAGGGGATGTCGCGGCACGCAAAGGTGACCCAGCCGCAGAGCGTGCCGCCAAAGTACCACCCGACCATGAACAGCGCGTTGGCGACGGAGCGCTGTTTCGGGTGGGCGATCTCGTTGATGAGCAGCGGGGCCGAGTTGCCCAGCCACGAGGCGGCGATGCCGACGAAGAGGCGCGAGTAGGTGAAGGTGACCTCGTTGCGCGCGGCGGCCTGCATCACCACGCCCAGGACCAGGAACAGGTAGCCCACGTAGATGCCGGCCTTGCGGCCGTAGTTGTTGGACACCCACGCCGCGACGGGGAAGGCGATGCCGTTGCCGACCCAGTATATGCCCGTGATCCAGCCGAGGTAGGCGCCGGACGGGTGGTGCATGAAGGTGTTCCACCTGGGGAGGGCGAGGAGGCCGCCCATGATGGAGCCGTCGTAGCCGTTTGCTGAGGCTGTTGGTGTGTGGTTGTCTGAGTTAGCACATGTTCTTTTTTGTTTCAACGCAAGACTGGTGAAGATGGTGAATGGGCTTCTTCATTTGGGGAGGGAAGACATACAGAACAGGACCATAGACAGGGTGATGAAGTTGAGCTTTAGAAGGTGCGCTTGCTTGTACCAGGGCTTGTCGTCGCCCGGCAGCGAGGCCATTTCCTCAACGGGTTTCACCATGGTGGCAGTTGTTGTTGTAACTAGTGGCGAGGCGGTCCGCGAGGCTGAACTGAATTATGGCCTGACAATTGAAAGATGGGAGAAGCAACTCTAGCCTTGAATCAACTGTTCAGTTGCGAATGATTCCGGCTCCGTCGGGCCTACGAGGATCCTAAAGCAACGTCGTATCACACACGAAGTTCAGGGGGCAGGGAGAACGCTTGAATATATAGTGTACAGCCTCCTGAAGCCCCCTTTGGCGTGTAAAGATCGGTCACGGGCTAGCCTCAGAGGAAGAAAACGACCTAGAGGAGGTGGTGGAGCTTTGATCTGGTCCCTGATGGCCCGGTGGTCGCGAAACGGGTCCGTGGGGGAGAGGCCACGCTCTCGAACTCCCCGTGGAGAACTTTAGAAGAACGCAGGAACAGCCGTGGGGCCCCACACATGTTGGTCAGGTTGGGTGAAGAGGCCCAAGACCGAGGCCCAAGACCGAGGCCCAAGACCGAGGCCCAAGGGGCGGAGAATTGAGTCAGTTGCCTTTTGTTTCCGTTGGTTAGAATTACGATGTTTGCTGGCTATTCACACGAGGAAACTACGGGCGGAGAAATAGGCTCGCTAAATACTTGGCTGCGTTGCATGAACGGACGATGCGCCGTGCAGATTCCGGGGTTGGCGGTGTTGTGACTCGGTATTTCTCCGCCTCCAGACCTTTCCTTCCTCCCCCAGATCGTTACCGACCAGTCGGCTCGCCAACCATTCTTCTCGAGATGCAGAAAATGAAACACAAGCGGGCATTTCAGACCCAGAAAAACGCCTGATTCAGTGCTCGTTATTTACGTCATTGTCGGCGGATAGCATTTGCTGCCAGCCATGTGATCGGCCAGTGGAGAATTGTTGAGCTGGAGGAATGTCTACGTGCCCACCTTGGATATTCTTAGTCGAATATACTCCTCCCGCATGTCCCTGCTCGAGATATTGCTGTGCTATCCTTTCGAAAGAGTCCCTCTTTTGTTCTAAGACGTCCGTCTATACTCTGGCTTGAACTTCTTTCCTTGGAGCACTTGTCAGTTGACCGTCCTGTCCCAGTCAACATGGATGTCGAGGCCCTGCTAGAGAAGCTCACGGTGGAAGAGAAGGTGACCCTCACAGCCGGTAGGTGAATCCGCAGCTGGAATTACCCATACCCACCTCTAACCTGAATCCAGGCGCCGGATGGTGGCAAACGGCGACCATCGAGCGCCTCGGCATCAAGCCCATCCGACTCTCAGACGGCCCCAACGGTGTCCGCGGCACGCACTTCTTCGACAGCACACCCTCGGCCTGCCTCCCCTGCGGCACCGCCATCGGCGCGACCTTTGACGCCGACCTCGTCACGCGCCTGGGCCGGCTGCTCTCGGACGAGGCCCGCGCCAAGGGCGCCCACGTCCTCCTGGGGCCTACGATCAACATCCAGCGCGGGCCCCTGGGCGGGCGCGGCTTCGAGTCCTACTCCGAGGACCCGCTGCTGTCGGGCGTCCTGGCGGGACACTACGTGCGCGGCCTGCAGGAGTCGGGCGTGTCGGCGACGCTGAAGCACTTTGTGTGCAACGACCTCGAGAGCGAGCGCATGGCCGTCAACGCGCTGGTCACGGACCGCGCCCTGCGCGAGATCTACCTGCTGCCCTTCATGATTGCTATTGAATTAGGAAAGCCGCGGGCCGTCATGACGGCGTACAACCAGGTCAACGGCTGCCACGCGGCCGAGAACAAGATGCTACTGCAGGACGTCCTGCGTGGTGAGTGGGGGTGGGACGGGCTGGTCATGAGCGACTGGTTCGGCACGTATAGCACGTCCGAGGCCATCAACGCCGGCCTCGACCTCGAGATGCCCGGGCCGACGCGGTGGCGTGGCGGGGCCCTCGCACATGCCGTCATGTCCAACAAGGTCAAGATGGCCGAGCTGGACTCGGCGGTGCGGAATGTGCTGAGGCTGGTCAAGCACGGCCTGGAGAACACGTCGATCCCGCCGAATGCACCCGAGACCGAGGCCAACACACCCGAGCACGTCGCCCTGCTGCGCGAGACGGCTGCCAAGTCCCTGGTGCTCCTGAAGAATGACAGGAACATTCTTCCCTTCGACAAGACCAAGAAGGTCGCCGTCATCGGACCCAACGCGAACATCGCAACGTACTGCGGCGGAGGCAGCGCGGGCCTCCGGGCCTACAGGACCGTCACGCCCCTGGAGGGCATCGAGTCCGCCGCCGCGGGCGACGTCGTCTTCTCGCAGGGCGCGTACGGCCACCAGTCCCTGCCCCTCCTGGGCAGATCCCTCAGGACGCCAGACGGCACGCAGAGGGGGTTCGTGCTCCGGATCTACAACGACCCCCCGCCGAGGGGGACCACGGGGCGCGAGGCCGACGCCCGCGCGCCGCTCGAGGAGCGCGTCCTCGACGACGCCAACATCTGGTTCGTCGACTACGAGAACCCGGAGCTGGCGCCGGTGTGGTGGGCCGAGACCGAGGGCGTGCTGGTCCCCGGGGTGTCGGGGGAGTGGGACTTTGGCCTCTCGGTGCACGGCACGGGCGAGCTGTTCATCGACGGCGAGCTCGTCGTGTCGAACGTGGAGGGCCAGCGCCTGGGGAGCAGCTTCCTGGGCTGCGGGACCGTGGAGGAGACGGGGAGCACGAGGCTCGAGGCCGGGCGGAGCTACCGCGTGCTGGTGCGGTTCGGGTGCTCTGCTACGAGCAGGGTGAAGGCGTCGGGCACCGTCGACTTTGGCCAGGGCGGTGTGCGCTTCAGCGGGTGCCCCAAGATCGACCCGAAGGCTGCGATCCAGGAGGCTGTGGATGTTGCCAGGAGCGTCGACCAGGTCGTCGTTTGCACGGGTCTGAGCGGCGAGTGGGAGTCTGAGGGATTCGACAGGACGACCATGGCGCTGCCCCCGGGCACTGACGAGCTTGTCGCGGCTGTTCTGGCGGCGAACCCGAACACCGCGGTTGTTGTTCAGAGCGGAACTCCGGTTGCTATGCCGTGGATCGACCAGGCTGGTGCCGTCCTCCATGCGTGGTTTGGTGGCAATGAGTGCGGAAATGGCATTGCTGACGTGCTCTTTGGCGATGTGAATCCGGTAAGTCGAGACCTTGTGCAGCGTGCCGTATGGAAGGTTGGATCAACAATGCTGACCGTTTGCCCCGAAGGCCGCCAAACTCCCGCTCACTATTCCTCGCCGACTGCAAGACAACCCAGCCGCCCTGAGTTTCCGCTCAGACAACGGCCGTTCCCTGTACGGCGAGGACATATACGTCGGATACCGGTGGTACGACACCCTCGACATCAGCCCCTTGTTCCCCTTCGGACACGGCCTGTCATACACGACCTTCGACGTCTCCGGCCTCGAGGTGGAGAGTTCCACGAGTCAGGCAAGTGATCACGTCAGCGGCAGCAGCAACGCCCAGGAGCAGGACAGCCTGAGCGTGCGCGTCAAGGTCGCCAACACCGGCTCCCGCGCGGGCGCGGAGGTGGTCCAGGTCTACGTGACGCCGGCGGCGCGGACGCCGCTGACGAGCTCGAACCGCGACACCATCACCCGGCCCACCAAGGAGCTGAAGGGCTTTGCAAAGGTCGCCCTCGAGGCGGGGGCCAGCGCCACGGCAGAGGTTACGCTGGATGTGCTGCGTGCGACTAGCTACTGGAGCGAGATGGAGGGCTGCTGGCGGAGTGATGCTGGCTCGTACGGCATTCTCGTGGGGACGAGCAGCCGTGGGGAGTTCCTTGAGACGACTTTTGTCGTCGAGAAGACGAGGAGGTGGAAGGGGCTGCGGGCTTAGTATGGCCAATAGTCTAATCGTAAATATTGTAAAGCCTGCATGTCGACTAGAACTTTAGAATAGATTCAACGATGCATAGATGCGGTTTGGTCGAGACAAGGGACAATGTCGAGGACTTGTTTGTTGAGGAGATGTTTCAATTTCGGACAGGCAACATCCGCTTTGGGATAGCAAATGCCCCTATTCCGTAAAATCCGGAAGTCTCCCGAGTCATCCCCAGCCAGTACCCCATGTCTAGCTGCATTGGACCTGATCTACCCAGCCTATGGTATACAGCCCAAGCACAGGTCCTCTGTCGCCCCCCTCTCTCCCCTTCTGGCCTGATTCTCCACAGTCTGTGTTTCTCCGCCGCCAATTCACAGTCCCCTCCTTCAATGCTATTGTACGCGCACTGTTGCTTGATAGCCCACCCGTTATGCGCGACCAAAGCCCACTACTAGATTCCCCCTCGCCGGCGACCCCAAGAAATAGCGGGACTCCTCAGCCTGGTTCCGCGAGGTCGAGCATTTCCAGCCGGGCCTGCGACGCCTGCCGTGGCCGGAGGAGGAAATGCCAATTCGACGACGCCTCCTCCCCCAATGCTGCTGCGGGGCCCGGCCCATCTCAGCCTCAGCAGCCCCAGTGTTATAACTGCAGGAGGCTAGGTATAGTATGCACCTTTCTGCTGCCCTCGAGGCCCCGGGGCCCGAAGCGCAGGTATGTCAGCCAATCCGGTGTTGTAGGGGCGCCTCGCGTCTAGTGATGCAAGGTTTTGCTCACCACGTGCTTCTTGGCCCTGCAGGAAACGACTCCTAGAAGATATGCCGGACGAGGGCAGCAGTGAGCTCCAAGATGAAGGCACCAATCAACAACAGGCAACAGAGGCCCAACGTCCGCAACCACCACCCGCCCTGAGCAATACCACGCCTGGCTTCGTCCTGCCCGGCGATGTGCTCCCTCTCCCCAGGGCCTTGCAGACCACATCTCCCTTCGAGGCCCCTCGTCCAATAGCCGGTGTCCTGTCTCCACACCCGGCCATTGCTGCTGCTGCCCCGGCGGAGACGCCCTCCCCCACGGCTGGCCCGGGCTTCCCAACCGACGAGCTGTGCTCGAGGCCGCTGATCAACATCCTCATGGCCGACTACCTCGACCTGGTCTACCCCCTCGTGCCCGTCGTCCACAGGCCAAACTTCCGCCACGACCTCGCCAGCAACCGCGACGTCACCGACCGTAAGCACCATCCTTCTCCTTTCACGCTTCCCGTCTGTCATGTTTTGGGACATTCGACAATGCATCACCTTGGGACCCGTAGGCAGGTGACTAACAGGTACCAGCGGACTTCTTCGCCCTCCTCGTCAGCCTCTGCGCCCTCACCGTCGGCCTGCTGCCGTCGCGGTTCAGCGGCTACCGCGCCGCCGACCCGGGGCCGGAGGTGGCCGGCGTGCACCACTTCGAGTCGAGGACGGCGCTGATAAACTGCTGCGCCGAGATGTGCACCCGCCACAGGACCGCGAGCTACTGGGACCACGTCAACCACCGCAAGTGGGCCGTCAGCTACGTCTTCTCCGTCGCGTGCTTCCAGACGGGGCAGGTCAACCGCAGCCGCATGTTTGATGTCGAGTACCTGCAGCTTTCGCGTCTTTTGGGGCTGCATCGCATCTCTGGGTATGAGGGTCTCAATTGTATTGAGACTCAGTTGAGGAAAAAGGCCTTCTGGTTGATGTTCTATGGTTATGCGTAAGGGTCTCTCTTTAATTCCTGTTGGCTTAGCCTACCTTTGACGGGTATCATAAATGCTAACAAAAATCACCTAGTCACACAAGAGTCCAAAGCGGACGTTGGGAGCGACTTACATACTTCGGCCCAGGCGAACTCCGCGAGGTCAACTTCGACGCTCTCGTCCCCCTCGAGCTTGACGACGAATGCATCTTGAAAGACAGAATCCTAGACCCTGCCCCGCCGTCTACACCACACGGCACGCCTCCTGTTAATACAAACCAGCCGGAGCCACGCCCAGCCCCACCGCCGCTCACCCTCGCGAGCGCCTTCATAATACACTCGCGCGTGTTCCTCAAGGGCCTCCGCGAGAGCATGGCCGCCGTCGGGTGCGAGTGCGAGCTCCGCCGCAGCCCGGCCGCCCGCCTCGCGCGCATGCGCGACCTCCTCCAGGAGATGCGGTACATGCTCGACGACGCGCCCGGCCCCGTGCGGCAGTGGGCCTCGCCGGAGCGGCACGGCGGCGGCGGCGGCGACGACGACAATGTCCCCGCCACCACCCCGCGGTACGACAACAACGACGACCGCAGCGTTGTGTCGAGCTACGGCAGCCCCGTGGCTGAGAGAGGTCGCGCCGCTGGTGCGGGGGGCGCCTCGTACTCCAAGGTTGTGCAGGGCCAGCACGAGATCATGCGCGCGAACATCCATGTCACCCACCTCTGGCTGCAGAGCCTGCTGCTGGAGCAGGTCGACGTGATCGTGCAGGAGGGCGTGATTGGCAGTTCAAGTGCTGCGGCTGGGGCTGAGGAGGTCTCGGCGTCCTTGAAGGCGAACTGGGCCGAGCGCGAGGACATCTGCCGCCAGATGCTGCACCTCCTTCACAGCATCCCGTACGTTTATTTAGAACCCAACGGCTTATACTTGGTACGTTGACTCCTGCTCCCAACCTCGGAGCCGCGCGAGCCTCAGCTATACATGACTGACCCACCCCACCCCGTCCAGGCATACAAGGTCCGCGACGTGGCCGTGACGCTGCTCAACTGCCCCTTCGGGGCCCACACGCGCCCCGCCCGCCGCGCGGTCGAGTACATGCGCGACTTCACGCGCGCCCTGTCCCGCCTCGACCGCAGCGAGACCGTCAACACGAACAGCCTGCGGAGCTGGGTCGACGCGGACCGCGAGCCGGCCGCCTCGCCCGCGTGCCCGCAGCTCGCCCCCCCCGTCCCCGCGGGCGCACGCGGGTGTCGTTGAGGCGGGCTGCGACAAGTGTCAGGGGCGGCCTGTGGCGGGCGGTTGAAACCTGGGTCATCTTGGATTTGGGCATAATTAGGTTTACCTATGGGGCACGACGTTCTGTAAGTTATGGACTGATACCTGGGGGCGCGATTACAGGGCAAAATGAGCTTGCTAGCGGCAGCCGGTGCCTGCTCCCCCAAAGGATCCTTACTGTGATCCCGACACCAGAAATATAATTCCAACAAATACGAAAAATGAGCATTACAAACAGTGTACTCTAGGATGCAGTACAGCCACATCTAAGGTTGACTAGCTGATGAGGGAATAGCTGTAGCGTATTGCAATTGAATCAGGCTGCGGAGGGATGACCAACATGTAGGTATTAACGAATATATTAGGCAGACATATTGTTTGACTGCTTATCGATATCTGTGCAACCCCTTCTCCCCAAGGTCAAAGCCCAACGCCAGTCTCATTACCAAGCCATTTACTATTAAAGTATCGCATTGCAACGTCGATGCCCCATGTTTACACAAGCTACCAGCCCTGAAGCTCGTCTGCTCGGATCAAAGCTCAGTACCCCTCTTCCTCCCCCAGCTGGCAAGGCTCGTTGTCGGTGCCGAGGACGTCCTTCCCACCGACACTCTGGCAGGCATCGAGCAGCTTGTCGGTGCCGCTGTCGCCGTAGGGCTCCTGGATGGCCAGGGCCTCGTGAGAGATACAGCAGTCCTGCAAAGATGGAAGCCTATTTTTTAGCATTTTGAATCTTGCGATGGGGAGAGTGCCGGGCGTGGAACTTACGCCGCTGCGGCCCTCGAGAGTCTGCATTCCCCTCGAGGTGCACAGATCAACAGCTGTGAACTTGACACCGTCGGCCTGGTAGCACCAGTAGACGATGCCATCGACAGAAGGCTCTAGGGCAGAGACGCCGAGGGCGAGGGTCATGGCGAAGAAGGCGGTTGAGAACTGCATTTTGAAGAAAGTTGCTTTCGTTTAAAACAGGTAAAAGTGAGAGATTTGTGGTTATAAAGGAGTGACTGGAAACTTGTGGGAAATAGTATAAGGAGTGACTAAGGTGGTGATTATTTGAAGTAGCTGGAAGACTGAAGAGCAAGGAATTCCAATGCCATTGGGCCAGACATGTCGGGGACCTTATATGTTCGACGTCAATCTGCTGTTCGTGCTATTCCCTTAACTCTGTCCTCATGCTCCTTGGCCTATCTGTGGATCAATTTTGGTGTGTTTGCTCTCATATTGCTTCTCCCGGCCACACTTAGTCAGGAGCCAGGGCTATTCTTAGTTTTCGGCCGAAATGATCCCCATGGCCTCCGACTCAACGAGCGGGGCCTTCACACGACAACAGCTGCCAAGACATCTGCACTTGATCAAAATGCTATATATACACTGATTTTCATCGGCATGAGGGCATAAGGCTTGTTGATCTCTATATCAGGCTTGCAACTCGAATGATAGCATCTCCATGCGCATTTGATCCAAGTGAGGGTCTGATAGGATTTCGCTAGAGGATTGCAAGGACTGGAACACATCTCACCAATATCGACACTATCATCCACTTATCATGCTGGGAACCCTAGCTTCGAGAAGAATGCTTTTGTGCTCGCAGCTTTAATGAGCAGTCGATGATCTGTCGACTCTATTCACTGACCCTCAGTCAGTGTATGAGCCACGAGAGTCAAGTTTTACCCATCAGCACGTAAATCATTGGCTGGGCACACGTTGAAGCGGAATAATCTGTTTTCCTGGTATCTGGACGGTGCAGCATACCTAGATAAAGAGCCATGTAACCCGACCAGGTAAACCGGGGGCTGAATGAGTGGACCCGTAGGTTCCCATCTGTACTACTCTGTAGCACTACGACTTGGATCATGCTCATTCCATCACGAAGCGCCGCTTACTAAGGCTCAACTGTCGATTTTTGGCATTCTGACTGACTTCCTGTTGTGTTGACAAGAGAAAGAGGGAAAAGAAGCCAGTCATTCGCCATTCTTGTGTCGTTGGACCGGATGTTCAGCGATATGACAAGACATCTTAAACGTCCCAATCTTAGCCGAAAGAATCCACTGATGTCAATGTAGGTGGAATAACTGGAAGAGGCAAAGCTCAGCGTTCATACAAGGGCAGAGTTAGTGTTCTCAAAATTCTCAAGTGATTAGCTAGCTCAAAACGAAAGTATCTAAACTCTCATGGGTAACAGTCCACGCCGTCCTTTTTCACATACGCTTGCTGATGACCACTGCTATTACCTGAGCAACCGAGTGTCATAGACAAAAGGTATTGAAATATAGTCAAATGACACCCCCGGTGCAATCTAGTGCCTGGATAATGACTGCATTCGACGGTAAACTGATGTAGCTCTTATCCTTGTGCCAAAACCACTTTTGGCCACGAAATCCTTTCCCATCTCAAGCCGCAGCGGCGATGCAAATCCGCACTGCCAAATCCGCAGCCATTAAGCACAGCTCGCCAGGCAATCCGGACCAGAATCGCTGCGAACCAAAAGTTTCTCTTGAGGATGTTCGCTTACCCCGGAGCAGAACGACTGGCAGGCCAAAGCTGGTCCAGTTCAACTGACTCTCAAAGCTGCTGCGGGATCTGCGCTGATCTCCCGCTGACTCGGGCTGGCTCCCACTCGACCGCCGACGGCACCCGCGCGAACGACCCGGCACGGGATCACCCTTGAGATCGTGGGCGCAATGACAAGAGCGTTCCGGGTCTCTGGTCGGACAGCAAATGCGAGCCAGGAGAGAAAAGGGGCGGCCTCTAACTTTCAAAGTTGAGCCTTCAGTTGGTATACACTGGCCGTGCCTTGTAGATTCTCCCTCCTCTCTGTGTCTTTCTATCTGATTCAGCTCAGGCACTTCCACGGCGGAGGAGACGTCCTTGGAGCCATGTTGCATCTTCAGGTGATGGTCACAAGTCGGTTGCTAAAGGAGCCTTGTCGGTCAGAATTTGACCGCTAGAGGCGTGGGCAACACCCCCTCAGCCAAGTGCACTTAAATTGTGATCTGGTTAGAGCATTTCCCGTCGTGGCCGGGACAAATGCGGGAATAGCAAGGGCAGATGGTATCAGTGCAGCATCATGGGTGCTTGGCAACCTCCCGATCAGTACTTTCTTGGCTTGTGGGGCTTAAGGGCACACGAGGTAGTTTTCTTCCCTAAATTTCCAGCCGCATCTCGCTGACCAGGTATCGCTTAGGATCTATGAGGCTGTCAGAGCGGCGCGGCTAATATAGCCAATTGCAAAAGCGGCAGTGCAGACCACATCAGAGGTTTTGCAACTGCAAATGCTCTCTCGACTCGCCAATATAGTAAGTGCGTCCACCCCGCAGAACCGTTGCCACTATTGAACTGATCCCCTCCGCGGATCATTCCTGCCTCGAGGTTAGTAGAACGTTGGGTCGATTAGGCCTGTGAGATGATCGCAAGCTGTCTATACGCTGACTCTTTTTGCCACACCTGGTTGATTTGAAGTCACGACGGGACATGTTCTCGAAGGCAGTCCGGGAGGAACATCCACAATCTTGTGGTTTCAGAACAGGAGAACACCACAGCCCTTGCATAACCAAATTGCCGCCTCGAAATCTGTGAACAGGACTGCAACTGCTGGTGGGGACAGGCGCCACCGAGCTGCACGTATGCATTTTGGCCGCACGTTGCGGTATGAAGTCTACAAACCACATGGGGGCGATCCGCCACCAGCCTGCCGCCTTCAGTACCGCTGCTGTGGCTCCTCAGGCCTTTGCTTCCCCACTGTCGCCACTCGCTGCGTTGGATTGGTGTCCTTGGCAGCTGACGATTAGGCAGTGGGGACGGAGACAGGACAGAGGATGCAGTGGTGGCCATGCGTGACGTGTGGCACGAAAATTGGCCGACCGATATGAGTCAACATTGATGACCTTGATCAATCCCAGCCGCTGTGGGAGAGTGGTTAATCCGTTGCCCTGCTATTGCAAAAACCCGTTTTATGGAGAAATAGCTGTAAGGCAATACCTTCGGGTGCGCAGGTTCGTTCCTGTCGGCGACGTCCTCTCTTCGTTTCCATATTCTGTTTTTCTTCCTCTCGGCTTTCCAGAATAGTGAGTGAGACCATCCCGGTGAGAGGCAAGTCGAACGCCAGTGAAAAGGTACCTCTGGTACCACTCTTTCAAGCATGAGGCCCTTACTTAAGACTTTGTTCTGGTTGTTGAGACCCACTCGCATTTTGTGCCACCGAATAATGCTCCAAGTGGCTCACGGGTGCCACCCTTACTTGATGGCACCCACTTAATTGGGTGCACTATAGTACATTAACCCATTGTCATAGTTTACCAGACTTTGAACCCCAATGCGTAGAAAGAATCCTTCTCCTGGATTGAGAGGTCACGGCATTGAGAGTTATGTTCCTAACTTGACTCTTCAATATCCCCCTCCCTGGTGCATTAAGAGTTGGAAGTTGCAGTCACCATTCATCCTGACCTGGCAAAATTCCTGACCGGTCTTTTACTACTCTCTGGATGCACGAGGATTAAACTCAGCTTCTTTGAATTGTTGACATCGAAACACGGCTAGAAGTGAAGACCAGAAGGCATATCTATCATGGCTTCGTATCCTCCCTCGGCTTGCTGCACTGTCGGCTGCAGGCACCAGTAAGTACCGGGCCGTCTCTTGTCACATAGTTCAGTCCCAACACTCTATGGGACAGCGCTTTGATGTTTTTGACAACGGATGCACTTTCTCCCCAATGTAATGCACCGCTCGCAGCGTACTGACTATCTCACCAGGGGAACTCCTAAAGGCAGCAACATCAGGGTAGCCGGCAAGTATGATGCCTACCTTGCAGAACCTGCGCCAGAAAAGTCCCACAAGAATGCAGCGATCCTGTTCTTATCCGATATCATGGGCGTTTGGCAGAACAGTAGGCTGCTCGCGGACGAGTTCGCAGCGGCCGGGTACCTAACCTTGCTGGTTGACCTGTTCTACGGCGATCCGGTTCCCGTCCACAAGACAGAGGATCCGTCCTATAATATTTAAGGGTGGCTCGCGCATGGAAGCAACGGGAAGAATTCGCACACCGAAGAAGTCGTCGACCCTATCATCGTGGACACTATAAAATGTCCTGAAGGGAGAGTATGGAATCAAGAGGCCCGGGGCTGTTGGGTATTGTTTTGGAGCCAAGGTAAGAGACCAATCACCCTAGGCGTCTCGGTGTGCGTCTGCCACAAAAGATGTTGTGTGGACAAGATTGTCTCTGAAGTGTATCAGTACCTCGTACGCCATTGTACAGAATCCAGGTCGGCTGTGTCGCGCACCCCAGCTTCATGGGCGAGGACGAGCTCGCGAGGCTGGGCGGGCCGCTGTCCATCGCGGCGGCCGAGGTCGACCACCTCTTCCCTGACGAGAGGCGTTGCAAGACCGAGCAGATACTCAAGACCACCAAGCAGCCCTGGCTCAGTGATCCAAAAGGGGGTTGGGATTGGATGAAGCAGACTTCGTTCTCGAGCACTCAAGAGATTATCGTACAATGCTAACAGACAAAAACAGACGAGGATGGTTTTCATTTGTAGAATACTAATACTGCTTGGTCTTAGGAGGAGGCGCCCCACCGAAGTGTCCCGCAGCCCGAACAGCCTGATACATCTTCTCTATCGACTCACCCGCCGCCCTGCTCGCCAAGACTATGTCCCTTCCCCTGGGCAGCATCACCTCCTCATACGGCACCAGCACCCCAACCTCCTGATGTGCCTGGATGATCAGCTCGGCAAGCTCGCACGCGTCCCTGATGGCCGTGTTGGCGCCCCCTCCGCGGAATGGGATCATCGCGTGGGCGGCATCGCCAAGGAGCGTCACCCGCTTGCCGGGCAGCTTGTCCGGGGGCACGAACTCGAAGAAGTTGATGGGCGGCGTGAACATGCCCGCGGGGCCCGTGTGCTCTATGATGTCCCTCAACACCGAGGGCCACCCCTCCGTGAGATCGGCCGCCTTGTCGTACAGCTCTTCCTGGCTTGCTTTCCCCAGCCACGCTGCCTCTCCCGCCGGGTCGTCGGAGCGGATTCCCAGTACCCAGTAGAAGACGGCACTCGACCTGTCGGGCGCCTTCGAGAGGAGCCCGAAAAGACACCGAGTGTCCTGGGTGTTGCCGATGACGGCCGCGGTCCCGAGCTTGCGGGCCGGCTCGTACACGTGCCTCGGGAGCTCGACCTGCCCGGTCACGGCGAGGTACTGGCTCTGCACCGACATGTGCTCGCCGCCGAACATACAGGTGCGCACCTGGAGCCCGGACCTGAGAGCCAGACACCGGACTAGTCAAGTGTGCATGCAAGTTGGATGGACGAAATGCTGGAGTGTACGTGTATTGATTAATCGCTGGGAAGACCGAAATCTTGATCGATACATAATTCCGACTGGTATCTCGATTTAGCCATGTGAGGTAGCCTTGAGCAGAGAGCGAGCCAGCCAGGTTCAAAGCCGTTTCGACTCCATTTTGATTTCTCAGAAGAACGGAGTGATACGGCAGATCGGAAATGTCAATATTCTGCAAACTCTGGGTGGATGGTCCTTGCAGTGTGGCATGGGGTCCGACCTCGACTAGAAGATCCAGAGCCTTCTCCTTAGTCGCGAGTTGCTGTACTGCCGTGGCGAATTGGACGGGTGATATCAGGTTCTTGACCCAACATGCGGACACGAGTCCTCCTGGCTGGACCAGCTCCCCGGTGACACTGGAGTACATGCTGCATTTTCCTGGGGAGAAATTGGTCGACACGTCAGCAATGGTCTCCCAGCAGCCGCGGGCGACAAGCTGCATGTGCGGTGAGTGATAGGCGACATCCACCTGCAGCTTGCGAACGAAGATTCCCCTCTCTCGGAGGGCGTCGTAGACCATGTCGATGGCCTCTGCGTCACCCGACAAGGTGACGCTCCCTGGGGAGTTCACACAGGCAACGTGAACCTTTTTCGGGGCCAATTTTGAGATTATCTCGCCGGCGCCTTCCGGAGATATCCCAACTGCCATCATCGAACCCTCAATTCCACAGGCCTTGAGCTTCGCAGACAACACTCCGCGGAAATATGCCACCCTCCAGGCATCCTCCCGAGAGATGGGTCCTTGGCAGTAGGCGGCCGCGATTTCTCCGCTCGAGTGTCCGACGACTGCCACTGGCCTGATGTCCCATGATTCGAGGAGTTCCACGAGGGCGACTTGAAGCACAGTGCAAAGGCTCTGGCTGTATTGGGGCATTCGGAGCCTCAATGTGGACCTTCCCCTTTCAAGCTCCTCGCAGCCAGACCACGTGCACCCTAGCTGGTCCTGTAGATAGCGATCCGCGGCTTCGACGCTGTCTCGGAAGACCGGGTATTGCATAAGGTCCATACCCATGCGGGCCCACTGGGCACCCTGGCCGGTGAAGACGAGACCCAGACGAGGTTTGCGAGATGATGGACGTGCGGGCAGTGCCGTGTTGTCCGCCAGCACAGCACACAGCAAGTCTTCGAGTGATGAAGCAGTGAAATACGTTTTCCACTGAAAATGCGATCCTCTCACTGAGAGTAAAAGAAAGATCGTCGAGGAAGCTATTTCTTTCCTTTATTCCTCTCAGTTGATCCGACTTATGCGCCAAATATTCTGCCAGGGCGAGCTTGACTCTACCGAGCCCCTCCTTGTCGTGGCACTGATGGGAAAGGCTCGGCACAGAGATGAGCTCGGCTTGTCCCAAGTGGTGAAGCCGTTCACCTGGGACAGGATGGTGGCGTGATTACCAGATAACCAACTTTGTTCATGGTAGCTGTATGCGTCGTCCAGAATGACATGGGTGCTGGCTCCTCCGTATCCGAATGAATTGACGCTGATGCGACGAGGTCCCTCGCTCGGCCAGGGCATTACTGCAGTAGGCACCTGAAGATGATTTTCGTCGAAGTTGATCTTCGGATTGGGATTGTTAAAGTGAATGTTCGGAGGGATCATGCCTTTTTCCAGCATCATCACACTCTTCATCACGCCCGCGAGTCCACGGCGGCTTCCAAATGACCAATCTAGGCAGTGTTAGTTTTGTCACTTAAGCAGTTGGATTGTAAAACCTACGTTGGGCTTGACTGATCCCACGATCAGCTTCTGTCCTTTGGAGAATGTTGATGCAATCGTCTTGGACAATGCCATTGTCTCCTCAAAGTCTCCGATTTGTGTACCGGTGCCCTATGAGACATCATTGTTAGAGCAGATGTTCTGACGGAGATAGATCAAAGGTTTAGGATGCTTACATGTGCCTCAACATATCCAGCTCCATCAAGCTGCAAGCCAGCGGAACGATAGATGCTTCTTATCAGATATGCCTGCGCCTCCGAGCTAGGCTGCGTGAAGCCCTTGGTCTGGCCGTCTTGGTTCGCTGCTGTCCCACGGATAACGGCGCGGATTGGGTCTCCGTCAGCAATGGCGAGGTCCAGTGGCTTGACAACAATCACTGCGAATCCTTCACCACGTCCATATCCATTGGCTGACTGATCAAATGTCTTGCACTTCCCGTGTCAGAAT
Organism: Diaporthe citri; assembly: GCF_014595645.1. Classification (NCBI taxonomy): domain Eukaryota; kingdom Fungi; phylum Ascomycota; class Sordariomycetes; order Diaporthales; family Diaporthaceae; genus Diaporthe; species Diaporthe citri. Next base: position 78,144 of record NW_025064863.1, read on the forward strand.
ATATAAACTCTCTAAGCTGCACACTGGCAGCGCTTTTTATTTCTTACAGGTTATGAGCCTGGATGGCTTATTGGGAAGAGCGGCAAACTTTAATTAATTAATAATATGAAGGTTCTTACCTAGCCTAGCCACCTAGGGTTTTTACTTTAATACCAAGATCACATAAGGTTATGCGTTTAAGTCCCTGAGTAATTGTGCTTCTTTATGCACCTAACCTACTAAACAGCACTGCAATGATCATAAGGAACGCTATAAATTGTATGATATGGGTATATAGGTTGCTTAGTTGCTAATTACGCTTAAAGGGCAGTGCCTTTAATATTTTAAGCTGCAACGCTGCTTATATAAGCAGCTACTTGCCCATTATTTATAAATTTACATTATTCCCTTTCCTAAATAAACTATCCTTAATCTTACTATATAAATTATATCCTTTAATAAGAAAGAATAAGATATATATTTAATATTTAATTTATATCTTTATTAAATAATTATTTCTTCTTATTATTATAATAAATAGTAAAATAGCATAATAATAATGCATCTTTATTTATTTTTATAATTTACCTTTTAATTTAACTACTTTTATAGAGATTTATTAAAAGAATAATAGCCTTTAAAGGATAGCTTTTTAAGTAAGGAAATTTTAAATTTAACTTTTAATTTAGCTAATTTCCTTTTTTATTTTTCTTTTAATTATTTAAATATAAAAGATATAAGTTGCTTAAAAATAAGGTATTTAATTAAGTTAATAAAATATTAATAAGCAGCTAATAATAGCTAATAAGCTGCTATTTCTTATTCTTAATTAAGTTATATTAATTAAGCAATTTAATTATAATTATATTGAAGCATTATTTTATTAATATATTATAAGCTTTTAATAAAGTAATTATTTATAATATATATTAAAAAAAGGTTTATATTATTATATATATTTTTAAATATAATGCCATTAAGGCTATAAAAAATATAAGTATTATTAATATAATAAGCAATAATAGCTTAAAAATTATTATAATAAGGCTTATGCTTATAAATATATTAATATATTTATAAAACTTAATTATTAAGAGTAAATATATATAGCAATGCCTTACTTTTTTAAAGAAATGCTTAAATTTAATTATAAAAAGCTTTTAGCCTTATAATATAATTTTATATTAATAAAGCCTTATATTCTTTAATTAATTGCTTTATAAAGTTATTATCCTCTTACTTTATAAGTTTTTATATATAGGTAATATAAAGTTTACGCCTTAAAAGCAATAATATATTAAGAAAAAGGAAATAAAGGTTATACTTACTTAACTTTAGGATTTAATTATATAGCATAATTACTTATTATATTGAAGCCTAAATATCTTAATTTAAATTAGCTAGCTACTTTTGCAAGATTATATATTTTAAGTTTTTATTAGCTTTTTTAACTTTATCATTATTTCTTAACTTAATTAATATAACTAAGCATAACTTTAATTTATATTAATAATGCTAAGCTAAGGCAGCCTTATTAATAAAGCAATTAATATTATTAAAAATTTATTTATTAAATATATTAAAGATATTAATAATCTTATTTAGCAATAAGAAAGTATTCTTAAATTATTAATTTAATATAATCTTTGCCTTAATTTATTTAATAATATATTTAATAGCTATTAAAATTAATATATTATTAATTTATATAAAGTTAATAGCCTATTTTATTAATAAAGCTAATAATATAATAAGGTTAAAATTTAATAATATTAAGTTAAATATCTTTATTAGCTAATATTTTATATATTTAATAATAACTTATTAAATAATAAAAGTAATTTTAAAGTATTAATACTTTTTTAATACTTTTTAAAAAATATTGCTAATTATTAAATGGCTATATATTAAGTATAGCTTTTTTATAGCTATAAATAAATTATTATACTTTAAAATTAGCAAAAGGAATATTACCTTTAAAGCAATGCCAGCATTATAAGGAGAATTATTAAGTTATTATTTATATATATAAATTTTACATAATTATCCTTAAATAATTATAAAGTGCTTTTTTACTTATTTTAGGTTAATAATAAGGGGGAGATTAATTTCTTTTTAAAAATATTTAAAACTTATTTATAAATTTACTTAGTTCAGCTTATAAAGATATTAAATTTACTTAAGTAAGTTTCTTTTCTTTCCTTACTTAAAAATAAATAAAGTAAATTTAAAGACTATATTTTTTAAATAGCTTAAAAAGGTAGTTAATAAAAATGTTAATCTTATTAATGCAATATATAATATAAATATTATAATATTTAATAACATTAAGAAAATATATAATTCTTAATAATTAATTAGCCTTTATATTAAGGGTTTTAAGGAACTTATAATTTATAAAGATAATAATCTTTATGCCTTAAATTTAATAAAATTAATACTAAAGTATTAATAATATATTAAAAAGTTTTCACTTTTAAGTAAAGTATTAAGTTTATATATTTATTAACTTTTTTAAAAAGTATAAAACTAAGTATAAAATAAACTTAGTTTTATATAAATATAGTTAAAAAAAGGCAGTATTTATAAAGCCCTAATTAATATTTATTTTTATTATAAAAGAAAATTGCTAATTAAAAGTTTTAATAATTAAAAAAATAATAATAATATTATAAATATCTTATTATTATTATTATATTATTTTTAATAAGATAATTAGCTAATCTTTAAGATTATTAATATAATTAATTAAAGCATTAATCCTTTTAAAATATGCTTATATTAAATTTTAAAGATACTTAGCAGCATTAATAAAGCCTTGGACTTTTATAATTATAGTTAGCATAAATTAATTATAAATAGCCGTAATCTTTATTAAGTTTATTATAATGCCTTTTTTTAAAATAAGGAAGCTTAAAAATATACCTTTATAAATAAAGAGGAAGATTTTTTAAGTATTAAGAATAAAATTATAATAATATAATTGCTAAAAGATTATAAGTAGATATTTATATAATTATAGCATAAAATTTACTTATATAATAATATTATTTAAAAGGTTGCATATAATATTTTAAAGATCTTAAAAAATTTTCTTAATAAGAATTTAAAAGGTAGTTAAGGCATTATATAAGCTAAATAGTATTATTAACTATTTATATAAGCTAAAGAAAATAATAAACGCTATCTTCTTAATATTTATATAATAAATACTAATATATTAAAAGCTATTTGTTAAATTAATAAAGACATAATATTTATAACTCGCCATATGCTAAATTTAATTTATTATATTAAATATAAAGTATATATGCTTCTTAATATGCTTATTAAGCTTTTAATAATTATAATAAAAATGCTAAATTATTTATTATAATTTAAATGCATTTTAGCTTAAGGGAATGGGTTTCTTTAAAATTAAATATAAGGTTAATGCTTAAGGGCTCTTACTTTTTTTAATTAATATTCCTTTATATATCTTAATAAAATTATAAATAATTTATTCTTATGCTAAATTAAACCGCTAAAGAGGCTAATAAAATAGTAAATTATTGCTAATATTAATATAGTGCTTAATTTTTACTAAAAGATTTACTTAATGCTTTTTTAAATTAAATAATTTAAAGAACTTAGCATAATATTCCCTAAGATAGCGTTAAATTTAAGGGTTATTTATAGGAGTATTTAAGTATTATTTAAAGGTAAGAAGCTAAATATTTATAGCTAAGAAGGCTATTTTTTTTTATTAAGTATATTAAATGCTAATGAATAAATAAAATTAATTTTAATTAATAAGGAAATATAAATAAGTAAATAATATTTTATAAAGTATAGTAAATTATTTATTAATAAAAGATTATTTTCTTAAGCATTAGCTTTGCTAAGAAGATATTATTAAGGATAACTTTATAAGAAATAATAAATTAACTTATAAGGCTAATCTTTATAATAAAATAAGCTATTATAAGAATATCTTTAATAATATAAAGATCTTTACCTTTAATGCCTTTTATATAAGTAAGGTAAAAGGAATTATATAAGGCAAGCTATATTATTAAAGATTTAGAATAATAATAAGCAACGGAATTATAATTAAAGAAGGTATTAAACTTATAGTTATTAAGAAAGCTAACTTAGAAAATATTATAAAAAATATTAATATCTTTATAAGTTAATTTATTATAAGTAAATAATAATTAATTGCTAATACTTACTCTTATAAAGTAAGTATTTTAGCTATTTTAATCCTTATAATTTAACTTATTAAAGATATTATTAAGTAGCTTATTAATATTATTATTATTATTAAATTAAGCAGCTAGGTTATAATGCTTTTTATTCTTATTATTTAAGTTTAAATTAATAATATAAATATAGATATTTTTATAATTAAATAAAGGCTAAGAATAAGGCTTTTTATTACGTTAAAAGGAAATTATATTATATAAGCAAGAAGCTAAGTTAATGCATTTATTATCTTTATATAAAGTGCTTTTAAGTGTAATAAGGCAGCTATTATTAAGTGTTAAAGAAGCCTTAGGTTAGTTAGGCTTAAAATAATAATCTTTTGCTTAATAGCCTTGCTTATTATAATTAAAGCATGTATTATCTTTCTTATTAGCTGCATTAATATAAATAAGGTTGCTATTTTATTATTTAATTATATAAATTACGTAAATAATGCTAATAATAAGCTACCTTATTATTAAAAAAAGTAATTTATTACCTTACTTTTAATTAAGATTAATTTATTATATAAAAGGAATTACTTACTTTTAATTCCTTATTTATAAAAAAGTTATTTATCTTTTCATTATATAGGAATTTATACTTATTAATTTAAGGGTTAAAGATAGTAGTTTATATAGCCATAACGTTAATAGGTTTAATTTAAGCTATTTTAAGCTTATTAACGTTAGCTAGGCTAACTTATAAATTATAAAAGAAAGCAGAATTGCTATATAGTTAAATAATTATTTATAGGCTAGCGTAAATACTTTGCTTTATTATTTATTAATATATATTTTAGCTTGCTAAATAACTTCCTTAATTATTATAAGGATAGTTATTACTTAAATCTTATTAAGGATCTTAATAAAGATGCTAAGCTAATTAATAAAGATTTTATTTAATAGTATTAATTAAATTGAGAGGGCATTTTATTAAGTCTTTAATAGCTTATAATAAGCATTATAAATTTTCTAAGCAAAGTTAATATATAATTTATTTTTAAAAGAAAGTAAAGTAAAAAACGTTATTATTATTAAGTAAAGGGCATTATACTTACTAAGAATTTAAATAATAGCTTTAATAAGAAATGGCTAAGTTAATTAATTATTTATAATTTATTAAGTAATACTAAAGAAGTTATTAAAAAGTTCCGTAATTATTTTAAATAATTATATTTTATAAGATATTATTATTATTTATAATAAGATTTATATCTTTTTTAACTTATTAAGAATTATAATATTAGCTATATTAAAGCAAAATTTTTTTAAAATAAAGACTTTTCTTTTTATAAAAGTTTTTAAGTAAAAGTATTTATTAAGCAGGATAATTATTAAAAAAACTTTTTTAAATTAAAAGTTAATTAAAATATAAAAATAATTTGCTTAAGTATTATTAATAAAGTAAAGTTTAAGTTTATTATTATTATAATAATTTATAAGCTTAAAAGTAAGAGCAATATCGCTATTATAAAGATATAAGTTTAAAGGCTTAATATTTTTATTTTACCCTTAAGAATATAATTAACCTTTAATAATAAAGATAAAAATGCTTTAAAGCTAAATATAAAGAATATTATTATATTAATTTACCTTATTATTAATAATCTTTAGCTATTTTTAAAGATTCTTTAGCTATTTATTAAATTTATTATTAATAACTTTAAGGTTATTTATAAGGGCAATAAGGATAATTTATATATTATCTTGCTTTATAGCAACCTTTTTTATAAATTAATTAATATAGTTATATATAAAAGTAATTATAATGCTATAATTACTTATATAAATAGCCATGGTATTAAAAGAAAGAAAAAAAATTATATTAAGGTAAAGTAAAAATAATAGTAATTAAAGAGAAAAAATTAATAAAAATAACGCTAAATTAATAAATTTCTTATTATTAATATTTATTTAATAATTATTTACCTTATAGCTTGCTTATTAATTGCTAATAAAGAGTATTATAATGTTTATTATTATAACTTTTAATTAGCTTTATAAATATTTACTTATAAGTAATAACTTTAGCATAAATGCTATTATTATATAAATTAATTAATAAAGTTGCTTTTTAAAAGTAAATTGCTAATAAGGAATAAGGTTAATAATAGTAATTTAATGGGTTTTAGTTACTTAAAAGGTTGTTGCCTTTAAGAAAGGCTGCTAATTAATAGCGTGGAGGTTTGCAATTATAATTTTTTTATTAAATAAATGCTTTAATAAGGTTTTTTTAATAAAAATAATTATTTTTATATTTCTTTATGCATTTAATTTACTAAATAGCATTGCAATGATTATAAGGGATGTTATAAACTATATAGTATGGGTATATAGGTTGCTTAGTTGCTAATTATGCTTAAAGGGCAATGCCTTTAGTGTTTTAAGCTGCAACGCTGCTTATGTAAGCAGCTACCTGCCCGCTATCTACAGATCTACATAATTAATAATTCTAACCTAATAATTATAAACTCAATGTATAGCTTAAGGGGGGATGTTAGAATATATAAACTCTCTAAGCTGCACACTGGCAGCGCTTTTTATTTCTTACATCCCGTCGGGTGCGAGAAACCCTTGCCCGGCCTCGAACATGAACATGTCTGGGCTGATCATCAGATTGCAGCCGCCGACGATTGCCATTTGTGGCTCCCCGGCTCGCAGGCCCTGGCATGCCAGATGAAGGGCCACTAAGCTTGATGAACAGGCCGTGTCCATGGTCAGGCTTGGACCTTTCAAGTCGAAGAGCCAGAGATCCAACTACAGTATGCCCTACTTTCATTACGCTCGATTCCAAGATAAACGGCTCGTCTAACTACCAGATCCGGACATTCCCCTATGCGTATAGTAAGGACATTACCCGGGCACCTCTCAATCAACGAGGCTGTGTTGTGCAGGAGAGATACTTAGCACGGAGGCAGTTGATCTGTGCTAAACGCCAACTGTGCTGGGAATGCCATGAACTCGTAGCGTCTGAAGAATTCCCTCACGGGCATCCTGCCGATGACTCCTCAAACCCGGAATGGAGTTTTAGAGCAGATAGGAGCCCACGGAAACCATCCCTCGATTCGAACGGAGGGGCACAGGCGCGCCGGGGCTGGGCCGCCCTCGTGAAACTATTCAGGCTGTCAACTTACTCAAGCATCGGACAAACTAGTGGCCTTGTCCGGCTTAGCAAATGCATTGCAGAGGATAAAAGATAACGTCTATATTTCCGGATTATGGACGAAGGATCTATGCCGATAACTCTGCTGGGAGCCCCGTTTTCCATTTAATGCTTAGCGGACCACCACCTAAGGGCGCAACGCCCCAACATGATCATGGGTAAATTTTAATGGCCCGGTAGACTTTAATCAAGCATACTATAATACATATAATGGATATAAATATTGGATAGAAGTTGCAAAGACTTGGATCGATTCACCCAAAATGCTAAAGCTCCGCGGCCTGGCCCTAAAGAGCCGCATTTAGGGGGAGGCGCAATTCAACCAGCATTTGTCGTTTAATAGACTCAGGGCACCATCCATCCCAGCTTCAAGCTCTACGAAGGTTACGATCCATTGGGACGAAGATATTTCTCAAGAAGACATGCAGCAGCGGAACTCAGGATTGCTGTTCTTAATAGTTAACAGCAGCCCATTTCTAGAGAGAAAAAAGGCTAAAGGTCTAATACTACGGATATTGCCTTATGTTTCTAATAATCCCGTGCTATATAGTAAGATGGGAATTTTTATGGTATATAACTCTAGAGATCATGCCCTGTGGCACGTATTCTCGTTCTTAGGATTGCATAAAGGCGACGCAGAGGAAATCGTGGCAGCCGGGCTGATCCAAACTGTGACCATAATTGTTAGCTGTTGTCTGGTGTGTCTTTGAATATAATTATGGTAATTTCCACACAAGACCGACGCACAATATGTGCCAGACATGCCAAGGGGAAGTGGTTATTAACGAATATATTGTCGGGAGGGAGACTAGGTGGGCGATCACTCGGTGTTCATTCCTAGTGTCAACTTCTACCAGGGCACATCTCAAAGCTTTTGCTCCGTGTTCTTGCCGCCGCGGAACTTTCTCTGGGCTTCCAAAACTAGAATGAGCTGGTGTGCCTTGCAGACCAGTCCCATCTCCTCATCGCAGATTGTGATGTCAAGGTCCAACCTCCCATCCTGCAGTGTCCTGGCAGCAGTCCTCGTCAAGACGAATCGAAGTCCCTCCTTCGGCAGTCTTTTCTTGAATTCCATGTCCAAGACGACGGTGGTGTTGAAGGTCGACGCTTGCTTGGCCAACTCCGCCAGGGAGTTCCTAAAAACAGCTGGAATCCCAGGGTTGGCCTCGGCCCACTGTCTCGCACCCTGCCAGAAGCGGTGGGCGTCGTACAAGCCACCGTTGCGCATCAGAGTATCCGTCATTGACGGAATAATGTCAGTCATCAGGGCAATGTAGGTGGCGTCCATACGCTCCTCCCCGATGAAGCCGTTCCATACGTCGCAGATGCCTTCGGTGCGGAACCCGGCGCGCGGATCCACGGCCAAGATGCGCTCGGTCAAGGGGATGACCTCCCCTCCAGCCTGCACCGGGATCCAGTTTTCGTCGGGCTTGTTAGCGAAGACGCGGTCAAAGTCCGGCTTGGGGTCTGGGGGAGGCAGCAGTGTCCAGCCAGTGGGCACAGTTGGGCCCAGAGGCCTATCGAAACTGGTTGAGGTGGCCAGGGCGACAACCTTGATCTTGCCCTTCTGCGACAGCTGCAGCTGGAGAGTGCACGAGGCGGCGCCCAGCTTCAGCACGGAGACCGTGACGGTGCTGTCGAGCCGCTCACATGCCCGGAGGAACTCAATGTGCAGATTGAGTATGTCTGGCTGGTTCTGGGCCACCAGCGTCGGGTCCGTTGTCAGGTGTCTGGCGGCGGCATGATAGATGACCGCGGCCACGCACCCGCCATGGAGAGCTGCGAAGTCGGGGCGAATCAGTCATTCGTTTCATCACTTGGCTGGGCTCGGCGAGCTCGGGACAGGCCACGAGGAGCTGGCTGTGAGATATTCTGAACGTACTGGAAGCGACTGTCCAGTCTTGGTGCCAGGAAGCACTGTAAGTGTCCGGCGCGGTTTTCTTGAGGTTGATTTGCTGATGGAGTATTCCCGCCATGGTTGTTCATCAAAACGCGGGGTGGACAAGAATGCCAGACACGTGCGACGGAACCTTTATGAACGGAATATCCTTTCTGGGGTTATCTTTTTCGGGCAAGCCCCTTTTCTGCGGTTCTGCTGACGTTGGACCAACTCTAAATTGTGTTGGTGCAAGAGCTGCGGTAAGCACTTGACACAGTCAGGGGTTACAGTGTGTGAACTGTTCTCGGTCACCCGGCCAATGCTTGTCAGATTAATTAAACACACTGCTCTCATCGCCAAAGCACACAGTGACTCGCCCATTCAACCACAGCTCAACTCAAGAGCATACTAACAATGCGGTTGGTCTGTTTGTCAGGATTGCACACATAAAATTGCGGCGACAATATTTTACTTTCAGATATACACCATGTATCTAGAGTCGGTATGGAAGAAAAGCATACAATGTCGGTCGGGCTATGACGCAGCTCCATCGATCATACGTCAAATGCGGGAGACACAGTTCGGTAACACATTGACCCTGAAAAAATAAAAATAAAAATAAATAAAAAAATTCATCAAACGCCGTCATCTAGGAAATCGTGAAGAAACTCGTTGTGGCTGACGGAGAGTGGCTAACCTGGATAAAGAGAGTGATTTGCCTTGTACAAACAACAAGTTCTGCCTTCACATACATTGCTGAATTTCGGGCAGAGAGTAAGTCAACTACTAAATTCCGTTCAAACATGTAATGATTCCCAAATTTTAAAGATCACATTAATCATGTGTCTGTCTGATGCCCTGCAGCTCGTGGCAGGTGTAAAAAACAAAAAGCCAACCAATTTCATTCCAGTCGTGTCTCTTATCATGTATGTACCTAGACGAGTCTGCTCCTCTTCCTAAACTGAGCCTCCGGCCCCTTCCGCAAAGAGATGAAGGCGTCCTCCAGCTGAAACTGGCGTTCGTCCCTGGCCCCCCATCCGAGCTCATGCTTCCCCCCTCCAAGCGTGGATCCGGGTGCTCTCCTCAATTCCAGACGGTGCAGAGTCCGGGCGACAGTGATCATGATCTCCGCCATCGCCACATTCTTGCCCAAACAGCTGCCCGGTCCGGTAAGGAAAGGGTGGAAGTTGGCCCTCGTCTGCGACAGCGACTCTGCGGTGACCCCATCAGCCTCGTCGAGGAGCCACCGCTCTGGTCGGAACACCCCCCCGCGCCCCCCCCCCCCCACACGTCCTCATTGCGTGAGCTCATCCACGCGGCCGTGCCCACGATCGTCCCCGGCGGGAAATACTCCCCGTTGATCCGGATGCCCCCCGGCAACACCTCGCGGGGCAGCCCGCACGGCCCCGACGGGGTGAGCCGCATGCCCTCGTCGATGCAGGCCTTCAGGTAACGTCCCCGGCCCCGATCCCGGCCGCCCCCTGATCCCGGCCGCCCCCTGATCCCGGCCGCCCCCTGATCCCGGCCGGCCCACACCCGCGTACGCGCATAAACGCGTCTGCACCTACCCTATATTAACTCCTTAATATCTTTATAAGGAATTTTTTTTTAATTATTAAACTTCTCCTAAATATTATTCTCCTTATTATAAAGCAATACTTTAAAGATAACTTTATTAATATCTTTATTATTATAAGAAATGAAATATTAATTTAGCAAGCCTTTAAGATATAATATATTTCCTAAGCTATATTATTTAATTACCTTAATAATATTTAAAGCTATTATATTGCTATTAATCCTTAAAGGCTTTTTTTTAATTATTAAAAGGCTTTATTAATTTTATTTATAATTAATTAAAATAACTTAGGGTTAATATTAATGTAATTTAAAATAAAGGTTTTAAAAGCTTAATTAGCCTTTTTAAATAAAGATTATTCTTTCTTTAAAAGAAATTAATTAAGGGCCTTTCTTTTTTATTACCTTATTCTTAAAAGTTAAAAGAATTAATATATAAAGACTGTTATGGTTTAAGCTTTGCTCATTGTAATTCATTAGTGGGCTTTAGCCTTATAAGAATAGGCTTTGGCATAAATATAAACAAAAAGTAAATCTTTTCCTTTATACTTTAAATATAAACCCTATTTAAATACTTTATAATAAATAACCCAAGGCTAGCCTATAATATATATTTAAAGTCCTTTTATATTATAAACCTATAATGCAATTATATAAAACCTAATATAGTAAAACTTAAAAAAAATAATAATAGCCCATTAAGCTCTTTCTTATTTAAAGGAACTTTTATCTTAAGAATACTTAATAACTTAATTAATAAAGATAAGGGCTAAGTTTGCAATAAATAAAAAGGTAATTAATGCTAAAAGAGCTTAATTCTTTTATATATTTAATTAGCTAAAAACTTTTTATAATTAATTTTTACCTTATATTAATTTTATAAAGATATTTAAAGAATAGCTAAAAAGCTTTTTAAAGAAGATTTGCTTTGCGCTTAAAGACTCTTTTAAATAAAAATATACTAAGCTTAGCTTAATTACGTTATAACAGCATTATAAAAAGAAAATAATAAAATTTCTCGCTTAATTTAATTAATTAGCTTATATAGTAAAAGCTTAAAGTTAGCTAAATAAGTATAAAATATTATTAATAGCTAATAGCTTAACCTTTATAGCAAAAGCTTAGCTTAATTATAAAGAATAGCTAAATATATTTAAGGCCTTTTGCTTTGCTTTATAATAATATAAGAGCATTTTTAACGCTGCAATAAGAAAGAATAATACTTAACTTTAAAATAGCAAAGTAATAAATATTAATATTATAGTAATCTTAATAAGCAAAGTTAAGTATTTTGCATATAGCCAACTTAGCTATTATAAGCATAACTACCCTAATTACTATAAAAGAATAAAAATGCAGCTTTTATTAATTAAGGCTAGTAAAAGAAAGGAGTTTATTTAAAGGGGCGTAAAATTTTTTCTATAGGGTAAGGCTTAAAAGCAATGCCAGCTTAGCGCTAACCCAAACTTAAAGCGAATTAGCTATATATTAGCTAATTCAACCCTATAAAAATACTTAAAATTTAAGAAATTCCCGCTAATAAAGCAAATTACCCATAATTAATTGTAAATTATATAATAAATTTATAGTTTTAAAGTTTTAAGTAACGAAGTTTATGCAAAAGGCTTATATTAAAGGATTATAAAAATGCTATTAATTTAATTATTAACTTATACTTAAATAATTATTTTTTATTAGCTTGCTTTAATTAATATATTAAATTATAAGGGCTAAGGTATGCTAATTATAAATAATAAGCTGGGCCTTTAATGTAATTAAAAGATATTAAGGTATAATTAAATAGCTAAGCAAAAAATAATATTTAATTTATAATTAAATTATAATATCCTTTATTTTTTATTATATAACTACCCTTTAAGGCCTATTATAAGGACTTGGAAAAAAAGGATATATTATGATTTAAGCTTTACTTATTATAATTAGTTAATAAGCTTTGGCCTTATAAGAATAGGCTTTAATGTAAGTATAAATAAAAAGTAAACCTTTTCCTTTGCATTTTAAATATAAACCCCATTTAAATACCTTACAGCAAATAACCCAAGGCTAGCCCATAATAAAGACTATTTATTTTTAATTAATTATTAAAAAGAATATTAAGTTTTAATTTAACCTTCTTTAGCTACTTATTATTAAGTTTATTTAATTAACCTATTATTAAAATATTAATAAGGGAGGGTTAATAAAAGATTGCTTAAAAAATGCCCTTACTTTTAATTATTTAAATAATAGCTTTTTATTATAAAAAAACTTTAATTTAAGAATATAAACCTTTTTTATAAAATATATATTTATTATAAGTAAGTTCCTTAATTCTTTAATTATATTTAAGGAACTTAATATATAGCAATAATAATTTTTTATTACCTTTAAAAATTATAATAATTAATAATTTATTATAATAAAAAAAGGATAAATAAAAGAATAAATAGTTATTAAATAGTTTAAAAAAGTATTTATTCTTTAAATTACCCCCTTAAACTTTTTTAAGTAGTAATTATTAATTATAAATAAGCATTATATATATATAATTATTAACTTTATATAAAAATATTTTTTATATTAAATATATATAGTTTTTTTACTTATATATACTTTTTATATATTATAGCCCCTTAATATATTAATATTTATTTTATTAAAGATAATATTTTAAAAGTATTTATATTTAACAAAGTAATATAACTTTTTATTAATAATAATAAAGAAGAAGTTTCTTTTTTATTATTATAAAGTATAAAAAAAGATACTTATAAAGTTAAATATATATTTAAGATAAAAAGTAATAAAACTTTAGTTAATATTTAAGCATAAGGTATTTAAAAATTATTATATTTTTAAAAATTATTAAATTTAGTATAAATTATTAAAATTTAATATAATAAAAAGCTTTATTAAATAATTCTTTATATTTAAGGTTTTTTTTTAATAATTAAAATTTATTTTTAAAATTTTTAAGTAATTATAAAAAGTATATTAATTAATTATTTATTAATATTATAATAAATACTTAAACCTTATATTATAAATATTATTTAAAAAGCTTTTTAAAGTATATAATAAAAAAGAAACTTAATTAATTATAACTTTATAAAAAAATTAATAATTAAAAATTAAAATTAAAATTAATTAAAAAATTATTAAAAAAAAAGTTTAAATTAATTTAAATATAGCTTTTATTAATATTAAGGTTATTTATAAGGCTTAAATAAAGATAGAAAGGATATTAAAAGAAAGCAATGCCTTTAGAAAATTAAAAACATTAACGAAAGAGGGATCGTGTATCGTGATAACGGGCAATTAACGTTAAAGAGAAGGCGTGTATGGGTGCCGAGGGCGGCCGGGAAGGGGGGGCGGCCGGGATCGGGGCCGGGGACGTTACCTGCAGCCGAGGAGTTTCGGCCCGTGCACTATATCTTCTGCCGAGTCGAACGTGGCCAAGATCTCGTCTGCCAGCTTCTGGCACCGTCGCGGGCCGCCCGTGAGGCAGAAGAATATCCCCGAAATACTGACCGCAGTCGTGTCGGACCCCGCGATGATGAGCAGGCTGGACTCTGCCCGGAGGTCGCCTTCGCTATAGGCAGGGAGCCCCGTGTCCGGGTCCCTGGCCTCGCATAGGAAGTAGAACATATCCTGGCGGCGGTCGCTCTCTGGCCTTTCCGCTTGCTCCTTTTGCAGGGATATCCGGCTTGTGACGCTGTCATGAACAAACTGGTTGTACTGTTGGACAGGGCGGGGCGTGATCACTTCGAAAAGTCGGTCGGGACCGCGAGGCTTGAGCCAGCTGAGCAAGTCGAGGAAGGGGGAGCGGCAGAACTATTCCGTCGGTTAGCGCTGCGACAGCCACGAACAGAGTGGACCGTGGGGAGTCAGGGCGAGTACTCACTGGATAATAGAATCGCATGTAGGCAGCAATGTTATCCGGAATTGATCGCAGGGGATTGTCTTCAGGCTCCTTGATGTCGAAGGATCTCCCAAAGCTAGGATCGCCCATAATGTCAAAGGCGAGAGTGTCCACCTTATCTGTAAAATCAACTGGAGCGGACCACTCGGTCGTGCTACTCTTCTCCTCCAACATGATCTCATTCCAGCGGTCGACGTGCCTGATAAATGAAGTCCGAGGAGGCCCGCAGTGACTTATCGGTGAAGCACAGGCTAAGCAGCTTGCGTTTGCGCGCGTGCTCGGCGACGTCAACGGTGTTAAGCGTCGTGCTCTCGTTGCTTTTTCGCTGAAGCGCAGTGTAGAAGGGGCTTCGTCGCACGTTCGATTTCATTCCGTATATATCGGCGTAGGCTTGTGGGTCGCTGAAGAGCACCGTGTTCGGCCCAGGGCGGATGATGGGCCCATAGATCTGGAACTGTTGCCAGAGCCAGATGTGGCGTTTGCCCGTGGAGGCATGGTACCACGAGGGTATTCCGCTTGCCCGTGCCCAGAGAGGCCCAGGCACATGGGCTAGAGGATGGAGGAACAGGTTGTAGAGAGCCCTTGCAAAAAAACTGAGTACAAGGTACAAGTTAGCTGATGTCATTTCCGTCCTCGTTATCACTTGTCGTGCAGACTGCGAAAGGTTGGAATTATCGGTACTCACCAGGAGGGTGCCGAATAAGAGAGCCACCAAAACATGGGCAATCAGGGTGTTGGAGTAGGAGGAGAGTAAAGCCTGCATTGCGGAGTGGATGTAGGAGTCGTTTGTTGTGCAGTTTAGCGGCAAATCAGAAGCTTTGAATCCTTTGAGCAGTGCGAGCTAGGGACTGTATCTGCTTTTTGTGCAGATTGATCGACCAAGGCGTGCAGTGTGAGAAATGTAAACTGTCATGCCGGTGGCAATGAGAACGATACTAGAGGAAGTTTTGGGACACATCTGCCTTGGTACTCTAAGTCGCACAAGATACGCGGATGTGAGCGAGATGTCGAAACGCCTCCCCACGACCCTCCTCCGTGAGGTGTAGGCCCTCTTACACTGTGTGAGGGGTAAATGCTGACATGTTGGTTCTTGCCAGTGTTGGCCAAGGCTGAGCTGAGGACAAGTAAGATCGTTTCGATGCGTTCTTAGAGCCAACGGCTGCGCCCAACTGCAGGGACAATGGTTGAATCCTTTGAGTTTCACCCTGGACATGTCCCCGGGCATTGTTTGTACCGGCACTGGCACACGCAGCTCAAGGACGAGTGTGACTCGCAACAGCGGGTAATCAGCCGCTAGTGTAAGATTACTCTTCTAGGATGATTGGGAACGCGTTCCAAACCGGCTATGCCTGGGCGAGTGCGCTGTTCCATAAGGACACTCAAGTTCCTCGAGACACCTGCAACACACGCCACATCCAATTCTACATGGCTCCAAATTTTGAACAACGTCCTTAATATGCGGAGCCAACCCTGACGCGGAATAAATGTTGGAGGACATGGCATGCAACTGTTTTTCCAGGGGCATAGATTACTTCCAAGAAGCAAGGAAACGTCTCACACCAAATGCTAGATATCGAACAGGAATCCTCAGGAGGGACATACAACGTCCACATAGCTTCCAACGTCATGCACGGCACCTGAAATGATATTGCTGCTCCTAAATCAGATAAAGTTGAATGGGCAATCACATTCGCTTCACGATTGGATGGCCTGTATCATACGAATCGAACACGACGGTAGCCCTGCCACACAGCTGGACTTCAACTCGGCGTGGAGAGACGTGACAACCCATCCAGCCCCATCATGCTCGGCTCAATATTCGTTGTCGAGTATCAACGAGATGCGTTTACATGTCCAGATGGCTGAGACTCTGTAGTCCTCGATTCAGTGTAAACGGCTGAGCGACAAAGTGTTAAAATCTTATCATCTCCTGTATTAGCCCGGTGGGTGCCGTTGATGCAAGACATCACACATCTTGCTGGCGGACATTACGGGTATTGCACACAGGACTACTAGTACTGTGAACGTGATGGCGGAGGCATAATTCTTTTACATTGTGCCGAAACTAATATTTACAATGGCTGGCATATATGGCCTTCGAATCATTTAACATGCATCCTCGCCAAGAACTTGAATGGTAAACCCCAGTTCCTTAGCATCTGAGGAGGACACAGAGCGGCTATCAGGGTATCTTCTGCTGTTTCTGCTGAATCTCTTCCGGGAAGTGTCAAGTCTAGTTCATGGCGGGGACAGTAATCTTCTCGATGAACCACTGCAGCGACAGAAGGTTAGCGTCCGCTCGTTCGAGTCCGCCTGGGCCGCAGTCGCATGAAAGAAAAGGAACTTACAGTCTTGCCACCATCGGAGGTGGTCATATCAGTGTAGGTGGCACCGTTGTCGCCATAGATGCCCTGAGAGTAGGAGCTGTCGGCCTCAGCAAGGGTAATGGTCGTGTTGACGTAGTACTGGGGCTCGTTGGTGCCGGTGGGGTCGGCGCCGTTGGCGTCCTGCTTCTCGATGGCCGTGTTCCACATCCTCATGGGGCCGGACCTCTTGGAGTAGCTGGCCAGGACGTCGCCCGTGACGGCGTCGGTCATGGTCTGCTCCCACAGGTAGGTGGACTTGTCGGCGAGGGTGTAGTTGATGACGATGCCGTTGTCGTAGTTGACGTCGGCCGTCCTCTTGTCGCCGACGAACTGGACCGTCGCGCCCGAGTCGTCCTTGCCGTAGACCTCGGACGACACGCACCACGTCGTGTCGGCGTCCGGCCCGGAGCACTCGCTCGACCCCGCCGGGTACGAGCCGACGATGCTCTGGACCAGGTCCCCCTCCAGCTCCCCCGAGGCCGACGCGCCCTGGATGCCGATCCACGCGAACAGGTAGCCCTTCTGGCCCTGGGGCATCTTGCCCGGGTACATCGTGCTCGTCGTGCTGACGATCTCCGAGTTGGTTGCCTGCAGGCCGCAGACGGGGCCCCAGCCCAGGTCCTCGACTCCGGCCTGGCGGCTGTCGAGGATGGCCTTGGCCGTGACCGACGAGGTCGACAGCAGAAGGGCCGCAACTTGGGACTTGCTGAAGAACATTGTGGAGACTTGTGATAAACGAATGTATGTTGGAGTAATGAATGTATGTGAAGATCCTGCTTCGAATCTGTATGTTCTGAAGTTAACAAATGTGTTGCACAAATACAATAGAATTGTTCAAGTATACTGGACGGCCAAGCCTTTTTATGGCCCGACCCCTGAGTGGCCTGAGTGGTGGATTGCTGTTCTAATAGAAATAAACGCCCTATTTCCCTGATTCAAACAACCCACAGTTATCCCTAGCAATTTCATCTATAGCAGGGGTACACGGTGGGGAAGTGGGCCTCGTGGGCCACGCGCTGCCGCCGGGAACGCTAAGATCTACCTGTAGGATAATTTTCCTGAAACGAAACGGGCTTCCCACGCATACTTCGTCCTCGTTTGCTTCCGCGTGGCATGTTTCCCCGAAGGAGGAGCGGTACTACACTAGAATGCGTTCGCGCCTCGATCCATGTCCATTGACGCTTGCTCGGTGCAGTAACCCATCTCGTAACAGGGAACCCCTGGGCGGCTATGTCGCCTGCGACACACCAGGGCTAACCTTGTGTTTAGCTTAAACAGACCTCATGGTCTAGTATTCAATGGATAATAGTAGGCCTGCAAGCGTTGCTGGATCAGCTTCAGCAGTACATACCAGCTAAGCTCTCGCAGAAAACGGTGGATGACAATAAAGGATGGACTGGATCAATGCAATGGACGGGGAAAGAATTTAGTGTGTTTGAATTTGAAATCTGAAGTCTGCTTGCTACGTCGACAGTGGAATCGTAGCACAATCCAAAATTCACTGCGCGTGTCCGACGCAGCGGTCGAATTTCAGGGTGCAACATTAAAGTGGCTTGGTTTTTGCACACCAAATCTGGGCATGGAACTCGATACACCTTCCTCGTGGCTGTTCCCTGGAGACATAGTTAAGTGTCGACATGTCGAACGCGGAGCTAGTTATAATACCATCAGTCGAATACATCGACGACATATCTTACATTCCTCAAGCTGGCCCACCACTGTTTCACTTCGGCCTCATCCATGTTGTTCCCCTTCTGCTTTTCCCTCTCCTTCTTGATCTCGCATGCTACCCGATCCACTGCTTGACCCAGAGCCTTTGAGCCGCACACATATACCCTCGCACCCGCCTTCCATAAACTGCGTAGTTCGTCCCGTTCTGCCCATAGAGATTCTTGAACATGTCGATGGCCCCCCGCCGCCTGAGGCGCCCGACTGTAAGCTCTCCTCACTGTGACTGCGCCAAGTCCTTCCCACTTGGAAAATTCGTCCGAGTACAAATCATCTCTCCCTGGCTCGCATCGCAATGGTATTGGAAAGAGGCGCAGATCCTAATGTGAGCTTCGAGGATGGCTATCCGCTGTGGCTTGATATTGTCAACTTGAACATGTAGCGTACGAAGCGCCTACCTCAGGATGATGACTTTATGATTCGAGTTATAGAGGCCTTCATTGGTGCTGGCGCGACTGTTAATTCTTCTGCAGCTCTGCAGATGTGGAATTCCTTGATCAACGCGCTATTGAAACCCTATCCAAGTTCTATTCCGGAAGCGCAGATTGCGAATCTGTTGATCGTGGCTATTGAAGCTGGGGCTGACTCGGATCCGGCACGGGTCAAAGAACTCAGCGGAATCATCTCTCCACTTCTATTCTCGAGAATCAACACAGCTTGGGCAGCTCGCTATGAGTCTAGAAGTCTTTCTGAGCTTCACCTTGTTGGCAGACAGAGATCAGACACTTCAAGGAGTTTCAAGACTTGGACTTCTGAAGGAAACTGGGTTATTTCAATCCTTGCTTTGATCGGGTCATATCTTTTTCTTTGTCTGTGGCTGTACGGGAGCTCGCTACAGATGTGTCATCGTATCTCGCGACGCGTTTGGCATTTTGCAAAGTCAATATTAGCCAGGGCTGTTCTCTACTTAGTTAGGAAGGGTCTGTAACCTTCTTGATCTTCATTCAGGCAGTGTTAAAAGCTTGTATCAGGGCTCAACAAGAAATGATTATTTAGAGAGCATGAAGCCAATCAGGATCACGAGTCAAGTTGACGCGTATGAGCCTACCAGCCGCCACGCTTATACAAGCAGTGCACCTTGTCAACCTTAAAAACAAAATACACATTTATTCTATTTATAGTACAATCTTATTAAGTATTCCTCTTCCTTTTTTTTTATACAAAATATTTAGATATATAAGAGTTCTAACCTGTGGACGGTTTTGGTACCCGCTGTATAAGCAGAAGCCGAAACCCACGAGTAGGTGACCCATCTCAGTAGCTTTTACGCCGACCCCACTCGGTACTTAGAAAGCTGCGGCGGGCTAATCTTGACTACCACGATTAATACGCCGACTTTAATGAGCAGCAATGAGCTTATTCTTAGGGGTGACTCTAATGTTCTCCCTGCAAGCGAAGGGAAGGGCTTATGTTCCAAGGCTGGTCGGAGATTTTGAGAACCAAGCTACCATAAAAGCTTTTGATCACAACTCAAACCCGGCATGACCTTTGCCCAGTCCTGCTTACGGTTCGTGGCATAAACTCTGCTCACCAGTTCTGAGAATGTCCACTACGTTTAACTTGCAAAACCCGGGTCGCCCGATCCGCGTCGGCGTCTTGTTGTTGGCTTCGTGGGTTATTGACAAAGCTAGCCCCCTGATCTCCTTTCTAAAATCAAACAGGACCACAGAGCTGTTGGACGTCGCGCCTGTTGATTACTTCCACGCACTCGACAGGGAATTCTTGGGAAGCTTTCCCGATTTTCTCTCCTCCCGGGATGAGAAGGCCGCAGGCTTGCACTTTGAATTTCACTGGGTTGCTGAAACGGACAAAACGCCGTGTAAATTGACGACCGGCGTTCATTTAGTCCCCACGGTAAGGAATCATCTTCTGGCCGGCGTCTCCACAAACTGAATCGTGCTGTAGGATACGTTCGAGACATGCCCTCCTCTCGACATAGTCCTCATGGGAGCCAATGAGCTCGGATACGAAATGACGGAACCAGAGGTAAATTTCATTCGCACGTCCTGGGGTGATTGCTCCGCGTTTCTGACCATCTGCGGCGGCGCGGACGCTCTTTTAAAAGCCGGCATCCTGGGCGGGAAGACCGTGACCGCTCCGTTCGACCTTGTTCCCAGCCTTCAACAGCAACACCCAGGTACGAGCTGGGTTGGCAAACGCTGGGAAAGAGATGGCAAAATGTGGACCAGCGGCACTAGCCTGAATGGATTAGACCTGATACGGGCGTTTTGCTTTAAGACTTGGGGGGAGAGAAATGGAGATCTGATTGACAAGATAAGCAAGATGGCTGCATGGCCTGTTAGGGATGTCGACTTCAGCGATCCTTAGAAAGCCTTTCGTTACTGTCTTCCTCTACTTTGAACTTGACTGCATCAAATAGAAATAGGAAAAGGCCGAGAATCAGTCTTGAGGTTCACCCGGGGGCCCACTATACATTACTCTCATTGTAAATCATCTGCCCCTATCTGAGAAGTTGGTTTGCTCTCCCGTACGAGAAGTGACGGACATAGAACGACAAGTATCCTGCGCGTCGTTTTATATAGGAAAACGGGGTCAGGGAACACTAGACGAATACATGTCTTTGGGTGCGGACAGCGAAAAGCAGGCCGTTGTCTTCGTCTTTTCACTGCCACAGTGCATCCCATCAACTCTGGAGTCTTGCGTTTTCCCCGCCGCTTTGACCACAAATCAAGCCTGATAACCAACAGGCAGCCAACGACTTACCAACAGAATCAGAAGACCTCCCGGCTCTGCTACTTAACAGGATAGATAGGCTACCCACTTGTCGTCGACCTCGCTGAGGCCTGTCTAAATCTGGTTATGTGGCTATCGCCAGGAAATGAGAGAGCCGATTCGCTGTTCGGCTTCACTCCGTTCACTTGATATCTGTGCCAGTCGGCAAAGAAACTTCTGGACGATGATTCAATGTAGTGGAGATTCGCTATGATAGTAGATACAATAAGGAGACCATCACTATTTGTATTTACCAAATTCGACTTTTCCTTTGTAAGAGCGACTCAGCTCGTCTGATTTAGTTTCTATGGCTACAAGCCATCTAAATCTTTAATCCTTTTTGCATGGCGGACTTCAGAAGCGGCTTGCCTAAGACTTTGGGGTAACGGCAAAATGCTTGTTGAACACATTCCCCGGATCATATTGAGCTTTCAGCTTCTGCAGTCGAGGGTAGTTCAAGCCGAACAGATCATCTGACCCCTTTGAGTCGTAGTCTACAAGGTGCGAGTTAGCATATTGATACAGCACCCTCCTGCAGCCAAGCGGGAGTAAACTAGCAGAGGGTACACTCACGGTCGTAATTGCCATAGGCCAACACAGTCCCATAGTCACCAGCTCTTTGCGCTCGGCCCGCCTTCTCGAACCACTTGTCGAAAGTCGCCGACACGTCTCGCGCCCACTGTCTGCCAACAGCATCGTTCTCGGGCTTCGTCCAGTACGGGCAGATGTTGGCGTTCATGTGCCAGCCCCTGTTGGCGAAGCTCATCTCGTCGTTGCTGGCCCGGGTGTTCATGACGTAGGGGTCAAACAGCTCGTAGAGGACCATGGAGCCCGCCGTGTCCGGGTTCTCGTCTGTGAACTTGCTGTACATCCCGAGGATCTCCTTCACGAAGTCTGGCTGCAGCGGGAGGCGGAACACGGCGCCCTTCATGCTGACGCGGTAGCCGTGGGGCCCGTGCAGCGTCTGGTTGGCGATGTGGTATGGCACTTGTTTCATGGTGTCCTGGACGGGGCCGATGTCGTACAGGGCCTTGAACGCCTTCTTGCCTTCCTCCTCGGTGCCGTCGAATATGACGGCCACAGCGAGAACCACTCGACCGCCGGCATCGGGCGGGCGCGTGAGGACGAGGCCGCCCATCCCGCGGCCCTCGAGCTTCGTCTTGCCCTTTCCATCTTTGGGTCCGACGAAAAGGTCATTGACAACAGCCACTACTTTCTCCACGATAGGAGGCGCTGGCGGGAATGCCAGTACGCCAGCCCACATGTCACCTTGCTCGAAGGCCTGGAACACAAACTCCGTCACGACGCCAAAGTTGTGCCCCGCCCCGCGCACAGCCCAGAATAGATCGGGGTTTTCCTCCTTGGACGCCCTGGTGATCTTGCCATTGGCCAAGACGATCGTGACACCCAGGAGGTTGTCGATTGTGAGCCCATGCTTGCCGGTCAGCCAGCCATACCCACCCCCGAGGGTCAGGCCGCCAACCCCGGTGTCCGAGATGGTCCCGCCAACAGTGGCAAGGCCGTGCTTGGCCAGCCCGGCGTCGACCTCGCCCCAGTTGGCGCCACCGCCCACTTTCACTGTCTTGCTGGCGGGGTCCACGGCGATGTGCCGTATTCCGCGGAGGTCGATGAGGACACCGCCGTTGGTGCTGCTCTGGCCTGCCGTGGAATGCCCGCCGCCGCGGACGGCGAGGTCGAGTTTCTCCGACGCGACAAACTGGACGACTGTTGATACTTGGGAAGCGTCCGTTGGAACGACGGCCACGCCGGCTGGCTTTTCGGCTGCTTTGGACCAGCGCTCGATGGCCTTTTCGTAGCCATCGTCTGCGGGAGCCAGGACTTTCGCATCCGTCCCGCTCAGGAGAGAGCGGAGCTTGTCGACGTCTCCGGATGTTACAATTCGAGCCATGTTTCTTTCTGACAGACTCTCTCTCGGTTTTACTGGTGTGGCTTCGTGTTGAGAAATAAGATAGATATTTGACGAGATGTCGAGATTGAAGACAGACAATGAGACGCCGTGTGGTGTATCCTCTGTGCCAGGAAGATATACCTCTGTAATTACGCTTGGTTCAACCTTTCAAGACTGTATTTGACAAATTCTTAATAATAAAGACGAGTGCAGGTCACCATTGTGGGGTCACCAGAATCGCGGATTTGAAATCGGCATTCATGCTGGAAATACAAATCCGACGAGTGCGAGACAGAGTACGGCCAGCTTTGTCTGTGTACGTCTCCGTCTCACACAATGCACACTAGACCCTTGCCTTGCGTGGTGAACCTTGGAAGTGCCCGCTCTGTAGATCATTCCTGGCCCACCCACACCATTCCGTAGAGCTGGCCACCTTGGTCCCCCACTTAAAAGAATTCTAAATCAGCGCCAAGGCGGTTTTGACGTCTGTATATACGTGTATTCTCGGACTTCGGGCATAAACGTCACCGCGCGTGTCGGCCGCGGAACCTTCCGAGGTCCGCTCTGGGCTTCATGATTGGAATCAGTAGCGTGTTCACTTCTGACAAAGAGTGGTCGGGCTTGGCGAATAGCCCCTTGGTCTTAAGTCTCCATTCTTGTAATCACGGGCCGGCAACGTTTGAAAGGCACAGGAAAAGAGACTAGCCAGTTTGTTGAATAAAACCTGTAGCCAAGAACAACTTCGTCTTCATACCCTGTGTCAATGATCGCCAGCATCCGAGAACCAGTAGTGTACAATCAAAGCTCCCCTGTCGCCTTCCGATATCCCGTTCCGGGACTGGATCCGAGTCATTTGTTGAACAACCACCTTCCGACGTGCCGCAACGTGGTTGTTCAACAAATGACTCGGATCCTCGACAAACCACGCTACCACCAGCGCAATCGCACCAAACGGAATAGTGCAGATGAAAACTACACGGAAAGCATGCGCATGAGTATCCCAAAAGTTGACTATCAAGTCACCGCTTCTATCTCAGGTGTGACACCCTGGACTCCCAAAAGTGCACCCGGCACGCCGACGGCGTTTTGGATGACAGCCGGGGTCAAACCTTCAAGACCTGTTGGCGAAAGCCCATTCGCCATTGCGGCTTCCGCAATCTTTGAGCCCAGCTGTTTGTTGATGATAGAGCTAAGAGTGATTGATGGCAAAGATGGCGTTGCCGATACTGTTGCCCGTGCTTCGGAATGTTCCGATCAGCCCGGCTGATATCCCAGGGTCCTCCTGCGGAACGGTAAGGCTCGATGAAATGTAATCGAGTGATATGATCCAGATGGAATCGCACTGCCCGAAGAGTTGGAGTGCGATCCAGGCGGCCTTATTCTGCGGCAGAACACCGGCATAGCAGGCGGTAAAGACGGTCTCGATTGTGAGCGCGAAGACGCTACAGTAAGAGGGACATCCAAGCCACAACTATAAGCGGTTGTATAAACTCTATAACGTCGGGTGGGGCGCATTGTACATAAGGCGGGGGAGGGGGGGGGCCTACCAGGTGGGTTGGCATTTGTCAAGTTGGCAACGGGTGGGTCACCGTGATAGGTGGCACATTGAAAAGCAGCAGGACAGATCAGCTGGCTATTTGTGACCCGCCATCCCTCAGGCTCAAAAATAGTGGAACACATGAGTCGGACAAGGCTAACATTGTTGAACGTCCTCAGACTCCCCAATCGCCTCTGCGCCGCGAATGTCGACTCCATAACACTATGACCTTGGCCATACAAGGGACAGACCAGACCAACAGGCTGGTAACGGCATTAAAATCCTTCCAGGCTCGGGGCACCCCTTGACCCCGTGACACTCGGGGACGATACTCTGGAATGTGCGGTGATCGGCCAAGCTTCTTCCCAGTCTAGTATATTGTCTGTCCCGAGGATAGCGTCTTCCCTTACAACGGCACTTTCGTATAAACGCGTTAGTACACGCCGCGAGAAGTCGTGTTGGCTCAGTGGTGCTTTCGCTGCGTTCAGCGAAATAGGTGGCTAGCAAATGTGCGACGTCTAAGTCACCAAACTCCCCAAAGTCAGTAGGACTGTAAGAATTGCATTGCCCTCGGGGTACACCCTCAAGGTGCTGAGCCAGACAGCGCAGTTTCGACGACACAGCAGGAGGCCCTTGGAAAGATTAGCATTCTTGTCCGTGCCTGTGAATCGTATTGGCATGGAGGTGCTTACATGCCCACACTGAGGTGTCGCGGAGGACCTCCGCATTGGCCTCGAGAGGGAATATTGTGAGGTCATCGACCGCCTTTATTTGCACGGCCTCCACCTCTGAAGCCGCTTCCCTCTCGAGCAGGTCAGGAGTCGTTTGAGGATCTGGCACCGGGATGAGGGAGCGCCTAGTTTGAAGATACCAACACAGGAGGAGTCCTGTCATGAGGCATTAGAATTGGTCATCGCGTAAGGGCCTCAAGATGAAGCAAAGACTGTCATATCGTATAGCAAAGAAAAGGGTAAAGAAAACCACATACCTTCTTCGCAGACCGGCGTGGTAGTCAGAGGCGCGAATCGATACGGTCCGACACCCTGCAGGTATTTCAACCCCTGACGGCAATCCCCTCTCAAAGCCTCCGCCGCACGAGTGAGTGCTTTTCCCAAGGTGGCTGAATCTGCGGGTTCTTTGAAGGCCTTTTGAGGCACTGCCAACTGGTTCAAGTTCTCTGGGGCGCATAGTAGGCTCTTCATGGCGGTCAGTTGGTGGTGCCCATACAAATGATAGTACACCGAGTCCAATAGAGACTTGGCAGAATGTATCAACGGTGTATTCATGGGCCGGTGCATGGCATCCCTGGCTGCTCGGATGCGCCACATCTTGTCCTGGACCTCCACTGGCTTCACAATCTCATTGAAAAAGCTCTCGTAAAGGTTCTGGTGCTGAGAGCTGGCGAGAGTCTCGAACGAGCAGATGTGGTCCAGCACGGCGGAGACGAGGCTGAGGAATCCAAAATCCCCGATTTTCCGGGCTGGTGTCTGGCCCGCAATGATCTTTTTAAGCGTGTCGTGAAAGTCGGCCGGGTCCGTATGTTCCTGCCATGCAGACTCATCCTCCTGGCTTTGCCATGTAGCCGTGATCGCGGGTAGGGAGAATTTGCAGTCTGAGCTAGGCAGAGTAAAATACCTCTTTCCAGACGTCGAGTTCACTGCGGCGCCGAGGACAATACTACCGACCACGCACCTGGGAATATTTTAGGGCTGATCAATTGGGGAAAGGAAAAGAGTCGTGGAACCTGTTTACGCTCTCCCTACACACCCAATCTTGGTAAGTTGTTCCTATGAGTGATTTCATGGCTTCAACTGATTCTTGTGCCATCTGTGAATGTGCGTGTCAGCCAGGACAAAGTAAGCGGCACTTGAAGTACTCAAAGTGTTTCAAAATTCTGTTCGAGGAGCCCCTCCGTCATACCTTTGTAGTGGAGGAAACTATGCTGGCCACCCTTGGTGGTGTTATCCACTCTGCAGCGCAGTTTTCAAACAATCCCATTGAAATATTTGTCTGCAGCGGCCAGAGTTCAAATGGTCCGTCTTTTTGCCAATGCTAACAGTTGGGTCAGCTCAACAGAGATGATCATAGCCATGCCTTAGATTTGAATAACTTGTTCCAACCCGGGCGAAAAACGATCTCTCCTATGAATTTGGCCCCCGGATTGTATTTTCTCTCAACGTCAATTGGAGTATAGTAAGATCGAAAAACATCTTACATGAGATGACAGCTTCAACGTGATGGGGTGCATTTTTGTAGCGGGCTGCTGCTCGCTCAAATGCATGGCGCCACACGCCATCATCTCCAGCAACAGCGGTGCTATATTCAAGCTGGTGTCGGCTCTCACTCGGTCTCGTCATGGGGGTACACGTACAAGACACAGTGGCAGCGTTTAGCGTAGGGCCATGTAAAATTGGCAGCTGTGGGTCCATGTATTCGTAGTATGCCTTCACATAACGGATCGCTGCATGTCTCGAGGGGAATCGGAAGTGCAGCAGCTTCTTGTCTGGGTCATACGAGGCCAGATTTGCTTGTACTTTTTTAATATCCGGCATTGTCGAAACCGAATATGCTCTTCTTCTCTTCCCGCATTTGTTCCGAGGAGAGGGGAGGCCCCACGCTCAGGGTTTGAAGATTAGTACCTGGCGTGTGACCGGACAAAGCACCGGACGTAATATCTGGGACTGATGCCAACAGCATATCCCATAGATCCGAGTTGGTCGGGTCACTCGGGGGGAATATATCAACAACCAGGTCCTCCCGCAAGCTTGGCTCCGGAAGAGGCGTGATTCCACTTCTGAAGAGGCCAAGATCAGGGAAGTGGATACCTGAGTCCGAGAAGACAGGACAAAGCTCATTACCAGCCTCTGGTGGGTGCCTCTGTATCAACCCAGTCTGCGTACTGCCACCATCCTGTGACACTGGCGTCGAGGACGGGCTACCGATAGTCTGCGCCGTGTCGCCGTCTGCATTGGCCGGAGTCGGTGGTCCATCGCCGGCCCGGTTCGGCACCATGCCCGGGTGGAAGTTCCTGGTGTGACGGACAATGACGTCTTTTCTAGACGAAGAGAGTGAGCAGTATGCACACGAGTAAGGCTTCTCGCCTTGGTCTACCACCGGAGAGATCAGCTGCAAGTTTTGGGGGCATGCCAGGTGGGCTCGGAACATACGTGCTCGCTGATGGCGTCTCAAGTGGGCGGCACGGTTGAAGGCTGCGTTGCACTCGGTACAGGAGAAGGCCGTCTTGTGACGTTTCTTTGGTCTCGTTTGGACTGTGATGGATGCTTGCGGTTGGGACTCGGGAGGCGAGGCCGTCGCCATTTCTGCATGTAGGCTCCGTCAAGAGTAGAGCTACACTGACCGCACCGTAAGCTTTGGGTGGTCCCTGAGGTGTCGTGTTGTCCTTCAAGATACCAGCCGCAGGTGCTGAGCATATCCATCCCACAACATTGGGCAAGTTGTCATGGGGTCGCTGTTGTGGTCAAAATCCCATCTCCGTACACTTTCACGGGCTTTTCTTGAGTTTCAAGCTTGGGTCAGAGGAATGCGGGGAAGAAAGGGTAGAGCATAACAATTATATCCATAATGATGGAGAACGGGAATATCCATGAAGGCGTACGTCGTCAATTGGCGCCGCGTCACACTAGCCGTCGGCCTCCTCCTCGGAAACCTTGAGAATCCGCGGTACACCCCTGGTCGCAGGAACACAAGCATTCAGGCGGGGCATATAAAGGAATCAGTCTTCCCAGTGCGTTTCCGGGAGTTAAACCACACCAAGACGAGAACGCCGCGGCCGCTTATCGATCCGCCAGCTTACCCTTGGAATCACTCTCAGAGCCACTGGGCTGAGACTCGGGTAGCGAAAGAGTACAGACTACGATCCTTGCCGTATAACAGCCTTCTGGGAGCACTGACTCCAGGATTTGTCACTGGTGAGCGTGTCTGGACACATCGTATTCGACTGTCCAAGCAGACATGGCTTCAGGATCACAAGATCCAGGGAACCGCCTTCTACCCGGCGGCGGGGTTCATCGCCTCAGCCATCGAAGCTGCTCTCTTGTGCGCGGATGCTTCCCGGAAAGTGGCAGGCTTCTGTCTGCGAGATGTCCGTCTGAGCGCCACGCTGGGCATCGACGAGGGCGAGGAAGTCGAGTCCTCCGTCTCTCTGCGACCATGTCTGTCTGAAGCTCATAACACCCAGGAGACATCAGTGTGGGATGAACTTAACATCGCAAGCTGTCGAGGTGAAGGAGCACTGGTTCGACACTGCTCTGGCCTCGTAGTGGTCGAATACGACTCGCCCATCGCCGGTCAAGTCCAAGAGCAGTTGATGATCGCCAATGGAAAGATGAGTGATGTCAAAACGTCTACGGTAGACGATGACATCTTTTACAAATCACGATCAGATGTTGGTTTCCACTACGGACCTACCTTACAGAACGCCAAGGACATCCGGACTGCTGGAGGCCGCGGCTACGGTACCATCGTCACACCGGATTTGGGGCTGGACGTGACACCCAGGCCACACATCATTCACCCTACATCGCTGGATGCCATCTTCCACTTGATTTTCGGAGCCCTCACAGGGAGCCAGGATGGGATGACGCAACTGATGGTGCCAAAGACTATCAACGAGGTTGTTGTAACAGCCGACAGCCCCTGCAACGCCGGTGCACAGCTGAAAGGATTCTCGGATATCACCAGCCGTGGCTTCAGGGAGGTAATCGACGAATTGGTCATTGGCGATGGCAGTACGAACACTCCAGCCGTCAAGATATCAAGCCTGTGCCTGCAGGAGGTTGGGGGTCATGCTGAAAGCCTCGATTCCCAGTCTGCTCGGAACGTTTGCAGCTCACTTGTTTGGAAGCCCTCCCTCAAGTTTCTACCGCCCAACGACCAGGAAAGAGTCATAAAGGAGTCTTGTGCAAAGACGTGTGTCGACCTCGAGACGACTAACGAAGCTGGAACTTCGGGACAGACGTATCAAGCCCTCTCGGAGCTGATCAAACTGTTGCACCATTCCAAGCCAAGGTTGTCAATTTCCGAGGCTTTCAACCTGAGCACAGTTCGGCCGATTCTTTCTCATCTGCCCGGTCTTGTCGACGTCTTCAAGACAGCCGATTGCAGAATCTGGTGCGCCGATGAAAGTTCAAGACAAGTTGCTGAGGAAAGCAATCCTGAGTCCAAGGATATCCTGATCGAACTGCGAGATCTGACCCAGTCCATTCCTCAGTCCGAAGCACCGTTGCCGACCACCGATCTTATCATCACGAACCTCGACTCATCCAGTTCAGATGACATGGGGCGACTAGTGCGGAACGCCAGGGACTTGCTTGTGAACGATGGACGGATGTGCTTGATTGTGCCAGACAACGAATCCGATATGGTTGAGGCACGAGGAAGGTCTCTCGGTCTCTCCAACTGGTTCAAAATCAACACCTTCGAAGATGTTGAAGGTCAACAATTGGCCCTTCTCCTGGGCTCCAACTCCGACAACTTGTCCAACGGGCACTCCAGTCTTCAAGATCAGGACGAACTTGTCATCGTCCATGGAAACAGTCCATCTCAAGCGGCTGAACGCCTCTCCCATCAACTTCTGAAGTGTCTGGACGGTCATGGACGCTCCGCAGTCTCGGTGCCATGGGATGCCAACATCCAATTCTGGGCGGGAAAGCCATGTATTTCACTCCTGGAAGCGGATCGTGCTATCATGGACGACCCGACAGAGACGGACTTTGAACGGATCAAGCAGCTGATGTTGGAGACGACCAAGACTCTCTGGGTCTCGGGACACGGTGATCCGTCGAGCGCAATAGTCACCGGGCTGGCGCGCACTGTACGCAACGAGGAGCCTGGTCTGGCCTTCCACACACTGCAATTTGATCTTGCGAGCGCCCAGGATCTGAGCAGAACAGCCGAGCTCATCCTGCGTGCCTTTATGGATGGCGACGGAGATAATGAGTTCATGATTGACAACGGGGTCATACACGTCAGTCGAGTCCTCGAGGACGACGCCGCGAACGACCAGCTACATCTGTTGGATCCCCTGCATAGCAAGACCCTCAGCACCGCCGTCATTGGCGAAGCTGCCCAGCCCTTGAAGCTTTCGATTCAAAATGCTGGTATGCTCAGCTCCCTTTGCTTCGACAAGGACCTTGGTAGCGCAAGTGCCAGTCTCGAGGAGGACGAGATAGAGATTGTGGTCAAAGCATCATCAGTCAGGTGAGTTTCCTAAAATCATCGTGTACTATTACAAGTCTAATACCAAAGACAGTGCTAGGGACGTCATGACCGTCATGGGCCAGTTGCCCAGTACAGAAATTGGATTCGCAGCAGCCGGTATTGTGCTTCATTCAGGATCCGGCGTGGGACAATTCAGTACTGGCGATGGAGTTCTTGTGTGCCATCCCGGAGCAATTTGCACGGCTCTCACAGTCAAAGCGGACAGTTGTGTGCTTTTGCCGGAAGGCGTGACTTTCGACGAAGCCGCGATGATGCCACTCACTCACTGCACCGCATGGTATGCTCTAATGGAGCGAGCACTGGCGCAGAAAGGAAGTCATGGCCACCGTCGAATCCGATGCTATGAGGAAGGTCCTCTGCACCACCTACGGGATCCCTGACAAGAACATCTTCGATGTGAAGGACTCCGGCCTTGCTTCCAGCATAAAGCGGATGACCAAGGGGCTTGGTGTTGACATAGTCCTCAACTCGGTTGCTGGCGAAGCGATGCGGCAGGCCGGGCAATGTCTTTCACCCTGGGGCACTTTCATCGATATCGGCGCCAACAACACGCCAGAGAAGCCTGTCTTCGACATGGGGTCGTTCCCCCGGAATGGTACATTTACGACGGTCGACTTTCAAGGACTTCCCAAAGCTAGGCCCAACGTCATGGCTGACATCCTGCGACATGTTTTTTGAATTCTTGGGTAAGGGAGATGTTGAGAAACGCGTCGCTCATCTCCCCGTCTTCCCAGCCTCCCAGGTCGAGAGCGCGTTTAAGGCATGACAAATACCCTGCGCGACTTCGAAAGCCCATACGGTCGTGATGAGAACGAGCTCCTCAACCTCATGAAGATGGCAATCGCCGGCAGCGAGTCCGGCGCCGCGGCGCCGCAAATGCTGGCCGGTCTCGCAACCGGGGTCAGTGCCACCGCCGCCGGCGTCGACGCGTGGCACCTCAGCGACCCCAAGTTCGCCATCATGGCCAAGATCGGGGCCAGGCACGCGGCGGCTGGGAAGAGCCAGGAGCAGGAGACGAGCGTGCACGCGCAGCTGCTCGCGGCCAAGACCCCGGCGGAGGCCGCGGGCATCGTGTTGCAGGGCCTGGCGATCCGCGTGGCTGATGTTTTGCATACGGATCCTTCGGAGATCGATGAGCATCGGTTCTTGCATACGTCCGGCATAGACTCTCTGGTCTCTATTCAGATTGTGGATTGGGCCCTGAAGTCGTGCGAGTCGCGGATCACGGTGCTGGATGTCATGGCTGCGGTGCCCATCAATGAAACGGCGCGGAAGATCGCTGCGAAGTCGTCGATCACACCAAAGGATGTTGAGCAGAATTGATCAACAGAGGGTTTGTCAACATGTAGTGCGGGGTGTTGTTGAGGAAGAGGGTGTATGAAACATTAGATTGCACTGTCCAACGCCATGTTAGATCGTTATGAGGCTTTCAACTGCTGGTCATTCCACTGGGCACGAATACATCAGAGACTGTAAATGAGTTTAAACGGAAGCATTCTTGCTTGATTTAGAGGCCGTCAAATTGTCATATTTCTTTCATCAAACCCCTGGTGAATCTGGCCGTTTTTGCGCATGGCTTGATGTACGATAACAGCAATTTACTTTCAATCCGTACATCTACCAAAAGAGTGTCTTGTTGCCCCTGTCATCAGATGAAGATCACACAAAAGTCCGACCACCCCCTACGATTCGCCATTCTGCACTACCAACAGCTCGTCCCGTGACAGAATCCGGTCCAAAACCCTTGAAAGCTTACTTTCACAGTCGGGGACCATCTTCGCCGATCGCCACGCCACAAACCTGTCCGGCCGAACAAGCACGCATCCATCATCTTCGACCTCCCGTCTGGTATACCACTCGCGATAAACATCGTGGTAGTCAAGGCCAAACCCTATGCCATAGCTGTTGATTGGTATGCCCGTGCTCTGAGAAATTTTGTCCGCGGCTCTTTTCCAGGCATCCCCGCCATGTCCAGTCAGGAGGCAGAACGAGCCCTTGCCAGCTATGTCTTGGGTGGAGATCTTCTTCCTTCGTGTTGACCAGTGGTCCAGCCATGCGTGCGGAAGACGAGTGCCCGGGTATGTGCTGACTTGAATCTGGACCAAGCGGTTTCCTTCGAGCGGTGGTCTCGGCTGGCTCTCGTCGTCCAGATAGACAGCGTTGGATATGTACCATTGGTTCATGGTAGCACCCAGGCTCTCAGCTTCTTGCCTCATCCCTTCCAAAGCGGCATGCAACTTTGCCCTACCAGCTGCGCCTTCCGGTGTCCCACTGGACAGGTTGTTGATGTACTGCATCCCTTCTTCTGGTGTCGGAGCAAACATACCGAGTGCTTCCCAGACGCCGGCATGCAGGTCAACCCCGTAGTTGGCATCCCTGACGACGTTTGCCCCAACAGGCTGTCTCTCAGCGTCGTAGGAATCCAAGAGTCCCCTTCCCGCCAGACCCCTTGAGACGTAGGCAACCTTCCATCCGAGATTGTACGCATCCTGAATGCAGGTGTTGCTTCCAAGTCCGAATGCTGGCGGATGGCGATGAGCGGCATCTCCGAGCAGAAAAGCGCTTTGTTCCTTGGAGAATTTGATCGCAACGCTGTCTCGCAAGACCCACGGATCAATCCTCAGAACTTCAACATCCACGGAATCGTCTCCAATGAGTTCTCTGATGAAGTCTATGAGTTCTTTGCTCTTCGGGGTCAAGTCTCTGAACGGATCTTCGGTCGCTCCTGGCGTGAAGGCGACCAACATCCACTGTTTCCACGGCCTGATCATTCGGAGGGTTGGGCCTATTCCAAATCTTGTCTTCAAATCTGGCTTCATTATCCAGTGTAGGTCTGCCTGTCGCGCTGGGTGCATGACATGGTCGAGGTCGGCATTTAT
Source organism: Diaporthe citri (assembly GCF_014595645.1). Classification (NCBI taxonomy): domain Eukaryota; kingdom Fungi; phylum Ascomycota; class Sordariomycetes; order Diaporthales; family Diaporthaceae; genus Diaporthe; species Diaporthe citri. The sequence continues at coordinate 112,286 of NW_025064863.1, forward strand.
GACAACGTTGCACGCAACACCCCCGCCCGCATTGTTGGTGAATTCGAAGTTCAACGAGCGAGCCACAACACTTCGCCCCCCATCGGCACCGAAGATGTACTTGGCGCGTATTTCGAATGTGCTCTTGCAAACCAAGTCCTGGATCTCGCAGGCCCAGACATCAGATGACCGTTTGACGCCAATGAGCTTGGTGGAAAAGCGCATCTCGAAGCCGTGGTGCGAAGCATACTTGACCAGCATGGGGTCCAGGTAACTCTGGGGAAGATCTGTCCACTCGCAGGGTGAGGCAATATTTTGATCCCTCTAGGCCCAATTGGTAAGCACATGGCTGATGGGGCAGTGATTTGGCCATGCATACCATTGTGTCCGGGTGTGCGCCCCAGTAATAGAGTCTCCCATATTCCTCGCCGACCATGCTGCGACACCATCGCATAGCCTGAATGGCTTGGCCCCTCGTGGCTTGTCTCAAAGCATCATCTTCCAATCCAAGCTCCCGCAGACATTCTAAAGATCGGTTAACAAGGGCTATGTGAATGGGATGAATCACATACCCATCCCGAATGGGTTGAATACATGTGCTCTTGGCGTATCCGCCGTGCATGGGGCACTCGATATGACCAACCCCTTTAGGCCTTTCAACGAAGATTAGCTTGATAGGCACTTCATTTCGTTCTTGGCCATGTCCCGTCTTACCATTCTGACCGAGAAAAGCCCCAAGGGCGGCGCCCGCCGGTCCAGATCCGACCACCAGAAAATCGGTGTCCGTTACAGCACTCATCATAGCAGTTTTTGGAGCAGCACAATTCATCAAAAGCTACACAGCAATGAATCTCGCATCTATAGGGATAGCTAAGAGGCCGAATTATATACCATCCAAACTGGAAACGGCACTTGAAGTGGTGATAAGCTGACATCAGCACTACCTAAGGAGGTGAAACTTAGAAAGCTGAAGGCCATGGAGAAATAAAGCTTGAAACCACCCCAACTAGCTTTTCAATCTGTGTAGCATTCGATTGACATGTGAGAGGAGAAAGCTTTAACCCCGTTTGCCAAAAAGATTACTCCCTAAAACGCACCAGGTTCCATCAAACACATCGTAGGGATTCCAAACAAGTAACCAAAAAGTTCCATTTTGACGCCAAGGCTCACCGTGAGAAAACAGATCGCATTCACCAGATCATCGACAAACCCATGTTCTCATTCAATAATATTGACAAGCACCTAGAACGGAGAGCTCTCTTCGGAGCACGCAATTCAGTTAGGATATTCTTTGAGTTCATCAACATTGACAATCTTTCCATCCTGCAAGAAGGTGGTCTCCCATCCGATCTGGCACTCAGCCCTGGACGTATCAGTCCAGCCTTCCTCGAACTTGACCACCTTGCCCTGCCAATCAGGATCAGTGAGCATCGCCCTCAACCGATCTGGGGTCGCCCAGTAGGAGGATGTGACATCGTGTTGGGCCATTTTCCAACCAGGAAGCCAGCCCTTCAGGTTGTCTAAATCAGCCTGGAAAAAGGCCCGCAATGAAGCTGGTGTGACGAACTGGTCGGATCATAGTTTCAGTGCACATCATTCAATCGAGTGTCAGAGCGTGAGCCAATACGTACGAGATTGTAGTGCGTGATGCCATGCTTCTGGATCATCTTGATCATCCTGGAAATTTGTTCCTCCTGGTACCACTTGGCAAATGCCTGCTCATCGACACCCTGTGCCCGGAAATGATGGGCGGAGAACTTGAGCAACTGCGTGGGCTGTGCCTGCTGGCTGGCTTATTCGGTCTTTTTTGCTCTTTTGTGGGCTGTCCGTTCGGATCTTGTCGCGCTAAGCTAACAGAAACTCGTGTTCATGACAATACAAGGGTGATTGAGTGACGTTTTGCTGGGCTGTCTTGAGATCGGGATTTCGTCCTCTTATACCCAGCCTGTCGGGCCTATTTGTCTCCCCTTTTTCTCCTTGTTCCCTTTCCGGAACGTAGTATGTGCTGTCTGACACTGTGACCATCATCCAACAGGAACCAACAAACTCGTCCTGTTTCGCAACCAACATGCAGAAGTGGATTGCGGTCCGGTGCCTGTTGGTTGCCCAGCGAATGGTCAACTTCCTTTACGAGGTGCTTTGCCTCTAACTAGCAGGTGGGGCAGACCAATACTGGGGGCCAATGCAGCACTGTTTAACAAGGGTGTAGATGTGCAGGCGTCAGCCCACAAGGCTTTGAAGCCAGACACTTACAGGACATATTCATTTCTTTCCCTCACATGTCACGATGTCTCTCGATTTACTACTCCATGACAGATGCCTGGTCTCTCATGAACGACTTCTGCTAGACACACACATGGATGATTCTAGCCTTGAGTCTCTCTGCAGCGTATGCAGAGCGGTGGACTGGCCCAATGCCACGAATTGGGACGCCATCAAGCCCCCACCTATGTTTTCTCACCATTTACATGAAAGACATATACTTCTCTTCGGAAAATCGTCCCGTGCGCAGCTTCTCGCATCTCCGTTGTCGCGTCTGCCGCCTGATCGGGCATCTTGTTAACCCAGGCCTGGACAGCGGGCTCATTACCACATACTGCTTGAAGGCACACAAACCGTTTGGCGAGAGCTTCGGCAATGGAGAGAGGTCTAAAATTGTTATATTGGTGGTCCAGTCTCCTACAACTGGATTTACGGTGTTACCGGGCAAGAACCGCGACTATACCAAGTGTCTCTTGGCACATAACTTTGTCAAAACTCCGTACTGGATGCGATTATTACAACCGTCTCCCATCGATTTCGAATTCTTCAAGAAAAAACTTCAGCTATGCAAGGAAGGTCACGAAGAGTGCCGCCGGTCTACGACAAGTGAAGCCACGGAGCTCTATGTCATCGATCTAGTCACGGAGGAAATGGTTCCCGCTAGACCAGGTTGGGAGTATATTGCTCTATCATATGTCTGGGGTCAGGAACCTTCTCATGGACATGAGAAGAAATTTCCATCGCTTTTTCAGGATGCCATGTTTGTCACGAACGCTCTCGGCTTCCGGTACTTATGAGTTGATCGATACGTGAGTTCCAGGCAAGTCATCCACAGTAGGGTGGTAGTGGCTCACACACATTAGTGCATCCTCCAAGACTCTTCGCACAAGCAATCTATGATACAGCAAATGGATCGGGTGTACGCTAACTCCGTTGTCACAATTATCGCAGCCTGCGGCAGCGGCGCCGACGAGGGCCTGCGAGGTATCAGTGGCCCGCCTCGTTATCATGGTCGCGTCACGATTGGCGAAACTAGTTTATCCTCATGGTCGGTGGGGGGCCAAGTCACGATCGACTTGGCTTCCGTTACTGGGACGATCCCGGTGCAGTTAAGGCTTATATCGTTGAGGGCACTGGTGGGCAGTTTACGGCCTTTCTGTATGTCTGGGCGTTCTCTGGCTTCTCCTTCTACTTCGGACCGGAGCTCATCGTTCATACTGCTGGCGAGATGATCAACCCGCGCAAGAACCTCCCAACCGCAGCCCGACGCTTGTTCTACCGACTCATCATATTTTATGCCCTGGGAGCCCTGGCAATCGGGGCTATTTGTGATTCGGAAGACCCGAGCCTGACGTCCGGCACCGGCGACGCGAACGCATCTCCGTGGGTCATCGCTATCAGGAACGCCGGCATCACTGCCTTGCCATCGATTATTAATGCTGGTATCCTCATCAGTGCCTGGTCCGCCGGCAATTCCTATCTCTACATGTCGAGCCGCTCGTTATACTCCCTCGCCGTATCCGGGAACGCGCCGAAGATCTTCACACGGTGTCTCAGGAATGGACTGCCAATCTATGCTGTCCTCGCTAGCAGCCTGTTTGCGCTGCTCGCCTATCTGAACTGCAGTTCCCAGGCCGGCGAGGTGTTCAACTGGTTCATCAGCCTTACGAACACGGCCGGGTTTACTTCTTGGGCCGTCTGCTGCGTTACCTTCATTCCCTTCCGCAAAGGATGCCTCGCTCAGGGGGTCAGCGTTCCCTACGGCTCACGCTTCCAACCGTACGCTGCGTATATCTGTCCCCCGATTTTCATCTTCCTGCTGCTCTGCAATGGGTTCACGGTGTTCTATCCTGGGCAGTTCACCGTTAGCGGGTTCTTGACGACGTACCTGGGCATCCCGATCTTCCTCGTCCTCTGGTTGGGGCATAAGTTGATCGTGGCGAGGATTGAACCTTGGCTCTACAAGGCTGATTCAGTCGACTTGAGCAGTGGTGTGGCGGAAGTCGAGGCTGACTCTGCAGAGTGGACTAGGATGGAGGAAATGAAGCAGTCCCGGGAGGGTACAACGGCTGCCAAGGAATGGTTCAAGAAGGTGTCTGTCATCTGGGGATAGTATAGCTATGTTCCACCGAGTGGGGATATTATGTGTAGAAAAAACAACATGCAGCCGCTCTGCAAAGCAAAGCACGACTGAATTTTACATGTGACCCGGCCTAGTGCAGACAGGTCGTTGCATCGTCTATGGGTACAAACATGGCAGCCATGGCTTGCGTTTGCGCGTACATGGCTTCCCCACAAGGAACCCGGTAAGGATGTCGTCTGGCAGGGGTGTGGCCTGCAGTCTAGCTCTCATCCTGGGGAAGGCACGCTGAAGCAGCTCGTGGCATTCAATTTCCATGGGTAAGAAATGGCGAAAAATTGGGTATGACCTTGATTGAACGGGAAATAAGAAGTCGAGAAACACCTTGGGTGGTTTTCTGACCTCTTCTCATGAAGGCAGCGACGGCCCACACCTGCGAGAAGCTTGATGCAGCTTAGCTTTGGGAGGTGCGAGGGAGGCCTGAGAGGGCGGCGTCTAGAGCGGTCCTTCCCAGTCTTAGGAGCTATTATTACATCATGGAGCCGGCACCCACTGCAAAACCAGCATCCAACGAAACGAAAGAGACACGACCAACCTGGAATGTGTCCCCATTCCCTCGACACCCTGGCCGTCCTATGAATCTCTCACCTAGAAACGACCTCTACTATAAGGACCCGTTGTCACCGCATTACGACCTGCATACTTTCACGCCAGCACAGTACCATAGTAGCGTGGCCGTGTGACCGAAGCTATGGACTTGGGGCAATTTCTCTAAACGCCCCTAACTCGGCACTGGTGCGGTGCGGCTGGGTTGAAGCCGTCCATCCAAACAATCGACGCCTCAAAGGCCCAGACCTGGCATCCAGGCGGGCCCTGAAGTCCCATCGATAGCGCTGGTTCGTCTCCGCTCAGCCACCCGGCCTACACCACTCGATATACTGTACCTGGGCCGACCTCTTAAGCTGGGCTCCTTTCTCCTGTCCGTCATGCTTCGGGTCGACCTCTGGCCATGCGAAAGCCCTCGACAGCGCATCGCTCGCGCCGAGCCCCGCCCCTGAAAGACAGTGACTATGATCACGAGATCAACCTTGTCGACCATGCAGCTGAGGCCGTGACGCCGCAGGCCCTGTCCCCAGAGCCGGGACAGCAGCCAGCATCTGATACACCCCCACAGCCACAGCCAGAGCCAGCGGCAGAGCAGGAGCCAGAGCCAGAAGGAAACTCTGGCGAGGGTCCGTCCTCATCGCAGAGAGCCTCGGCACGGAATCGCTCGATACGACGCGGCACGAGTAGCGCCTCTGGGACATCCAGGCGTTCCAAGGAAGTCTCCAAGAAGGCAGATTCGCAGGAAAGCTTGGCTGGTGATGCAGCCGTTCCTCAGGTCGAAGTTACAGGTGAGAATCTACACAAATCGACGCGCATTGTTGTGCGTCATGGAGCTTCTCAGATTTCTGATCGGCAACAGAACCTACACCACTAGACGGGCCACGTCTTCCACAACCAGATGCAAACGGCACCCAACGCCGCAAACCCACCCCTGAGACCGCCATCGACATACTATACGAGAATGAAAGAGGGGGCATGTTCTGTGGGATTCCCCTATTCTCTCCCAAGGCCCTCGGCCAGCTGGATCCGCCCAACTGGACCAACTTCGCCCACAAGCCCAGCCCGACCAGCATTCACACAGCCCAGGTCCCGGACCCAAGCTGGGTGTGGTCATGGCCAGAATGGCACATCAACAAGGACGAAGGCGTCGACGAGAACGGCTGGGAGTACAGCTTCATGTTTGCCAAGATGTTTTCCTGGCACCTGCCTAGGTGGTACAACTCATGCGTACGCCGGCGGGCTTGGACGCGCCAGAGGATAAAGAGGGACCCGGAGTCGAACGACCCTCACATGCTGAATACCGAGTATTTTACCGTCAGGCGGAGCGTGGAGACGGACCGCAGCGGTGGCAAGGCCAGCAGCCGTCACAGCCGCCAGAGCACAAGCATCTCGTCGTGGGTGTCGGCCGAGGCTGGGGAAAAGCCCGACATCGAGGACATTGACACCCTGATGGCCATACTCACCCGGTCACGGATCGACCGCGAGAAGATCGAGGCGGTGGAGAACTTTCTGCAGCACGGAGAGGATGAGCTTCTCCATCTTCAGCACAGGATGCACGACATTATGGCAATTTTTGTTTTTCAGGCCTCGAGGAGAGTGCTGCTGTCCAAGCTGAACGACGTCTTTGAGGAGACGCAGCAGGCACTGAAGGAGAACGACACAGGGAAGCTGCAGCGGAGAAGTAACAATTTGAAGGGCGCGATACGGCATGCGGACGAGGAGTGCAGGCGGCTGGAGTACTGGAGCGACGTCAAGAAGCTTGTCAGAGAGGGGAAAACGACGACGGCGACAGACAAGTGTGAAGGATGGACCGAGGACTGGCGCGGCGTGGACCAGAGTGGGCCTTGTGAGCCGCGGGGAACCACATGAAAATACTTGACAAAAGCGATACAAATAAATGACTACCAAACCGGCATTAAGAGTTCAGTTTGAATATGACGAGAACAAAATAGTTCAGGCTAGCCAGTCGATCCAGTCCTCCTGGTCCCCGGCCATTTATCGCGGTGGTTATCGATAAGATAACGGTCCGGGGTACGATTGGCGCCGAAAAATCTCAGTCGGATCGCAGTCGGCCTGCACCTCCAAATCCCTCGTCGGCCTCGACTTTGGCGACCAACAATCAACGCTCTGCGCCTCCTGCCACCCGGACTTGGCGCGTACCACGATAACCACACAGAATGATACCTTCATAGCAAATGTCCCTGGGGATCACTGCACTATGGAGGGCTCGACCCCAGCGACGGGTCGGCCTTCTGATTCCCAGGGAGCCTCTCCTCGTCCTGCGCCCGCCCTACATCCGCCCTCCTGCCACGAGCTCTTTATTTTCCACTCGCGCACCCCTCAGATTTCCCGACACAGCCAAGGAGGAGGAGGTTGAAATGCAACAGGATAATGCGACCGAACCCTGCGAGCCTCCCCCGGTGCGGCCGGCAGAAGTTGTCGGCCAGGGCGAAGAGGCAAAAGAGCTCAGGGCCTGGCTCTCCAAAGCGCCCAAGAGGGAGAGAAAGAAGACCAAGGGGCCCAAGACCAATCCGGATGACCTCGAGGAGTCTCTGGAACGCAGCAAAAGCGCCAAGTCCGTCTTTGTCAAACCCGCCCGGACATACCCAAACAAGAGAGAGTCGCGCAGGAGCTTAAGGGCTCACCAGGAGAGCATCTCGACCCAGGTCTATTTCGACCGAAATTTCCAGAATCTCTTGCAGGAAGAATCACACTTAATCCAGACGCCACCGACTGGCGCCACGTGCTGTCTCTATTGGCATCTAAAACACCCGAGGAGTCTGTACAATGGATCGACGATGGGATGAAGATTGAGCTACCCGAGCGCAAGCTCGCGGCTATCATGGACGACGGTGGCGACGAGAAGATAGGGGCCATCAGAAGGCGAAACGGGGGCTTCTATCAAAGTATCCAGGGCCGACACCCCGACCGCCTCATCGACTCTGTTGATCTCTGGGACGCGGGCTGGCATCAATCGCGCGACCGCCGAGTTCAGGAGAATCGCGGGTAGGATCACAATCACCCGTCTATGGTCACCGCTTGGTCCTGGTGAGGCAAGGACCGAGTCTTTTAGCGACGAAGACTTCTTTGTGCCACCCTTGACCAGGGAAGAGGGCGGCCCTTGGCAGCGATTCAAAGTTGATCACAACGCGTACACCACACCGTGGCCAACGCACATATCTTTCAGCTCGTTCGAGCGGTACGTGGCATCGCTTACGGATTCTGTCATGTACCCACACCTCAACTCTGTTCTCTACAATCCTACGAGGCACGCAGTCATCCTTGACCACGAGCGTGCAGTTGCGCGGCGACTTAAGCGTGCTTTCATGAACTACGAGGCACGGCCGTGGATTTCGTGCTCCGCACTTAAGCTCGCGCTGTCATTTCTCTCCCGGAAAGGTGACAAGTATCTTCCAGAAGCGCGGAGCATCTTCGTTACGATGGACCGATTCGGCCTACGGATGGATGCAGACGTTTTCAACATGATGTTGAGGGCGGCGACAACAACACGCCATCTGCGGCAGTTCCGACAGGTCGTGCTCCTCATGACCAAGAAGGGGTTCGCCCCCAATCTCGATACGTGGATCCTCTTCCTGCGGATGTTCCAGTCTGTCGAGGTTAAAAGCTACGTCCTCCAAGCCATGAATTCGAAGAATCTGCTGGGGACCCCCGAAGCCATCCAACGTGTCGCGGAGGAGATGGCGCCCTTTGACACTGAGCATGCAATGAGCCAGGGCAAAGACTTGTCGGCGTTCATGGAGGAGCAGGGTGACCGGTACGGCCCTGACTGGCTCACACGCGACGCGGCGAACCAGGTACTGGACGTCCTCTGCCGCCACGGGCGGTTCCAAGATGCCTTTGAGCTGCTGGACCGCATGCACGCGCACGTGGAGTCGACTCCGGTGGAGTACAAGGCCGACCGGATCGCGCACGAACCCGACGTAATCAGCTTCAATACCATCATATCACATGCCAAGACCCAGGGGAAGATGCCGGTGGCCGTCAACGCCATACGCAAGATGAAGACAACTGCGTTTCACACCCAGGTGGATCGGGTCACCTTCGGGCTCCTCTTCGAGATGGCGTGGAAGTCGCGGCTCCGATTTTCCCTCTCGATCATCTGGAAGTACGCCTCGCTGGCCCATATGACCACATGGCGTATGCGCTATCGCGTCGCGGCCTTGATCAATGGGCAGCCAAAGAAAGAAGGCGAGGATGTAGACCACGGCATCTCAGCTTCCATATATGCACAGCTAGGAGGCGAGAGGCTAGCGCAGGACCTCGTCGGCGGCGAACAGGCCCTCGCCAAGATCAGGTCGCTCGCCGAGGGACGCAGCCGCGCCGAGCTCGGCGTCCTCGCCGCCAAGTGCTGGCCGGAGGCGTTCTGCGACTACGGCCCGAGGATCTCGCTGGGCCACGTCCTCTCGCAGGCTGTCCTGAGGGACTACTCGTGCCTCTCGAGGAAGAACAAGAGAAGTGCGGCCCACGCAGAGGAGTGGCTTAAGTTCAGCCCTAGCGCGATGCCGCTGCGGAAAAGGGTCCGGAAACAGGAGTACTGGGCTGCCGACCTCTCCCCGCTGGAGCACCAGGGGCCCGAGCCGATCAGGCCTGGGGACAAGTGGGCGCTCGACGAGACGCCGGGACATGGCAAGAGGAAGCTGAAGGTGTTGAGCATGCCCTCGAAGTCTCCCGAGAACCTACCGGCGGCCGAACGATCAGGACAGTCCCCGCGAGCAGCCGGATCCGTCCCAGACCAGGATTGTGTCGTGGGATCGCTCCCAGCGTGTGGGGATGGCCATCCTGGACCCTGAGGTCTGGGCTGACATCCGGGGCGGGTACAAGGGGCCTGAGACTGCGGAGGTTGAGGCGCCGCCCAGGCACGATATCCAGCGGCGCAACGAGAAGGACATCCTCGCCGCGCTGGGGAGGCTGGAGGTGAACTACCTGAGCTTCCGGAAGGTGGTGTCCGTCCTGGACGATGAGCAGTTTGACTGGGCTGCGGCCGAGAGGGAAAGAAATGCCCGGGATCACGCACTGGAAAGCGATTGGAGGAAGATTCTGTCTTCAGATGCTTCATTCCGTGAGTATGATGAGGTCGTTGGTGGTGATGAGGAGTTCGGTGCGGCGGGTGATGACGGCGTCGATGATGGGGTTGGACAAGGGAATCGGAGAGATGGAGAAGAAGAAGTCAAAGCAGACTCACAAGAACCTGTATAACTGTATGATTGGCCCATATATACCACCGACATGTCAACACAATATTCATCACCGCTTGAAAACATTCAATTATACGTCTGAGGTCGTCGTCTTGTTGACTGCATGTGGTATCACTGTACCCTAGGCACGAGAGAGCATGCTCCGAAAGAGAATACACCGCACGTATTTTGTCAAACGCACAGTCGTCTCGCATTAGTAAAACAGCTGTATCAATAAAAAGATACACCGTTTCCGCCACTCCCAGACGGAGCTAGTTATTAACACAAACAAGCCAACAAGGACTCGCGTGGCCTCTACGCACAACGCCCTCAACCATCAAGGCTCCCTCGTCGCCGCAGCGACAGCAGCCGCCGGCGGCCTGACCTTGGACCGGTTCCAGCCCGGCTGGCCGGAACGCTCGCGCAGGCGCTCCCCGCAGAAGACGAGGGAGAAGACAAAAATGAAAAACAGTCCCAGGCTGATCATGGCCATCGCGACGAAGGTCGTCTGCACGCCGATTGAGTCCACCATTGGGTTGATGTAGAAGGGGATCACGAAGGAGACGACGTTCTTGAGGCCGCCTATGAGGGCTAGAGCGTCGGCGCCTTGGGCGAGGTCTATCATGGGGTGTCAGGGGCGTTAAACTTTTGCTAGATCTGAAGGGAGGAGGGCAGCTTGTGGACGGGGGGCTTACAGCAGTCCACCGGGTATGTGAAGACAACGGTTGTCGAGGCCTGCATTCCGAATATGAAGATCGCGAGTCCCACGAGAGGTCTGAGGGAGGCGCAGTCAGTATGGAAGGCCTCGAGCCGGGGAACGAGGAGATTTTAGCTCACATGACATAGTGTCTCTGCTGCTGCAGCGTCACGCCAAACACGACGAGCCCGACGACGATGCACACGAGGGCCGGGTACATGGCATGGAGGCGCATCTCGGGTCGCCTCTGGCCATGGTTCCGCCACGTCAGCCGCCGCACGACAAAGTCGCTGAACGGCCCGCCGGCCAGCTCACCCAGGACGGCCCCGACCAAGGGAGCGATGTAGACGAGGTTGACGTTCGGGGCAGTGAGGTGGTAGTACCGCCGGAAGAGGATGGTGATGATAGTGCCGATGCCGACGGACCATGAGAATGTCCACGCGAACCAGAAGGCTGGGAGCCAACAGGCTGGGTATCGGAGCATGATGAGCTGGGCAAGGGGAGTGTGAGTGGAAGTTCGAGGATGGTTCAGGATCACGAGAAGGTGATGCGTACCGGTCTGAAAAAAGCAGTGGACCATTTTGGGACTTCTGCGTGTTCGAAAGGCTTGAGCCTGATGGAGAGCCTTCTCGCCTGGTGTTGTTCTTGGATGTTGCCTTCGAAATATAAGGTCTCGGGGACGAAAAAGACACTGTTCACAAGTCAGGTTCCGAGACATGAGAAAATAAACTAGTATCTACTACAGACATGTAGATCAGAATTGCACCCAATGCGATAGCAAGGTGACCAAATATCCAATACCAGTTACCCGTCCCCTGGACGATGTACGCAGCGAGAATCGGTCCCAAGAACGGTCCCAGCGTTGTCTGAAAACATGAGCAGGTTGTACGACGAGTGTATCAATACATGAGACTTACCAGTAGTGTCCACCACCCCATCTTTTCACCTCTGACTCCTCTTGGAAATATGTCTGCAACCGTGATGCCGCCGAGCGCGTGTACGGCGCTCAAGCCGAAAGCGAGGAGAACACGAGCACCAGCCATTGACCCATAGGAGCGGGCACACGCACCCCAGATGGCACCACCAAGCGCCACTGCAGTTGAAACAATGTACTATAAAACGAGATCCGTCAATAATTCTGAATTGTTAGGTGCAGCTTCGGGCTCGGGGTAGACATTACCACGGGCCTACGGCCGAGAGTCTGTGCGAATGGGTTCCATATCAGAGGACCTGCGCCGAGTACCAGCACATATATCCCCACCAGATACGATACCTCCGTGACAGACTTTCCGAACTGCGCTGACATCAAGCCGTACCTGTCTCACGGAGATCATTTAGCCATGCTTCAAGGCGTGGTCGACGCGTAGACTGTCACTTACGCGGGAACAATGAATAGACCAGCATAGGTACCAAGCCCACCTAGCAAAGAGATACACGCCAGAATACTGTGCTTCTGGAGCCAACTCCATTTCATGGGGTCATGTGGATCATGCACGACTTCTGCTGAACCATCTCGCGCCGCGAGCCCGAAGCCGTTTTCGACGAGCTCGACAGAAGTCCGTTTCTCCATGACTTCAACACCCTAAAGGATTTGGAATGTCGTAGTGACCTTAGACGCTTGTCTCCTAATCTTGCTGGTATGTTTTATGCAGAAAAGATTTGCTCTGGTTTGGTTTGGTTGTTGCAATCACTCAGCATTTGAAGGGATTTATCTTTTCGCCCCAGACCCCGGTGACTGCGTTCATCAAGGATCAACACAGAACCACAACGCCAAGTATCGCAGAGAGCACTTCACAGGTGGTATCCAAGAGCCCAATACGCTGGAAAGGATAACACGCCCGGCCATGTGGTACTCAAACTGCCGGGCCCGGCGGACATCCCGAGATGAGGGGCGACGGCGCGACGCTGCATAGTTATAAGCACTTGAGACGGCAGCGTCGACTCCTCAGGGGACTGGTACCATTGTTTCCACCTCTAATATTGCTTTTTGAGGAGATCGTAGACATCATCAGGATGCAGATCCGGATATCCCTTGCATTCGCCGCATAATAGTCGGATTACCCGCGACGACTAGGCCGGAATAACCAGTTGGGGGCTCCTTAAAAGCCTATGGAAGAGGAAGTTATATGCCCTCTCCGCTTTGAAATGCCTGCCAAGAGAGCATTAAGCGACACTGAATAGACTACAATCGTTCTGGCGTTCCAGTCTCGAAGTAAGCCATGGCCACGAACGGGAACGCAGCCCACGGTGGCAACAGTACCATTGACCCGGAGAAGTTCAAGAGGCTCTTCTTTACACCAGTGGTACCCTTCCTGCACGATGATCCGTACACGATAGATTATGATGGATACCGAAGTTTCATTCGCCGCTTCAGTACGCCTCTCCATATAATCACGGGTCGCATAGAAATTCTGACTTGATTTCCGTAGCGCAGGATGAATACCTGGAGCAAGGCATTGCCATAATCGCGAATCCTGAAGCAGGAGAGCTGTTTACTCTCGAGCGGGAGGAGAGAAGGAAAGTCCTGCAGATATGTATCGAGGAGGCAGCCGGGCGATGTCCAGTCATCGCTGGCGTTGTCCATGTGCACACCAAAGGATATATCGAGACAGCCAAAGATGCACAGGAGCTGTGAGTATAGACTTCCCAAGATTTTCCACTGGTCTCTCCTGACTCACAATCTTTTCTCAGTGGCGCCGACGGGCTCTTCATCTTTCCTCCCATCGGCGCCGGTGACATCGTCGCCATCTGGGACTCGGACAAGTACCCAGAAATCTTCAGCGACATCATCAAGGAGGTCTCAGCGGCCGTGCCCCTGCCGGTAGTCATCCACCCCGTCGGCCGCTACTCGATCCCCTTCGGCCAGGGCCTCCCCATCAAGACGGCCAAGGCGATCCTGGACGCGTGCCCCAACATCGTCGGGTGGAAGATGACGTACAACTTTGACGGGTACCGCAAGATCGCGCGCTTCCTGCAGGGGTACGAAAGGCCCGTCAACATCCTCGCTGCCGTTGGCCACTATATGCACGAGAACCACGCTGACAGGATGTTTGACGGGACGTCGTCTGGCGCGTGGAATTATGCGCTCGAGCCGATGATGGAGCACCTCAAGGCGTGGAGGAAGGGCGACTGGAAGGCTGCGACTGATCTCTGGGAGGGGGCAGGCCTCGCTGAGCTTCAGCAGTGGTAGGTCAAGATCCGCGTTCCTCTGGCATGATTATGAGGGGTGAGGTGATTGTGTACTGATTGATGACGCAGCATATTCGAGGACATCGGTCGTCTTCATGTCCGGTACAAGACGGCAGTCTGGCTCCGAGGTCTTATCAAGACGCCCGTGATGCGGCCCCCGATGCCAAAGGCCAGGCTGGCGGAGATCGAGGAGATTGCGCAGGCATTGGTTAGGGCCAACCTCCAGATCATCCCCGAGTCTGAAATCAAACAGGTAATCCAGTCTCTCAACCTTGTGCTGTAGGTATCGAGCGTGTCACGGGCACGAGCAGGAGACCGACTCCCGGGCGTTGGTCTCCATGTGGAAGGGCGCGTCGAGGCCGCACAAAGCAACAACTCGATGTCTGCAAGGCCTTGAAATGCGACACAGATTATATGATATGTTTATGCTGCCTGAGAAACGTCTTCAGATACCGGCCGTGATCACTTGTTTAATTAGCCGAACAATATTCAACCCTTAACAACCTCCAAAAACCTCATTCGGCCCGACAGAGCCTCCATTGTTATTGCAGCCACTTATGAAGCGGGCTTCCGTAACAGCCTCACCATCTGCTCCACTCGTGCAACATTTTCCCTATTGAGTCTTGTAAGCATGTGCTCTGGCTCTCACGTGACGACCGCAGACGGATCCTTACTGTTCCCGCAACTTTACCTCCAGCGGAGGTACAGATGTTTCCGCTTGGATTCAGGGATCCGTTTGACATACGACAGCCCAGGACACGCGGCTCGGCCATAGCGCCAGTCGCGCAGAGGAAGACGAATAGGGCGTTAATCTGCATGTTGATCCTGGTCGGGGAATGATTGTAGTATTTCGCGAATATGTGAGGAGAAAAACCCACTAAGTGTCCAAGCGTCCATTTGCTTCCTAAAGGCCATCCTGTATCCTTATGTACTGGCGGGTCTGATGGGACACTAGTCATGTAGGATGAAAACAGTGCACTGGTAATCGTTTACGCAGCCCCTTTTGCCCCATACGAATTAGGAGACGGTAGACCCAGCGCCGGGTGAGCCGGGATCTCTAAGGAGTAACAGGCCATTGACTTGTGGACGCGATTCAGGTAATTATTGCCAGTTGCTAAAAAGTCTTGGGGGAGCATTTCCCATTGATATCTACATAGGATGCCCTACCGCTTGGTGAGTCTTTGAATTTCACATTGCACATTATCGGTCTGGAACTCTTTGGAGCCTTTATCATGGGCTGAGACGACCACATGCAGAGGCCGTCGCGATGTTTCCCAAGCATCACAGTCCCAGGCACTTCAAGAAAAGTTAGAGATATCCCCTCAGCATGCCTTTCGACTGCGGTCGGCACCATGAACCAATGGAACGATGCATGTTTAGTGGTATTATGGCACCCGCAATGATCCACTTCTCGGGACTGTATGAACGTAAGGATGGAGTGGTTTGTTTGGTTTCGTTCCTACACGACAATGTGTCACCGACCCGCGGCGAGACTGAGAGTGTAGTGGCGTCTTCTGATTTGGTGTTTGAGACATCAGTGGGGGGGGGGGGGGGGGCAAATCGTTCAGCGCGACAGTGTCAGTATATTAAATCCACTCTTGCAGTCTCATGATCGGTGATGGCTTCCTAGTTCCGAGGTCATCAACGGTATGCACTGGAGACGGCGGAGTGCGGCCACCTGAGCATCAAACAGGCAACTCCAAGGAATTCCAATGTCTTAAATTCGAAATCAGAGCTGCACCCTAGAGTTCTGCAGTATTATACATCGACGAAGGGAGATAGTCTGAAGATTCTTATCTCTTCGTTGGCGAACTGACTCACTTGTGCATCTCCACGCTTGCACATGGTCGGTTGGCCACCTATTCCAATCTCCCAGTAAGTGCAAGAACAACATCGCAAATGTATGCATGCAGAATTACAGTTGTGAATCGGGGGGAAAAAAGAAAAGTAAAAAGAAAACCATTGTGTCAATTGTTCTCGGGGATATTACGGCCGTGTACGTTTAAGACAGACGTCTCGCAACGGAGACGGTGGTCAGGTCGTTCCTTCCCTCGACACGCCCTTGCCCTGAGGCACCACCTCAAAGCTCACACGTCACCAAGCGACGCTACCGGATTTCACCCTTCAATTCCAACTTCGACCTCAGACGCCTTTTCAATTCTGTGTCTTGCAAACTCTACTCGACGGCGATATTGCATGCATCATGGCCCTGTCATGTTCGAAGATGGCCCTCGCGGTCTCCCTCGAGTCGGCAGTTTGGGTTCCACGACCAGCCACGACGCGCTGCAGCAGCTTGGAGACCACGTGCATCCACCGCCCACGCGACACGCGCCTCTTCTGAATGCACAAATGCTTCCAATTCTGGACTCGATCAAGAACCTCCACTCGGATGTCCGTCGCTCAGGACCGGACACATCTCTCCTCTTCTCCAGGATCCACCGAGAGCATCCGTTCGTGGGCCACGTGCGGCCAAACTGTCCCACTCGCCGTCCGTCCTGGGGCTGCGACACGACACGTCCAAGCCGGATGGCCCACCGGCCTCGCCGGCCGAAGAACACCCACAACACCCGTCCCAGCGATGGCGGACTTCACAAGTCGTGCAAGAATGCCTGTCTACCACGTGCGTTGTCGTCGCGCGCTTTCGAGCAGCAGAAACGGATGCATGAAACCGTCTCGCCGTCTTGAGCTCCGTTCCGGGCCGGTTTTCAACAACTGGCGTCTAACAGGCGCCCGGCTAGCTCAATCGGTAGAGCGTGAGACTCTTAAGGAACCTCACGATTCTGGCAGAGATGCATCTCAAGGTTGTGGGTTCGACCCCCACGTCGGGCTCAATTCCCGGCGATAATCGCCTCCTTTTTTTTTCTCTTTTTACTCTTTGCTTCTCAGATGATGTCCTAGCGGAGTCACCTGCCCGATTGCACATTGTTCAGCGCGCGCGAGGGACATCTGGGGCTGGCTAGCAGGAGGCTGATTGGCAGTGTCTAGCGGAGGCTACACGTAGTGGACGGTTGTTGGTTCGGCCCCCACGTCGGGCTCAATTCCCGGCGATCATCGCCTGATTCTTTTTTTGCTTTTTTCCCCGAGACGCTTGCTGTTTCTCTTGGCGAGCCAGAAGTCAAAGCTTAGGCATTTGGACAGTAACTTTGCAGGAAATTTGCGAGTAGCTAGTGCCATGAACTTGACCCATTGGCGTCACCAGGTCAGTCGTCGGGGACCATTTTAGGCTCAATTCCCGGCGATGATCGTCGTCTCCTTTTCCAATTTTTTACTCTTCAGGCCCGGATGATGGTTGGTAAGCTCAAGTGTTCTTAAATCTTGTCCAGTGCACACCTGAGGGGAAACGCTTCTAGTAAGACTGGCTGGCCGAGGCCGAATGGTTGTGTGTGTCACGTTGTGTGTGTCACGGAAGCCGTACGTCTCCTAAACAGGCTCGACCCTTACCTGAGACAAATCCCGGCCGTTGCCATTTCTGCTCAATTTTTGCAGTATTCTGTACTCATGGGCTCTTTTTGGTGAGACAGGAACTAGAGTCCAGGCAATGAGACAACCGGGACGGGCTGGCCGAGCCTGAATTGGGGTGTCACCACATGCCTTGACAAAAAATGACAGCTGTTTTCAGGAGTTTGCAAAGGAGGTTTGCCACAGTTTTAGCCGTCGGGCATCACAAGCCCAGTCACTGTGGACACATGCTTGGGGAACGGCACTCAATGCTCCAGCTTGCTGCGCTGCTCTACAGGATCCTGAAGTTCACAGCAAGCTTCTCTCATCATCTGTTTCTTGCACCACCTAGGTATATAAAGCTCTGGGAGCTCTGTGATGAGTGCCAGTTGAGCTACTGGCACAAGACGGTGGCCGTCACCCTCATAAATCGAGATTGGTCGCGGTCGATAGGCTAGAGCAGAGCGAGCCACCAAAAGCTCATCAACGAGCGCCTATCACTTGTTGTTCCCAGTGTCGGAGTGAAGATGGTACCCCGCCGTCTGTAAAATGATCTATGCGACTGGCAGGGCTTTCCAGCACAGATCCTTTCCTGGGACTTTAAAGGAACACGAGCTCCGACGACACCGATGCTAGGCAAGACATTCGTTAAAGCTCGGCAACGAGTTTTGTGGTGCCTTAGGAGGCACCTATTTTAGAATCGAAAAAAAGGCATGTGTCCCCGCACAAATGCCAGAGTTCAGTGTATGATGAGGCTAGATATGCAACTTCTCGTGGGAAATTCAGAGACATGGCTGGAATGCGAGGCTTCAGGGAATGAGACGTATTAAAGCCATAACAATAATCGAACCAGTAATCGGCCTCGTTACTTTTGTGACGGAACGAAATTCAGCACTATCAAAGCAGCTGAAAAGAGAAAAATGGAACTTTGCAGGATACAAATCACGGACAGGTGGCATGCAGCCTTGCCGCTTTAAAACTTACCGAAGACAGCAGCAGTGAAACCAATCAGCAGGGTGCGATGACATTCTGCAATCAGTGAGGCTCTCGATACATTTTTGGATCATGTGGTGCACATCTCTATAAAGATGACCAGTTTTCTGAGGTGCTTCCTAGTGTTGTGTTTGGAAAACACACCCTGCCCTCATAACCTTTGTTCACACACCATTCTCTACACAACCAGAATTCAGTTCCATAATCCTACCTCCGCTTACACAGAATGGAAACTTTCACCATCAATGGTAACATCATATCGGGAGATGAGCCCAAATCTGCGGATGCCTCCAACACAAACTACATATATGTTCAAGGGCGTGGTCCTATAAAGCCCGTTCAGAAGCAGCAACTCCGTGCACAGCAAGTACAGTTCCATGAGTATCTTGGAGGGAATGCCTACCTCTGTCGCTATGATCGGGATGACTTGAAAGACATTCAAGTGCTCGATTTCGTCGCTCAGGCCAACGTGTATCCCAGTCGCGCGAAGATCTCGAGTTCTCTACGGGAAATAATGGAAGAATCCCAGGGTACTTCCACTTATACTATAAACGTCATCTTTCACGAGACAGATAAGCCCGTCAAAGAGATGATCAATGAATTGATCGAAGAATTGACTCGCGAAATACCCAAGCTAAATGCCGAGGCTATTTTTGTCGATCACAACGCTATGCGCCTGGATATCGACAAAGACACGATCGATTTCCTTATTGCGGTTGATTCCGTGAAGACGATTGAAGCACACACAACGATCAAGTTCACCAATACTATTGCAACACAAGATATGTACGCCCCAGCTATGGACCAAAGGGGCAACCCCAGCTACCCGTATGAGGGCCAGGACATTGTTGTTGCCGTTGCGGACACGGGGTTCGACCTTGGAGATATGCACGACGTTCATCCAGCCTTCCAAGGCAGAGTACTTCATTTACATGGCCGGCGCGATGGCTCGACGGATGACCCTCATGGTCATGGCACTCACGTGGCAGGATCCATTCTGGGGGACGGCCACTCTCAAGCTATGGGGGGAAGGATTAGGGGCACGGCTCCCAAAGCAAACCTCGTCATGCACTCGCTTCTCGCCTACGACCAAGACGGAGCACCATATTTAGACGACTCTTTCAGCCTTTGGGATGTCATCGAAACGCCACACAGGGATCATCACGCTCGCATCTCCAGCAATTCCTGGGGTACCGGAATGAAACAAGTTGGTTCAAACTACCAGCAGATTGAATATGATCACAAGGCCGAAACTGTTGACACATTCATATGGGAGAATCAAGATCGTGAGTACATTGATTCATCCTGGACGATCATTTTCCGCTTCCCATTTCCTTGATACTTCCGTCTCAGTGGACTAGTCGTTGAACACCCGTTTAAATCATTTTGATTACAATAGAATATGGACATATCTGTTTCTCAAACCGTGGAGTTCAGATCTGGATGGATAACCCGAATTCCTGGATTTTAGCACCGTCTGAGAAAAGCATTCTTGACTTGCTGACTCTCTCTCTCATACCCAGACGTCATGGTGTTTCCTGCCGGCAATGACGGTCTGATTCCAAATTCGAGGGGTAAGAGAGCCCAGATCGGTTCGATCAGTGCTGCGAAGAACTGCATTACCGTAGGCGCCACTGAATCCAGCAGGAGAATCGACCAAGACGGCATTAGATTTGACCCGAAGGGGAGAATGGGACTCATGGATATCGTGGCACGCTTCAGCTCCCTGGGACCGACAGTTGAACAGCGGAACAAACCTGATGTTGTCGCCCCTGGAGTCGCTATCCTCAGCGCGGCATCCCGACATGGCGCCTTTACGACCCAACAGCGCACAGAGTACGGCGTCAGTCAGGATGATTCGTGGACCTTCATGTCAGGAACCAGCATGTCAACACCCTTGGTTGCAGGCTGTTGTGCTATACTGCGCGAGGCTTTGGCCAAAACGCGTGGTATTAGAGATCCAAGTGCAGCGCTCATCAAGGCACTGTTAATCAACGGTACCATATACGAGACGCGTGCATCGGAACCACAACAGACGATGGCGCAACAGGGCTTTGGATACGTTGACATGACCCAATCTCTGAGGCCTGTGGATAAAACTCATCCTAAATTTCGAGGCTTCGTGGATGAAGGGGTTGGGACGCGTGGGCGGAAACTGGCCGAAGGAGAAGATTGGACACACGAGATTGAACTTCCACCGTTACCAAGGCAGCCCACCACCAATTTGTGGTTCAGAGTTACGCTAGCTTACACGGACTGTCCTGGCAAGTGTCTACAGAATCAACTGGATCTCTCCTGTGAAGTACTTGACAAGGGAGGAGTGCACCACTTGAGTCCTGTAACAGAGGATAACGTGCAGAAAATATACATCTCTAAAGAGGTAGGGCCGGATCCTGTTAGAATAGTAATCAAGGTGACGGCAGAGAGAATCACTCGGCATCCACAGGGATTTGCTCTTGTCTGGGACATAAACAACAAACAGTTTTAACATGGCAGTGTGGGTGACAAAGAGCTGTGGGCATACGGATGGTTGTAATTTCAGTATCAATAGTTATCGTCGCGACACACAGCAAGTGAATTGTATATTTTGATAAACTTGCATCACAATAGTATCTGCTGTTCAAGGCGACAACATCAATCTCGGTAAGTCGTGCACTGCGCCTGGACAAGAAAGCTGACCAAGGCCAAATAGACCGATGCGCAAGCTGTATCCTCCTGTCAAAGCAGAGCTGGTATCCAGAGAGCATAACCTACCCAAGTATCAGTGACGATAGTCGCTGCTTGAGACTATGATACAAGCGAGCAAGCTGCACAAATACTGGAAATATGAGGACAACAGAGACCCAGATATACATGTAAAATTTACTCCGTGCCAGGAACGTCTAAACACGGCCTGCATCGTTTAACGATGGTGTTTGTAAATAGGAGGATGGGCAGTAAGCAGTAATTGGGACACAAACACTGCTTGGTTTCTAGTATCTCAGTCTGTCACACGATGTCTTTCCTTGAGCACTTGCTAGATCACACAGAGCCTTCCCTTCTAGCCTGTGAGGAGGCAAGCCATCCGCCAAGCTTTGGGCTCGGAGCGGCGGACTTGGGCCGCTTCTTCACGGCACAGGCGCTATCGTCATCGTCTTCGGGCCAAGATTCATAAGCCTCCTCTTCCTCATCATCAAGAACCTCACAGAGCCACTCATGCCGTCGAATATGTTGCTCCGAGGCTGCAAAGCCTGACCTACGAAACCACATGAAGATATTTAATGTAGCCGTGCCGGAAGCAGAATCGTGTTCCAAATCCAGCATGTCATAGGGGATCTCCGCGCTCGAATATGGCACTGAGACTGGCTGCTGGTCAGCATCATTGAATGCTGGAGGCTGTTGTGTGACGCTGACGGCTCGGCCATCTTCCCAGCAGTCCCAGGCCCATCCCGTATACCTGAGCCCGTGGCCCAGACAACCTCCGTGGATCTGGACATCGAGCTCAGAATCTTTGAGCTCGACGGATCCAAAAGGTTTCCAGGGTGTGTGGGGAATATTTTGCTGGAATTCCTTCGATGCCAGATAGGCAAGCCGGCACTCATCCTCTCGCCGAATGCGCCCGGACTGTGTGGCGGACACCGGCAGTTGCATAAATGTCTGGATAGTGCCTACCCATGCAGCCGAGAGTAAATCGATCTGAAAAGATCCATAGCGTGCCCCGTCGAGTAAAGAGGTGTGTGCCCCGAGAACCGCAGCGCCTACCCAAAGAAACCCGACTTTCGGTGACCTTCGTAACAGGGTGTGAATCAGTAGGGCTGGATCATGGGAGATATTGTCCAAGGCTGCAAATGTCCCCTGTAGGAAGGGGCTGACGAGATTGCAGGGTACTGAGGGGTCGAAAACGCAGCTTAGGAGCAGAGCTTCTATGCCTCGGGTATTGCAGCTCAGTGCCAGGAGCTTGTCCACCTGTGCCAGAGGCAAAGGCGGCAGACTTTTGCCTTGTTGTGATCGAGGCAGGCGGGTGGTTATAGATGGAGTCGGCAAAGTGACCCTGCTGCCTAAGCGAGTGGCAAATGGCAGACATAAGACGGTGGACAGTGCTGCCCGACTTTGGTCGTCAACACCATATATAGCGACGTATTCTGAAAGGTAGTTTAAAGCGGTGGCAGAATTAGGTGCAGCGGCCGGCGCAGGAGAATGTCCCAGGAAGAGAGGTGTTAGTGCCGCTCTGGAAGAGAGTGTAATAGACTAAGGAGAGTACAGTGTCTCGCCGTTAGCGTCGGCAGTAGCTAGCCAGCCTTGGCCCGGAACCAGGACTGCTTGCCACCAGCGCGCGGCCTCTCCGCTTATAGCCTCGATAGGAACAGTGATGTTTGAAGGCTTATGTTTAGATGAACCTGCTCTGGTCTCGGTATACTGCACGTTGTTGGCGCCTGGAATGAGTTCTGTCCATCTCGCGGAGAGAATATAAGCCCAGGCGAGGATGAGGATGGTGACGTGATCGTCCTTGTCCCCAAGTAAGAACAAAAGGCCACTATCAGAGGAGTCGCTCAGTGTCAACTTTGTTGGTTTGGACTTGGTGACAAAAAAGTTGTGTTTTTGAGGCCCTACTTCCGGCAAGCCGGGGCCGCAGCTCAAGAGTGACGAGTGGGAAGACGTTGAGCCAGCTGCCGCGTCCCAGAAAGATACACCACTGGCCACCCAGCAGTCAGATGACTTCTCGAGATTCAGGCCGCTGGGTAATGCGGGATAGCCTGGAAAGGCATGGTCGATGGTTCTTAGGCCCTCGAGAGCTTCTTGTTTTGCCCCCCGAGATACGCGTTGTGAGTAGCACGACCACGCTCTGAAGCCGAGCTCGAAAACAGACCGGCATGACTCGGGGCGGGGTGTCACCGCATTCTCGTCGGGTTCCATGTCGCTAGAGGGCGGGCCGGATCAAAGGTTTGTTGCGACTGAGTCTGGCAGTTGTGGTCTTCTCGTTACCGAGATGTGAATATGTGGTGTCGCAAGGCACGATTGACGTCCAGTTGGGACCTCGGTCGTTGTTCGCTGGCTATTCCCAGAGTCTCTCAGACTACTATGGTAGCTTGTTTCCATCCACCATGGTTGGAACGGCGATGCTAAATGATCTCATCAAGGCGGCTTGTTCATCAGTTTACCACAAGAGATGTTGGGACGCTCGATTGTGCATTCAAGCTGGATCCTGGCTCCACCGAGCCTCGCCGGCCAGCGAATTTACAGCTTATTTTTTTTTTGTGTCTCAGGCGCCTGCGTTAGCGCCAACATCTGCCTGCAGCTTTCTCCAAAATTCTCGTCGCTCTGGTTTCAAGCAATCTACGTTACACTCATCCTTCGCAAACAACCTACGGCGTCAAAATTATCCTGACAATTCCAGCGTACTTCTGAGTGCATTGTACTTCCGCTCGGATCCGGCACATTCCTACAATCCGTGCTTGGCCGTGGTGTGTGGGCAGTGGATACCTAGATACACGTCTCCACCTAGGGACCAAAATCCTATTTAAATGTATAATATTATATGATTGTTATTTAAATAAAATCTATTGTCCTATATATCGGCGAAGATGGAGATAGTAGCAGCATGTGTACTTACTGATTTGATCGTTTATTGTTCTACCTATTTGATCAGAGTCCGTCCTTCGTGGCCGAGCCATCCAAAAGAGAAGGAGGGCGCTGGAGTTCTCGAAATATGTACAGTATTTGGCGCGACCTCTGTCTGTTGTACCTTCCTCCGCTACATGATCTGACATCCAGTCCCTCTTCCATCCCATCTTTCCCTGTGATTATGACCACTGAAGACCAGTATGCGTCCACGGACCTATTCGGCCGGTATGTATCCAACCTATGATACTCCTCCCCACGAACGATCCTTGAGAAGCCAGGGACGCGTCCATAGTAGTTCCGGCTTTCGTTCTGACGGCACCAGTATGTTTCGAATCCCTCCTTATCATCCATCAGGCTGTATGTATCTGGATCTAGGGCTCCATGCCACTGTGAACCAATGGCTCCGTCGCACCCGATAATCAGAACGCGGCTGTAATCCAAGACAAGGAATGAGTCGCCGGCATGGCATGGCCAACATTCGACCTTGGAGCGACCTGGACCAGAGGAAAGATTAAAGTCAAGACACGCCTTATGTCTCTTTGGTGACGACCCGTCGGAACTTCCACATGTGCTTGAGAACTAGCCGCCGGATGCCGTCGACCAAAGAGGCAGCGGACCACGATGAAGACGATCGGCACAAAGGATACAGCCGCTTTGACGTATTCAGTCGACATGCCCTCTCCGAATTCAGCGAAGAGCCTGATCGCAACTCAACGTTCTCTTGTCCCTCGAGTAACACACAGTCGCAGTCATTCGGACCGACACAGCTCATATCTGGCAAATCCCCTGTGAATGTAATGGCAGGATATAGGAAGCGTCCGCAGCTCTCTCGGATCTCAGCTATACGTGAACGCAGACCGACAGCGGTCAGCAGTCCGCCATTCGACTCGACGGGTAAGTGAGCTGTCCAATACATCCAAATCCTGAAGTCCTTGACCGAGAGTTCCGGGATCGGTCGCTAGATGCAGTAAGGATCGTCGCAATCGGGATCGAAGATTCTCTGACCTGACCTCCGCGTACCGGTGTGCGCACATGGCACAACGTGACTGATATCTTTACAACGTAAGTCGTTATGTTTCTCTGTTTTTTTTTTGACACCCTCTTTCAAACGCTTCCTGATCCCTGAGACTTTGCACCAACGGATAATGCCCTCGCCTTATTGGCATAGGCGAACGTAGCTCTCGTGCGCGATATATCGACGGTTTTTTGTTGGAGACCGCTTCTGCTTCGAGGAAAAGAGGCATGCTGGGTTTTCAGCTTTACAAGAACAACACTAGATATACATGGTGAGCCGCTCGACCCGCCGGACCCGATCTGGGCATTCTTGGGTCTTACGAAAGCCCTCACATTCTTCTCCAAGATGGGAGAAGCTGATCACAGCCATACATCCAAGCTCCTCACAAGGGTTGCCTCACAGTTGCTTAATCGTCTGCCAACGCTAATATTAGCTAGTCATGTGAAGGAAAGCACCGGAGCTGATTCAACGATACTACTTTGGTTGACTAAAAACATTGCCAAATGATCCTCTTGAATTTCTGAAAGGACCGCCTAATTTTTGGTGGAGACCTGATAGCTTTGTGTGCCGGCGAGGCAGTCGTTAAGTGTGCTCCGGGGGATGTACTTGGTCCTCCCTGACGGGGATACTATCCCTAACCGCTATAATGGCGACATACAGCTTAGCTTCACTAAGAGGCTCGATGGTGACTAGATTAACGTTTGGATGAACTCTGGTGGGCAGAATGTCCTCCCTCGCGGAGGAATGGTTGAATTTAGGGGAGACGCGCACACGGTTGAACGCGACTGTGGGGCGGCCGGAATGAAACATGGTCGGAAGCCGGAGCGGGTACGTTATTGAAAACCACTTTATGACCAGTGCCCAGGAAGAACGCAGTGTTAAATATGATAAACAGACTTCAGTGACACCTTGGTAACGCCAAGACAAAAGCTATGATCCCACTTTGGCTACTCCCTCCTTCTAAAGCTTCCCTGTTGTCCTCGGAACCATCATTAGTGTCCCCAATAGTATGCCGGGCTACTACCATCGCCTCTCTCTGCGAGGAATATGTCGGTACATGGGTTCATGGGGACTGTCTTCTCGGTCTCGTTGACGAAGTTCCGATTCTCGGCGACGAGCCTCGTCATCTCGGCGGCGGGCATCGTCTTCTCGGCGGCGAGCCTCGGCCTCCCTATCAAGGCGTTCCCTCCACATTCCCTCAACCTCAGCCTGTATCCTGCTTTCCTGTTCCCGAATGGTTCTCTGTCTTGCCATTTCATCTTCGACGGCTCTCCTGGCCACATCATCGTCATGCTGGCGCTGGACTTCCCTTTTGCGTGCGTCCGCGTCTCTTCTGTCTTGTTCCTGCCTCAGGCGCTGATCAACTTCACGGTCTATCTTGTTCTGGAGCTCCTGATCTTCTCTTTCTCTCCTCTCTCGATCCTCGATTACGCCCCGTCTCACCTGGTCCCTGCTCTGTTCTCCAACTCGCCTCTGCTCTTCAATTCGCCTCATCTCTTCAACTCTCCTCTGCTCTTCCCTCCTCTGCTCTTCTCTATTCTGCTCTTCTCTCCTTTGCAGTTCTCTGCTCCGCTCTTCTCTCCTCCGTATCTCTTCCATTCGCCTCTGCTCTTCAAACATTACTTGCCTATCTCTCCTCTCAATCTCTTCCCTTTTTTGTTGTAACTCTCGACGACGCTGGTCCTCGGCTCTTTGATACTCAAGCTCTTGTAGCCTCCTTGAAATCTCTGCCCGGATGAATTCCTCGCCCTCGCGTCGTATTTGTTGGTACCTCCTTTCACCTTCGAGTCTCATTTGTTCGTTGATTTCTTCTTCAGCTTTCCTCTGCTCATCTACGTTGATATTCTCTCTCGATCCCTGCGCTTCCAGCCCCGCCCCCGATGATGGTGAAATGTTCCGATTTATGGTTTCTGCAAATGAAGCGTCCAGATATTCGTAGTATCTTAAAGCCGCTTCCATGCTCTTTGTGGCTCCATTGGCATCGTTCTGTGATAATGCATGCTGCAGAACGTCCCTTGCCGCTGCTGCGTTTGGGTCGATAACGTTGGCCGGGTCACGCCACCAGCCAAAGCTTTCCAGGTCTCTGAGAAGTGACGCCCTTGAGCTCTCATCATTGCAAGTCAGGTATCTCGACAGACACGTGGAGAGATAGCCAGCTTTGTCAAGCTGCTTCGACTTTTGGAGATGGGCCAAGTCATCTAAAAGTCCTTCGGGTGCCTTCGTCCCAAGAGCCAACAGCTTCAGACACCGCGCTTCCGACTGGTAGTCCTGCATCTGTTTGAATGAGCTGACTGCCATTGTGAGACTCTCACGGGCTATAGCTGTGAGGTTCCGTGGCTGCCACTCAGGATTCTCTTTACGAACCGGGATGTAGTATGGCATTTCCTCCCCACTGTAGAAAGAGACTTGTCCAGGATAGTCGAGAAGGTATTCAAAATCCAGTATGCTTGAGTCGAACAAAGCCTTGGCAACTATCCATTGGATGAATGGTCGTGTGTGGACTGCATGTGGGAAGTTGCTGATGATTGAATTGCCGATGCGCTCGGCTGATCGCAGGCATTCTCCAGCGAAAGGCAGGACTCCTGGATGTGTCTCGGCGTTGAGCGCCATGAAGGACAGTATTTCGAGCAATGCAAGGTTGGTAGACTCATCCGGAGCACCCGTTTCCCAGTCCGCAAGCATTTGGTCTGAAGGGGATGCAGAGCCAACAAGCTCAGCCAACGCTTCTTTTGTGCTGCGGGACACACTCAACGCAAAGAATACGTCTCTGAAGTCCCATATCCTGTCTTCGGACAGGAGCTTTCTGTAAAGTCCCTGCCAGTCCGTCCACTCCCTCCAATTTCTTTCATCGAGGTTGAAGATTGTTTGTGTACGAGTGAGCTCACGTAAACGTACCGCCAAGCTGAAGATTTTGAGCTATAATGAAAAAGTTCATAATCAGCCTGGAATACTTATTCCCAGAACCTCGATCTTCTTACCTCAGTAGAATTGGTTGCCGACGCGCTTGGGACTACCTTCGCAGCTCCATCTATGCCCTCCCAGACGCTGCTCAGTGTGTGCTGGCTATGGCACAAAGCAACCGCCCTGATAAGCTTCCAATTAAGCTCCAACCGTTGGATTCCAGACTTTGGTTCTTGGAGTTGTTGATTTCCGTATTCCCAGAATATGGGTTTGTCGTCTAGCAACAGCAAAGATTTGAAGTCTCCTTGCTCGAGCAGCATTTCTGCGTACTGTACGAAAACAGCTGGGTCATCGATATGTGCTTTCAGGTGAGAGTTGAAGAACTCTTTGCCCAAAGAAAAGTTGCCGGTACGTGAAAGGCGATTTAGAATTTCCAACTCATCACCGAGATCCTTGGATACATCGAGCTCCACACGGACTGTGACGTCTTTCGCTTCCACGGAATTATAGACTGCATTGATACTAGTCGGAGTGCGTGGCATGGTTGAATAATATGCCTGATCTTCATTGTCTCGTGTTTCAAAGTGAATTTTGGATCTCTGCTTTTCGTCTCGAGTAGGTATTGATGGTGATGCAGCCTCTCGTGATCGTGATGGTCCGCTGCTTGCTGAATCTTGAGAGGAAGGACGAGATGAAGGACCAGGTAATGGATCAAGCACCCTCTTAGAAATTTTGCGGTTCTGATTGAGCCGACTCTCAGATTGGCTTCCAGTCAACATGGTTGGACGGCCTCGGACCACCACTCGTTCTACGTCAGCCTCGGGGGGCAAGTCCCACCATTCCTCGCGACTGCTTCTGGATCTCGACCTGGACCTCTCAACGCCGGTTTCGGGGACCTTGCCTTGCTGGCTTGGCAATTCCCAGGCAGGTACTTGCTTGGTGCTGCTGTTAGCATTCCCTTCGTTACTTTGACCTGCCATCGAAGCTCCACCAACTTCCGGTGGCAGCGGCGAGGAAACTTGGATAAGGTGCAGCCGCCGATAGACTCACGAAGTGTATGAATATGGTCGCTTTTAAAGTTTCACTTCGCAAAATGATTTCCAAAGCAAAAGAAGCGGCTAATGCGTAGCCTTATGTGGTCGAGTAGGTGAGACATTTTTGGAATCCTCCCGCGAGCCCCAGCCTAAAGTCCAGGTTGTTCCGCTTTCCTTCGGTTATGCAGTCATCCTGCATGATAAAACTGATCATTTCCTCGAACGGCGATTCTGCACGAATGGGGGCCTAATGTGGCTTAATGAAGCGCCGATATCAGCCCATTTTCGTTATTAGCGTCTCCTGTGCTACACAACCGAGCACTCGGTCAGCAACATGACACCCCTTATCTTCAGCTCCAGTCCTTGGTTTCGTGCGATGGCGGAAGAACATTTCTTTGGAGACTCAAGCCATAAAAGCCTTTTCTTCTTGAACAGCCATCATATCTGGAACTCTGCTGTCACACCACTATTCTGCAACGATGTCCGTCTCCATCCCTTCGCGTGAGACTCCGCTCGCGCAGCCCAAGCTTCTGAGCGTTTTCCGCCGTTTCGGAAGATACGATGATCCCAAACCTCTAAACACCTCCACAAGCAGTCTCGGTTCAAAATCCATCGGCAAAGTAAATGTTGACTGTCAATTCCTATTTCAACAATCCAAATGGGGCACACTGCACGGTCACCCGGGGGGTATCATTCATCTTAATCTGAACTTTGGCCCGCCCTCAGGCTGCAGGGTCAGCAATGTCACCGTGACGATTACTCTGGATGGAGATGACCCGTGTTTGCAGCTGTACAAAGCTCGCCGGCCTCGAAAAGAACCCCATCCTTCAAATACGTCCGTCGGGATGACGGATTGGTATGGTCCCAAATGCATGGGAGGCGAGAAAAAAGCAGCCGAGTATACGTCGACAATGAAGGCTATACCGGAGACGAACATCCTCAGCTACGGCGTTAGCGGTATGGGGTACGAAAAAAATAAGACTTACAAACACGAAGCCCGCTGGTCGTTCAGCGGGCAATTGTTACGAAGAGGACGAACGTCAGCTTACAAGTCGCTGAGATGGGATCTGAACGAAAACGAGCTGGAAGGCCAATCTTTTCATAACCCCAAGTTTCGAACCGCATTCGCCTTCGAGCATTCTGGACAGCCTTTTGTCATAAAAGTCAAGTTTAAGGGGAAGCTTGCAAAATGGCATCACCAAATCGAGTCCAAGTTCAATTTCGATGGGGCAAGGGAGGGCAAGGTGGTCACCCTAGTGGACTTCGAGGACCATCGGAGGTTCTCACAGGGTCTCGATAAAATCGCTGAGGGTCTTCCTTTGGCGATGGAAATGGAAAACCTTGTACGGATCCCGATCGAAATACCCGACAGTATGCCTGGTACCACATTTCAACAACTACCACCAGGTACGCCACTAGGACCTTCGGATCCCTCTGTCGAAGCGCCAGTCGCGAATCAAGCGATTGGAACCAGCCAACAGCCTTTGGGCAGCAATAGCAGCCGTCCAGTGCTCCAAAGCCCAGAGCAGAATTCACAAAATGGAGGGTTTGAGGCAGACACGAGACGAGGTGAACAACCACTCCTTGGGGTGGAAGATTTTATAAGAATACTTGACGCACTCTCACATCGTACGATCCAAAGGCCCTTGAGCGATGATGCAACTTACACAACTGCGAGAAACACAAGCAATTTGGTGGATGTGGGAAACGCATCAGAAGACTTGAACCGGGCACAAGAAGCCAGTGCTCCGAATTCTGCTAGTGGAAAACTGGCTAAAACCCCCCGAAGATGGACAAACAAACCGAGTCCGGAAGTGGAACACGATGCGATATTGAGAATTCTGAGCATCCCCGGCATGCTGGCCATTTTTCAATTCCTGGCCAGCATAATGGGTAAGTGGGGCTCTGGTACTTCAAGTAATGGACCTAAACTTGCAGAAAGGATCCATCAAGGAGGCGCGAATTCCCAGGAGACAACACCGGGGTACAGGACAAAGGTAGACTCTCGGAGAGCACGGATTGAGGAAACCCCGGAACAATCCTAGGTCTGAGACGGCGCCCCTACCTAGGTAGCCGCTGCACCATGGCATGCCTACACCAAAAGACCAGAGTTGTCCACAATGATTCTGGACAACCAGTGCAGTCTTACATTGCTGCGCCGTGACAAAGACGTTTCTACAAATTCTAGTCCCGCTGGAAATGTGGTGCTACTCTATAATTGATTTCAACTTTGAAGTGTATTTTTTTCAATGCTAGAAACTCGATGATTCTGTTCACCACAACTATCCGTTCAAGGTCCTAGCGAATGAAAGTCATATTTTGGCAAATTGATCCTGGAAGGCCTTCGCTTCACAGTGACCACCTCTGCGGGCCAGTACTTAGGTAGTGCGGTATGCGTCTGGGAGTCTTCTGCATCTGGACTGCAGCAGTCGAAACTGCCATCAATTCATTGCAGTCTCTCAGGCTACAGGTGTTTACAACCAGCCGGTCAAAGTTCCTACTCAGACTGAGTTTCAACTCAATACAGGTCAACTATGATAATCTAATTCTGCATTACTTAGAACGGTAGTGACGAAGGATATACTTATCTTTATCCACACGAATTGAACAACACGTGCACAGCGTACAATGATTCGGTTCGCCGGACAAAAGACTATCCGCGGGCCGTCGGACCAACAAACTACTAATACGCTTGTGGAGCTGGTGATCCCCCTTTTCATCTTCGCTGCTATTGTAAGGCGTGCCAAGGCTGCTCGCCAGGACTCCCGGCATCACTGGCAGGACACATGAATGCGCCTGACTGAAGCACCTCCCCGTGGCAGTCTATAGCGCCATAAGAGCTCGAAAATATTGCATCTTTAGACAGCAAGCAAAGGGTTCTAACCTAATAGCCCTAAACAATTTATTGTCTTAGACTATACGGAGTGTCGTATTGAGAGGTTTTGACTAAGCGAGAACCTCAAAATAAGGTTTGCAGGGGCGAATCTCAAAAGCCTAGCAAAGCCCGACGTCTAAATTTGCTCCTTTTTGTTAGCAGATCCGGAGTCCTCTCTGGCTCCGTGTTAGTTATCCACCTTTACGTAAGAAGTTAGCGCCTAGAAGAGACACCTACACCGTCAATGCCACAACCCGTGTGTCGTCATTACCAGCGGCTCCTTTGTCAGGTCTCTCTGACAACCTTGATTCATCCGGGGAATGGTCCAAACTTAGATCTCGTTGTTGCAAATCAAACCACGACGATAGTGGGATTGAGTTGGTTTACGTAAAGACTTCCCGGAAACCGAGCGCCCAAATGTGTCCCGGAGCGCGATTGGTAAAGTCATAAGAGGCCCAGTATGCCGCATTTCGTGATATTCGTTTCTCACGCTAATTTAAAGATACATGCCCCTGACCTTCTCCCTCAACTCGTTTTTTTGCAGCACCTCGACCATCTTCCCGCCCATTATTGAGATTTCCCAACATGTCCGACCTTAAATCGATCCCCGAACGTTGGGCCGCAGCGTGGTCCCAGGACAACACTGCGGCATTCGTAGAGCTCTTCAGTCCCAAAGCTGTCTACACCGACCACGCCTTCCAAGTCATCTCGACCAACATTCGCGACCACCACAAGATCTGGCGCGTCGCCAACCCAGACTTCAGGGTCATTTTAGACCCCTCTACGCCAATCTGGTGGGCTGGCGACGTCGACGAGCACGGGAAGAATGGCAGCTGCAGCTTCAGGACTATAAACTACGGGACAAACACGGGAGACCTGCCGACGAGGAAGGCGTCGGGGAAAAACTTCCAGTTCTCAGCAATGCTCCATTTGACAATCAAGGACGGCCTGATTATATTGATGGATGAGTTCTATCGGGACACCTTTGATGAGAGTGTACCGATCGAGAAATTTAGGATACACGATTCTTGAGTTGATGAGATCTCGTGGTTGCCGGTGAAAGCTTTCTTCATGGGAGGACCAGCTCACTCGGGCTTCGGAATCAAGGCTCGAGGACCTCCAAGAGCAGGAAGAGAGTGAGGAGGAGAGTTGGGAAGGGAGGAGGGCAAAGGAATTGACATTGGGCCTTTGGCGGTTCGGAAGGGCCGAGAGATGAAGAATGTTGTGGCAGATGAGTGACCACATACGTAAATACATGCCTTTTCAAAAAACCATCTTAGCTTTCTTCTACCCCGATTGGAGCTGCATGGTGACATCTTTGGCTCATTTCGGCGTTACTTTGCATCGCGATTTCAGGTATAGCTCTACTAGTACTTGCAGTTATGGTTTGTCCAGGTGGCTGGGCGCCGTAGGCACAATATCACCATGCCTTGAGGTAAGAACAAATCATGTACTTGACTGCAGCTGCATTCTTATGTCATCGGGTCCCGTTCCTTGTGGCTCCTACACAGGGAGCCCACTTAGGTTGTGTCTTGACTGTGCTTACCAGCCCCCCTCCAAACTGAGAAATCCCAGCTCAAAAGCTTTGAAAGTCTGAACAGCGCGCTACTACACCATGGTGCAGGGTCATCGGTCCCCCTATCGTTGGTGGAAAGATCACTTCAGGTCTACCAAGTCATCCGGTAACACAACAGGCTCCGATCGGGCAAAGCGCAATGTTGTCGGATCGGCTGGAGGCACCGCTGAGCGGTCTGAGGGTTTCAGCCATCCAGGAAAGGTTGCTGAGAATGAGGAAGAGTCGGGCATTGCTGGCTTCGGGAACACCACCTCGGG
Source organism: Diaporthe citri (assembly GCF_014595645.1). Lineage (NCBI taxonomy): Eukaryota > Fungi > Ascomycota > Sordariomycetes > Diaporthales > Diaporthaceae > Diaporthe > Diaporthe citri. Next base: position 145,984 of record NW_025064863.1, read on the forward strand.
AACCCAAACTGACTCCTCGACGATGGCAGGTCAAGCCCCCGCAAAGGAAGACCTCAGGGTGGTAGCCGATTTGGTAGCAAAAAGTGTTCTCGTCGAAGTGAGGGAGGATCCAGCTGGACAACAAGCCACCGCGACTGCGGCAAATGCGCCAGAAGCTGCTCCACTGACACACCCTGACAGTCCACAAGTACCCCTTCGCGACGACGAAAGCCCAATATGGATCAAAGCGGTGGAGCTCTTCGAAAAGGAAAAATTAGAAGAGTATGGGCTGATCGTTGGCCAAATCGCCAAAATTCAAGAGCTGAAAGATGGGGGCACCTGGGGCACCTGGTTAGATGCCCCGGGGTTGGGCCTAGCGGCCAAGGAGACGAAATGCAAGTGGCTCCGGACATGCAAGGCATATATGCCCTCTCTGGGCACGGTCAAGGGCATAGCGCAAAGCCTAAGCGATCTGGATCCCCACAAGGTCGCGCCTCTTGTTACCACGGGCGTGTTCCTTCTTGTCGAGGTAGGCTGCAGCGAAAGACATACCATCTCGACGGCCGCATCGAGCCGCGCTGACTTGCCGATGACAGCTCTGTTTCGGTATCTGGGACCCCGAAGCACGCGACAAAGTAATGGGCTTTCTATTGAAGACAAACATTTTCATTAGCAAGTCGGCTTCCCGCGAAGGTGAACTAAAGCGGATGAAGATGAATTCCATGCAGGAGGTGAAGCAGAAGGTTGGACTGATAGAAGAGAGGCTCTGTAAGTTATACCTCGACAGCCTTGCGCTGATTTCCGAGATACACAAAGACGGACGGACTCGATACAGTCGTTCCAGTAAGTCTTTTCTCTCTCTCCGTCTCTATGTGTTTCGAATTCTCTCCGAGTAGGTGCGCGATTCCCTGTGCCTCTCGCATGCTTAAAATGGGTTTTCGCTTACAATGTGATGTAGAAGCGAGTTTGATCTCGGGCCCTTCCGAATGGGGACGGGCGTATGAGCAGATTCAAGACGGAGACTCAGAACTCGGAGAGCTAAAGAGTCAAGTTGAGTTGATACTCAAGGCCATCGAAACGAACAGTGAAACGCTCGATTGGATTTGGAGCCGCCAAGAGGACCCGGAGCCTCTGCACCAGACAGTCAACGAGAGGACCGGTGTCCAGAACACCAGCTCGATGGTCGGTAACTGGTTCCTTGAGACGTCCGCGTTCACATCATGGGTGGCTGGTATCCGTGAAAATACAGCGGAGAATCTAGTTTTCTGGGTGAAGGGATCTAGTAGGTACTCCTTCTGCTTATTTCATCATTCAGCGGCCAGATTTGTTAAATAAAACGCAGTGGGAACGGATAAGACTACGCTGCTGTAAGTCCACAAGTCTTGTGACTGCAACATTTGTTACACCCCACTCTAAACAAGCACTTCCTAGATGCCGGACTATTTCCTACTTCGAGGATTTTCCCGTCCGTGGAGTCAACTTTGTGCCTTATTACTGCCATGGCAGCGGAGTCGGCCCCGGCCCCAAATACGAGACCGTAATTCGTGCGTTATGCCGACGGCTGGCGTGGAACACTAATGGTAGCGTGGCGACCCCAGCTATGCAACTCTACCAATCGGCGAAATCAAATCCAGAAGCACAGGTCACTATGAAGAAGGCATGGGAGCCATTACTCAAGGAGCTTATCGCTTCTAGCTCCACCGCGATCGTACTTGTACTCGACGCGCTCGACGAATGCAAGTTACTTGACGACTACATGACACTGCTCGAATTCCTATCCAATCTGCCGCGGGGACCAAATGGCCCCTATCTACTACTCTCGTCGCAGCCACACGTTCCGGTGAGGAGTTACTTTGGTGGTTCTGTGCAGACATTTGATGTTGTACAGCCCGAGCCAAGGAATGACATGAAGAACTTTATTGATGATCAGATTGCCTCAAAAAGCAAACAGGTCAGATGGGAGAAGAGCGTTTTCTGTGAGTGGCGCTCAGCGTCGCGTCTGTGAGTTCACACCGCTGAAAGGAAACAGTCAAGGACGCTGCCTTGCTCGATGAACTAAAGGCTGCGTTGTTGGAGTCTGCTGGTGGAATGTATGAAGCTCAACACGTGCCTAATCGTCATGTGCACATCAACTAGTCTCGGTATTAATGTTGGCCGCAGGCTTCGTTGGGTCGAAATTTGGCTCGGTGTGTTCTTCCCCAGGAATAGCAATGCTGTGAAACGTGAAGTCAACGCGAAGACGCTTTTGAACAAACTCAAAAAGCTCGAGAGCCTGAGAGATCTCCCCCATGACAAAATCGATGAGTCCAGACACGACCGAGACAAGATGGCCATCAGGGATGCCTACGAGAAGCTTTGGTATGTCAATGGGGATTACGGTCAGGACAAAGATCTGCAAGTCCGTCTTTTCCAGATAATGACCGCCGCATTCGAGAACCTAACGCCCCAGGCGGTCCACGAAGCTGTCTGTTTCAACCCAAGCAAGCCTGAACACTATGAGGAGCTGGAGCACGATCACATCGAACGACTGTATTCCAGTTTCTTGAAGGTGAACGAAGAAGGCCGTCTTGAGTATGAACATCTTTCAGCCAAGAAGTTCGTGGATAAAATTAGAGATGCTGGTAAAGCTACCTTCTCAATCAAGGAGAGTCATCGAACAATGGCAGACGTGGCCATGTGTGCTTTAGAACGACCTGATCATCCAATATGGATCAACGCCGGAATAGACCTGGTCGGCTGGGGGGCCAGCGCGGCAGCATCGGTGCGAAGCTCATATTTGACGACAAAACCTTGGCATGGACCAATCGAGTTCAAGCTGAGGCCGCCGAATCTCCTGCGCTTTGGCGCATATCTTTTTCGATTCTGGCTTCGCCATTGTCAGACTCTCCACGGGGAGAACTCATTTATTCAGCGAATGGGAAAGTTCTTCCAAAGCGCACACCCTGGTTTCGAAGGTTGGGTCATCTGTCAGGCCGAACGATACGGTTCGGGCTCCCGAGGCATTGATGCAATCTACCACAATACTATCACTTACATGGAGGGCCAAGAGAATGAAGCGCTGAAACCCAACCCCTTCCTCTCTATGGTGAGCTTCGGCTTCTCCCCTGTCTCTCACAACACAGACCAGCCAGCCCTCTTGTCCGGATTTGAAGACGCCACAGTTCGAAACCTATCCTACAAGACTGCACTGCATGTCGCTTGCGAAGCATCGAATATAACCATGGTGAAGGATCTCCTCGAGTTAGAATGCTGTAGACAAGGCTCATGTCCCTCGCTCCTAACCACGGAGGACAATTGTGGCCGAATCCCACTCCACTTAGCCAGGGACGATGAAGTTGTCAAGATCTTGCTGGAATATGAAATACGCGGGTCTCCGATTTCATCGACCACCCGTGACCCAAGAAGGAGCCAAAAGCTTCACTGGGTGGACAAAGGAGGTGAAATACTGATGAGGAATAAGATATGGGTGGGTTGCAGCGACAGTCTGGTCAAATGGATACTCCAGGAGTACATTGTTGAACCATGGACGCTGTACTACCTCTATCGCACAGCTGTCAACCTAGGGAACTTAAAGACCTTCAAGTATCTCGTTGAGAGAGGAGCAGATCCTGACGTCAAAGTAGGGGATGGGCACACGCCGGCTTTGTCAATCGCCATGAGCACTGATAATCTGCCCCTCGCTACTTTACTTCTCGATCACGGAGCGACTTTTGATAACTCCGAGGTGTTGGGGGAGACCTTGAACCGCGCTGTCAAGTCTGGAAACCCAGAGATGCTTCATCTCTTGGTCAACAAAGGAGCGATAATTGACATTAAGGGGCTGCATGGGACGACGGCTCTATATGAAACTGTTAGACGCCAGAGGCTCGACATAGTCGAATATCTTTTGAGTCAACGAGCCGATGCGTGCGCGCCACAGGGTCAGTTCGCCCATACCATTCTCCAAGTAACGGCAGCTACGGGCAGCACCAAGACGATGGGGCTGCTGCTTGATTATGGAGCAGATATCAACGCGGCAGGCAGGCCAGAGGACCATGAAACACCCTCGTTGAAAAGGATCTTAGCTGAGCACCCAAAATTTGGGACCCTGCCCTTTCTCGAAACACCTTTGAAGGTTGCTGTGAAGGCCCAGAGGGAGGACATGGTGGAATTTCTCGTGGGTCGAGGAGCTGATGTCGGAGTGCTCAGCGCGAGAACCAGCCAAAGTTGGGCCACTCAGCTTCCAGAGTCAGCTCACCCAGCTTCCGACCTTCATTCGTCGTTACCCAGCTCTTTTATTCCGCATAAGTACTGATAAGTAGTCTCATAAAATTTACATTTACCTTGTTAAAAACGTAGCTAAACTAGACTGTATAGTAGAATTTAGGCCCTTGGTTATGTATCTACTGCTTAGCTACTGCTTGCCTATACCGTACAGCCCTTGGTTTCAAACTGCTGGTGGAGGAATTCGAAACAGCAATTCAAATATCATGCTACACGTGTGAATTATTAGACATAGCTGCTCCTGCTTTGCTCCAATTTCTCCGGGGGGTGGTGCATCGGAATGGAGGAATTATCAAGGACGGATTGAGTGGAGAATTCATGTATACAGACGAGTAATCCGGTTCATTATTCCGTAAGCCGCCTCTTTTTTGCCAATGAGAATCCTACACCAACTACTCGAAGAATGCAATGCTCCTACACTCTATACTCTCTCGCATATTAGCATCAGGAAAGCTGTCATCCCAGAAAGCCGTGTGCGGCGTACGCCAGCCGACGCTGCGGTCACTGTCATGGAACTTGAGCAGCAGCGCCTCGTCGCGGTTCATCCCTGAGAAATACCACCACCGATGATCAGGGCTGTGTCGGAAGATCGCAGCCGCCAGCTGCTTCTCATCGTCCATGTCCGCGAACATCTCGTCGCCTTCCGGTATCTTGTCAACAACCCAAAGAGTGTTCGGTACTCCCTCATCGTCTCCGACGCTCTGTGAATCACACACCGCCAGCGGGCACACCTGCGGCGGCGGCGAGAACGTCCGCCAGAAGCTCGAGATGATGAAGCGCTTGAAGCCAGGGCCGTCGGGCCGCTCCTTCTCGTAGACGCGCTGCGCAGCCGCGAGCTGGCGGCTGGGCTCCGTGTCGACGTGCACCTCGCCTGCTGGGGGCTGAACGCCTCCGTAATGCCGATATGGGCCCCCTGACTCTTTCGGCTTGGGTATGTCGCCCGAGGTGCGGATCATCCAGCCCGTGGGTACGACGAAGTCGGCACCAAATGCGCGCTGGACATGGTCGCGGACTTCGTTCTGATACCTGGCCTCGACCTCGGACTTGTCGTGAAAGTCGACCACTTCAGTTGGCGCGTCGAGCAGCTGGAAGCCGTGGCGATCGAATGAGAAGTGGTCTTTGATGTCTCGTCCGTCGCGAATTGTTGTTTCGTAAGGGCCGTAGCGGCCCGTGTTTACCTCCACCCCGGCCGAGACGAAACGCCGATTGATTTTTGGCCCGTCTAGCAGGTATTTAAGGTTGGCTCGCGTGGTGCGAACACTTTCCTCCAATTGATCTTTGGTTATCGCCATCACTGAGTTTTCGCTGATACTGAATTGTCGCCGATAATGAATTGGACTATTGTACGTATCCGCTGAAGCTGTGATGAAAGGCGACCGCCTCTTTTGAGGCGATTGGAAGACCTATTTCTGACCACCGAATACAGACTTCCCCGCGCGCGCCCGATCTAGCAGCACGGATAAAATCGCTTCATCTCCGATCATGCGTTGACCAGAGAGTTGCAATCGGATCTAATCTCCACAAGATCCGATAGGGGCAACCCAAAGTCTCGCCGGAATGTTCTTCCCTTGCGTAGAAAATCACTTATATACAGCAGGAAGGTCCCCATTGAGAGAGAAGATGAGGCACCTGCTATTCATAACAATGACAATAGTTTTCCTACACGCGGGCCCGAGAAGGGGCTGAAGATGGCGGGACCGGGATCATTCGCATCATTCATGGCTTTGGTTCAGAGCGTCCAAGGTTGCAGCGTCAGAAGGGATTCAACCATGCAGGTAAAGCTCACCCTTCATCCTTCGTATGTGCCTTTCTCACTTGGGACCAGTGCGCAATTCAAACGTATTGAAGAATACAGTTCATGATTCGGGAAGTATGATGGCCGAAAGACGGAGAAGACAAAGGACGGAGGAGGGTGTAACGACCGGTAAGCGCCTCGCAGAGAATATTATATCTCCAGTCCATGGTGATTGATGTTTTCGGTCATCTCCTAGCTGTTCCTGGTTCGACACGAGGTTGATTAAGGGAGACTCCACACACGAGGAAGGAGAACGAGATGAAATATCTGCGCAGGGCGGAGAATGCATGGAGGACCAGCAGCCATGCTGACAGGGGCCAATGCAGGCATGCCCCTCCACGAAAGTCTCCCCAACTTGCGGTTACCGACCCCTCCAAGACCATCCTCTCGCCATTGACGAGGAGGGCTCGCCGGAGCCAGGTATCACGGCCACTTGCAAGTACGACAAGAATGGTAGCACCCGCTCGCATCCGCCACCGCTTAGCCCCCCCGCCCCACCCGAACTTCCTGTTGCGCCAAAAGTTGCCCGGAGCCGCACGCTGTGATCAACGTAAGCCGCCAAGATATGCCGCGGTACTTGGTACCAAGAAATTTCATCCCAAGCACATCACTATTGGGTTCGCGAGCGAGTGCTACGATGCGGCTTCCTGTTGTTACCGAGAAACGGCAACTACTCCTGATTCTCCCGCCCCTCACCTGTACTTTTTCATAATTGATTTAGATCGGAATATTTAATGGAGTCTGTCCAAAGAGACTTTTATTGGCTTCATGGTCGGGGGTACCTGAACAGCGATCCGAACTCAAGGACTCCAAACTAAAAGATGACACATCCTCGGCGTAATACTGAGGCTCCCAAGAGATTGATACCCCTCTCCGGACTTGGCTTCGTCAAAATCGAATTGAAAGTTAAAATCAAAAGGTAATTGATAATGTTCTCGCACCCGAACAGTAAAGAAGCAAGCTGGATCTTTGGGTTGAGCTCTGCTCATACGTCCGGAATGCAAACTCGGGTCTCTGGCCCACGTGTACTGCCTTCATCGATCCACCATGAAGATTTTTACTTTGTCGATGATCCTTACCGGCGTTTTCCGACCTGTCATAGCCGTGGCCCAGGAATCTCTCAGTCCAAGCCCAAGCGCAGACCCTAGCGCACCCCCATATCGAGACAGCCTCATTTCCCTGCACAAGTCACTTGTGGACTTCAACTCAACGACTGGCAGTGAGGCTGATGTCGGCGAGTTCCTCATCAACTATCTGACGGAGCAGGGTTTTGCAGCAGAGCGCCAGACGCTCCCATCGTCCAACAACTCGGCGGTGCGGTTCAACGTAGTCGCGTGGCCCGCTGCCCGGCAGTCAAACTCGTCCAAGGTCGTGGTGACAAGCCACATCGACACCGTGCCGCCTTACATCCCGTACTCGCGGACGGGACATGAGCCACCCACGGCCGAAACGGTGATCGCAGGGCGTGACACCGTGGTCGCAAAAGGGGAGCGTGGCGATCCAGGTCATCGCTCTGCTGGATTTACTGTCGACAGGTGAAGTCACCAGCGATGATGTGATGCTGGTATACGTCGTTGGCGAAGAGCGGGCGGGCGACGGCATGGTCTACTTCTCGAACGTCACGTCGCAGCAGCCGGATCCGCCAAAAGCTGCCATATTCGGCGAGCCCACAGAAGGCCTCTTGGCTTGCGGCCACAAGGGCGGCCTCGCCTGTACGGTCACAGCGCACGGCCGCTCCGGCCACAGCGGGTACCCCTGGCGCTTTAAGACCGCCACGGAGCTGCTGATGCGTGCCATGGTCCGGACCATAGACGCGGACTTGGGAACTAGCGAGAGGTACGGCAACACCACGACCAATGTCGGTCTCCTGTCCGGCGGCGTCGCGCTCAATGTGGTCCCTGACACGGCCACGGCCAGGACCGTTGTTCGGGTGGGCATCGGGCCGGAACTGGAGGGCGGCGAAATTGTCAAATCCAGGCTACGTGACATCTTAACAAGCATAGACGACAAGGCTTTCGATTTCGAGTGCGATGTTAGGGGCTATGGAGCTATCGAAACTACCTGCGACGTCGATGGTAAGCCTCTTGATAACCTAGTACCGTTCCAGGCTAACTCTATACTAGGCTTTGAAACAACTGTGGTGAACTATGGTACAGATATCCCTGCTTTGAAGGGAAAGCACACGCGGTACCTTTACGGGCCCGGAAGCATCTTAGTTTCCCACGGTGACGATGAAGCAATTACGCTTGGAGAGTTAGAAACTGCGGTCCAAGCTTACAAGAAGCTCATTCTGCATGCGGTTCAAAATTAAGCTGTACTAGTATGCTGACTAGTCTTGCCGCTAAGTCAACTCGAATCTCATTTCAGCAACGTTCCGAAACTAAAGCCGCTATCTTTGAAGCACTGCGCAGACGAGATGAGTGAGGTATGAATGGCGGCGCACCATAGCCGGTACCAGGCACTATCAGATTGAATACACATGTCTTCCAAAAAAAGAATCCCTTACTGCGCCATATCTGTGGGGATGTGACATGCGATACTGGTATGCGGTGACCACGCCGGTGGCTGTTGCACAGCTAAGGACCGAAAAGAGGCCGGTCAAGAGAGCCGTATCTCATATTTTGAAGTCTGCCTGTGCTACCATTCATACCCAATAGCTTCCACCAATGGTAATGGCAGAGAAAATGAGCGTTAAGAAGTGGGAAAGTGTAATGGTCTCCGTCACTACCGTCCCCTTGTGAATTCCTCAAGTCCCGCCACTCTCCGTCCGATTGCCCAAGATGACGATTTCCGCATGGCTGTCGCTCGGAAGGGCCGCCTCGATACGGTCGATATCGTCCTCCTCAGCGCCAGCATCCTGCCTGGTGGCAGATGCGATATAGAAACCCTGATGAACGAGGCAGAGCCGGTATCCGTTCTGCGGGCCCTGCTTGCCGGTCTGGTAGACAGCAAATAGGATAGACTTTTGCGTCTTGCCGGTCTTATCGTCTCGCATGGCGTTGTGAAAAATGTAGTTTCGCACAGCCCCTGGATGATTTGAGATCTCGTCCAGCGCGCCGGCGTTGGCGATCTCGTGGATCACTGCAGTGGACAGCGTTTCACTGCTTCCGGAAAGGACATGGGACTGCATAGTGAGGTAGATGACAGAATATTTGAGAAGGAGTGTGTGGTTCAGAAAGAGGGAGTCTCAGCGACACAGTATGATCGGAGTCGAAAAACAATAAAGATGGCGTTGATTGCTTAAGTAAAGAGAACAAAGTACCGAAAAGGAGATAGCCAGCGTCAGATTCGGTCTGGCTTTTCCTACTTCCGGATGAAACACTCTCCGTTCTCGAAGTTGTGCTTCTTGGCGTCGCTGGCGGTCTGCGTTTGTCGAATTATGCTGATCAGCTCCTTCTCGGCGGTCTCTGGCAATGGTACTCTTGTTCTTCATCCGTTGGACTTACATAGCAGGTGGCCTTGTCGCTCTGGACGCAGAGGTATGACTTTCCGCTCCTACCGTCCTTACAATTGTGGGCGCTCCCGAAACCGACGCTGTTTGCCGGGTCGCACTTGCCTTTGTACTCAGGCTTGACTCTCTTGATCTTCCCCTGGTTGCTGCAGTGGACGGTGGCACGGGCGTCTAGGTTGTCGACCTCAACGTCCTCGATGTCAAAGTCCGAGATGTCTAGGTCCACCGACTCCTGACGCACTTCTAGCCGAAAGCCCTCTGGGGCTCGAGCAGCTAAGACACCTGGGTTGTTGTCTGTGGTGGGCTCTGTGCTGCAGAGAGGGGCGGCGGTGAGGAAAAAGGCCACGGCGGCTGCGAGAGAGAGCTGCATTCTGCTTACTTTATAAGGTCAAGCTGGAGCCTGTGTGACGGGTTTCGCGCTTAGTAAGCTTGGAAGCAAGGGGGCAACAAGTGAGAAGTAATAGTCTTCGAGCTGTAGACTTGTTGTGATGACTCGGGTGGGACTGGCTTCTCGTTTTGCCAGATTTCAAGTTGGCCTTAATCCTTATTTATATCTTGTCAACTTCCCCCGTCTTAAACGAAGAAGTGTAAAGCTGATGATGATATTGTCTTAGACGCATTATACTGTTGAACGCCACAGTCCACGATATTACGTAAAATTCTCGCGATCATTCCAGGTGCCATGTCATCAAGCAATTTGATACCGCACAAGCCGCAAGATCAGAGACAAAGCAAGTCAGCATACCTTCCTCAGGTTGATCTTGGACTCAGCCTCCTTTCCAAGTATGGTAAAGCCGCAAGATCAGAAACAAAGCACACTTTGCTTGGGTCGATCTTAGACTGGGACTCCTTTCCGAGGATAGAGTCCGAGTCTCATAAGGATCATGCCTTAAAGTAAGGTGTAGACGCCATCTGTCCTCGGCGTCTCGGGGCATCGATTTCCTTGGTTGACACGGCTCAGATACGAGTGCGTGTCTTGAACATGAATGTGAGGTAACAGTTGAGCCATAGTCGAGTGTGTCTGTGTGTTCCAGGCGCGATCACCTATGAGGTCGATCATTCTGTTCGTAATCAGAGCGGCCCAGCTGTGAGAGCGGGACGATAAATTCCACCCTCCCCTGCAAAGAAAAATGTATACATTTTCTATAAATGGCTAGCAGTCCCATCGCTAAGCAAGCAAAGCCTTGGCAGTAACGCTAGGTATATTAAAAGACTTTGCTATATGCTTATTAAATAATGCTTATGCATTGTAAGTACTTTAAAGCGTTGAAATTAATATTATAACCGCTATATGCATTATAATGCCTAGCTAATAAGCTAAATATATAATTTTATATATTTAACTTATTAGCTAAGCATTGCAGCATATATAAAGCGCATTACCCCTATGCTAATAAATCTTTATATTAATAAATTATAAATAAAAAAGCATAATACCTATACTATCCTTTTAAATAACATATAATATAATATTAATTACTTTACTTATATTTACCTTCTTTATTATATTTAATTTAACTTTATTTTAATTTTATAATAATATCTTACTTATAAAAGATAAATATAACCTTTAAGCCCTTTTTATAATTATAAACTTTATTAAAATTATTATATTTAATAGTTAAGATATTTTAAAAGCATTTATTATTTATTGCATATATAAAGCTAAATTTAATGTATATTATAAATATAAATAATGGTTAATAAAGAAATATAATAATAGGTTTATTATTTATTATATATATAACTTTATTAATTATAATTAAAAAGATAAAAATATTATAAAGAAATATAGCTATATATAATTAATAATAGCATTAAAGGGTAATAATAAAATATAATGCCTTAAGTTAACTTATAATAATTATAAAGGCTATATACTTAATAAGTAAGATATATTTAACTTATTATATAATTATTAGTTAATTTATATACTTAATATTATAAAGTATATTTACTTTCTTATTTACCTTTAAAAATTATCTTATAATAATATTGCTATAATAATTTAAGATAAAATTAAAAGATTATATAAAGCTATTAATATTATATATATATTAAAGAAAGCTAAAGAAAATAAATATGTTAAGCTTATTATTATATAACTTTTTATTATTAAACTTAAGAATAAATAAAGCATTAATAAAGCTATTATTAAGATTAATTATAAAATACTTAATGATAAAATATTATAATTAAAAAGAATACTTTAAATATATAAGTAATGCTTAAAGTAATAAAAAGTTAATTTAAAAGTTTTATTTATTAATAATATATATAAGGTTAATTTATTTAATATATTTTTTTATTAAATTATAAGCATTATATTTATTAATATTAATATTAACTATAATATAATATTTTATTTATTTAATGGGGAGTGAAAAGATTTATTTTAATAAGTTTTTAAATAACTCTTTATTATGGCTAAAGTTAATAAGGTTAAGTACTTATATGCTATATTAAGCAACTTTAATAAAGCATTTAAAAATGCGCTTTTAAATATATATATTAAAAATAAATAAATAATTATATAGCAGCTTTGCTAGTAATATATTATAAAAAATATAATTTATAATATAAAAAAGAAGTAAAAAGCTTTTCTTAATAGCATACTCCTTAGTAATATTGGCGATAATAAGAGCAGTAATCTTTAGCATAAGAATAACTTATTATTTAAAATTAAAATAGCTTTAATAAGCAGCTTTATTATATTAAAAAAGGTTAAGCTTATTATTATTGCAAAGGATTTATAATTAAAAAGTATAATATCTTAACTCTTAAGTAATAATAATTAAGCAACTTAATATAAAGAATTAAAAAATGCAAGGTTGTAAAAGATTACTTAGCTAAAGCTATTCCTTAGCTAAATATAAATATAAAATATTAATAATATTTTATATATATAATAAGACTTTTGCTATGCTAAGTTTAAAGTAAAATTACGTTTAATATAATGTGTTATATATATTAGGTTTAAAGATAAAGAGCTTATATTAAAGCATCTTTATAATATATATTTATTATATATATATAAGTTTTATAAGTAAGCAGTTAATTAAAATTATAATTATAATTTATAAGCTATATCTTATATTAAGAGTTTATATATAGCCTTTAAAAAGCATTTTTAAAATTATCTTGCTAACTTTATATAGCTTTATAATATAATAAGTAAGATACTTAAATAATAAAAAAGTATCTTTAAGGAGAAGCTTATAATAAAGAAGATAAAATTTTATAAAGCATTGTAAAATATTAGCTTTTTTATAAAAGTTTAACATTATATAATATATAAGGCATTAAGGTTTCTTAAAAAATAATATAAGCTAGTAAATAAAATGCATAATGAAAATATATGTTAATTAAATTATATTAATAAGTTTATTAAGTAATATAAACTATTATATTATTATATTATTATTAAGATAAAGGATAAGGTAAGTATTATATAGCTAAGTGTTTAATTAGTAAATTAAATATATATTTTAATATATCCCGCTTATTAATTAAATGCTAATTTGCATAATATATTATTAATGCATTTTATCTTTTTAAGGATTTATATTTAACCTTTCTTATATTTATAATTATTAATATATTCGCCTTAACAACCCTTTATTTAATAAAGAAATTAAAAAATACTTTATATTTAACCTATAAATTATATTTAATAAACATGCTTAAAAGTATAGCGCTTAATTATTAAGGCCTTAAGTTAAGATCTTATAAATATAAATAATAATATTTAATAAATTTATAAATATAAGATAAAACTCCTTATATAATAAATTATTAAAAAAGAAGCAAAAAGTTAATAAATAATTAATAGCCTTATAATAAATATTGCTTATAAAATAAAATATAAAATAAAGGATGCAAAAGATAAGAAATTAGCAGTTAAAGAATTATATATATATGCTTAAGCTATTATTAAGCAAGGTATAATTATTATAATTATTTTTTAATACCTATTAATAACTTATTTATTAAATAAATATTTACTTTATTATATTAATAATAATGCTATTATCCTTAAATTAAAGTATATTATAAGCATAATCTTAATTTTAACCTTATCTTCCCTTATTGCTATAACTATAAGGCTACTTTAATATATAATTATTATTGCTATTATTATTGCTATTAAGCTAAATAATAAGTTAAGTATTAAGAATAATTTATAGCTTAACGCTATTTTAATTAAGGCAATAAGTAATATAAGATATAATAATAAGGTAAAGATTTAAGTTTTTATAATATAATAAAGAGTATAATAATAATAAGAATAAAGCTTATATATAAATTAAGATAATAAATAATTAACTTTATTTATATATTATACTTTTTTATATAATTAATTTATATTATAATATTTATATTAATAAATGGCTAAATAATATAATAATAATATTTTTAAGTAATTTAACTTTTAGTTTAAAGTGCTTTAACGCTTTTTTTTTTCTATAAACTTAGGAGTTTTAAGTTTAACCTTTAATTTAGCTAAATCTTTTTAATACTTTTAAACACTCCTTCTTTTTATTATATAAAAAAGAGAAAACAGATTAATAAGGAGATATAAATATTTAAATAATATTATTATAAGATATTAATTTTAACATATTATATCTTTATTAAAAAAAATTATATATATAATATAATTTTTACTTTTAAATAAATAAAGCTTAATAATTTTAATAATATAATTAGCATTTTAATTAAATATTAACTTATAATAAGAATAATTAATTTATTACTTAATTAATTAAGCGCAAACTTATTAATGCTTATTTACTTATAATTATAATGCATTAATTTTAATATATTATAACTTTATTATAAGAAATGTTAAATATAATATAATTTTTACCTTTAAATGCTTTAAAGCTAAAAAATTAAGTTATATAATTTATTTTTTAATTAACTTTTATTTTATTATTATAATAAATAGCTTATAATATAGCTATTATTAATATATAGCTTATATAACCCTGCCTTAAGATAAGGTTAGCTTAATATATTTAATTAATAAACTAAATACCTTAAAATATATATTTAATTTATTAATTAAATATATAAAGTAAACCAGCAATTAATTTTCATTATACCACCATAACATGTTATAAAAATATATATATATAATAATAAATTAAACTCCTTAACTTTTTAAATTAATTTATTATTATAAAAGCAATACTTTAATGATTTAAGTTATTTTTATAATATAAAAGTAACTCACTATATTATTTTATTAAGAAATCTAGCTATTTAATTTCCTTAATTTTAAATTAAAGGTTACGGCCCTATATATTGCATTTTATATATTTAAGGGTAATATTATTCATTTCTTATATAAATAACCTTAATATATAAATTAAGTATTATATTTACCTTATAAGGAAACTTTTATAACTTGATTTTATAAGCTTATGCTCTTATTATTTACTAGCTATAAATAAACTTAAAATTATTAAATTATAAATTATAAATTCCTATTATAAATTATATAACTTATATAATTTAAAATATATAACTTTTAACTCTTATACTTATTTATTAATAATAAAACTTAATAACTTTAATAAAATATTATTAATAATATTAATAATTAAAAAAAAAGAGCTTTATAATAAGCTTAAAAAAAATTATAAGCAAAAAAGCCTTAATTAATAATAAAATTAAATATTAAAATTATTAAAATTATATATTATCTTAAAAATTCCTTTATATATTTAGCTTTAAGTAATAATAAGGGTGCTTTTTAAAAGTAAATAGCTTTAAGTTTTTAAAAAAAATAAGCATTATCTTATAAAGTAATATTAACTATAAAGTATAATATAAGCTTAACTAAGTTATAATTAATAAGTAAACCTAGGGAATATATCTTTTAAAAAGATGGAAATAATAATGTTAATAAGTTCCTTAACTTATAAGCTAGCTAATCCTAACTTAAAGAAATATTTTATTACTTAATTTAGCTTTATTTATAGCTAGCTAGTTTTTATCTTAATAGTTTTCTTTCTTATAATCTTCCTTTTTATCCCTTAATTATATTTAAAAGCTTTAAGGGTTTTAAAATATTAATAAGGAGTGTTAATATCTTAAATATATATATTTAAGTCTTTTCTTTTATAATCCTTTCTTTTATACTTTATACTTGCTAATTTATAATTTTAATATAATACTTTTAATAATCCTCTTTCTTATAATCCTCCTTATAATCCTTCTTTTTTATAGTTTTACTCCTTTTATTTTTCTTAATTCTCTTCCTTATTCTTATTCTTTATAGTTTTTATTTTCTTCCTTATAAGCCTTATAATATAATTAGGTGCGTTTCAATAATTGCATAAGGTAGCGTATAATCCCTCTTATATAATTCTCTTCCTCTTAATCTTCCTCTTAATTCTTTACCTTTAAACTTTATTGCAAAGCGTATTTAAAAAGAGAAATGCTAAGGGGGGGGGGGATAAAGATGCTAAATGCTTAGCTTAACAATAATTAAAACTTAAATCATTATTATAAAGAAAGGTAATTCCAAACTTTATTATATAAGTATTAATTATCCTTATAATTCTTATTATTTCCTTTATAATTATAATTTATATGCTTTTATTAAGGCTTTTTATTTATATATAAATTTAAATACATATTTAATTCTCCTTTTATATTTTTATATTAAATAATGCTTTTACTTTTTAAATATCTTAAGAATTCTTTTAAGCTTATTTTTCTTCTTAATAAAGTTTAAACTTATTATATTAAAATCCATAATGCCTTTTTTATTATAAAGCATTTCTTAAAGTAAGTTAATATGCTATTATTATTATAATCTTATTCTTAAAGTATTAAATAATTAATAATTTTCCTTATCAACGCTTATATCCTTAAGCTTTATATTAACTTATATATATTTATATTTATATTTATATTTATATTTTTAAATTTTTATATATATTTATATTTATATTTATATCTTGAATTTTATATTTTTTATATCTTTATAACTTTAATAATAATTTACCTTATTAAAATAAAGTATTAAAGCTATTTTTAAGTAATATATATATTATAAGAATTAAAATATTTAGCTTATTAAATATTATATAGTTAATTAATTTATTTATTATAATATTAATTATTATACAAGGCATTATTGCGAAATTATATTTCTTTTTTAATTATTTAATATAAGAACTTTATATTAAGTGCTTCTTTAATGCTTAAAGTAAGATTATTAAAATATAAATTATGCCTAAAATTAATATACATTATTTTAATAAGGTAAATTATTATTAAAGTTATAAAGATATAAAAAATATAAAATACAAGATATAAATATAAATATAAATATATAAAATTTTAAAAATATAAATATAAATATAAATATATAAAATTTTAAAAATATAAAATATAAATATAAATATAAAAATATAAATATAAATATAAATACATATATTTAAATACATAAATATAAAATATAAATATAAAATACATTATATATAAATATTAATTATTTAAATTTAATATAAATTCTTTTAAAATAAGCTTAAAACTAGCTATTTAAGTATATTTTTTTTAATTTTATATCTTCTTTTTCTAAAAAGATATTATATATAATATAAAAGTATTTTTTTTTTAAAAAAAGCTTATCTTCTTATTTAAGTCTTATCTTATTTAAGTTTTTTTCCCCTTAAATATAAAGTATTTATAGCTTTTTAATAAATTTAAATATAAATAAAATAAAAATATATTTAAAATGCTTAAATTAAATAAAATTTAAATTAAATATTACATAACTTATATTTATATTTATATTTTATATTTTAAATATAAAATATAAATTTAAAATTTTAAAAATATAAATATAAAATACAAGGCCTATATAAATATAAATATAAATATAAATATAATATTTAAATATAAATATAAATATAATATTTAAATATAAATATAAATATATATATTTTATATATATTTTATATTTTTAAATATAAAATATATAAATATTATTATAACTCTGGTTATTATCATGCCTTAGCTACGTTTATTTAAGCTCTTGCTAATAATTTTATATATTTTATTAAAATAGAGCAGCAGCTATTATTAATATTATTATAATATAATATAAAGCTAGGCTTATTATCCTTATTATAAGTAAAGAAGTTAAAGTTATCTTATAAGTAATATATAATATTAATTATAAGATATTATATTAATTAATTATAATTATATTTATTTATAAGCTATTAAGCTACCTTATTAACTTTATTATTATTATATTTAATTGCTTTATATAATAAGGATTAACTTATAAAATGGTTTATTTAAAATTACTTTAGCAAGGGGCATAATTTATAAATAAGCAAGTCCTTAAACTTAAGCAAAAGATTATATTTTTTTATAATAATAATAAAGTAAGATAATTAATAAGATAATAATAATATTATTAATAATATTATTTATTATAATATAATTATTAAGGTATAATATAAAAAAAGATAAGTTACGGTAAAATTTTTACTTAATTAATTATATTTAAGATATAATAAGGGTATTTAATTAATAAATTAAATATTTTAAAATATATATTTAGCTTATTAATTAAATATAATATTGCATTAATTAATATAATTAAGTTTATAATATATTATTTATATATAAGATTAATTAATTATAATATAATTAAACCTTTATATGCTTTATAAACAAGGTAATATAATAGCTGCTATTTAATAAATCTTAGGATAAAACCTTTTAAAGTAAGTAATATAAAAGTTTATATAATATAAAAATATTAAATGCCTTAACTTTTAAACTCCTTTTCCTTAATTATTACTTCCCGCTAAAATTATTAAATATATAATTATAATATTACAACTTTTATAGTTATTATAAAGGCGTATAATATGTTGCATTTTTATATTTTAAAATCTTAAAAGTTATCTTATTATAAATTATTAAAAAGCATTAATAAATTAATATAACTCTTTAATAATATTAAAGTAGCTCTTATTAAGCTAACCTTATAAAAATGCTATTATAAAAATATTAACTTAGTTATATTAACTTAAAGTAATAGCCTTATTTATTAATATAATCTTTAATAATATTATTATTAAAATATTAATTACTTAATTATGTAATCTTAATAATATTAATTAAGTAAATTAAGTATTTATAAATCTTTATTATTCTTATTATTATTATTAAAGTATTGAAAATATATACCCTGCTTTAATTTCTTTAAAATTAACAGCAATCCCTTAATTAAAAGCCCTTTCCTTTATAAATTTATTAAATTTTAATATTATAATAAATAATAAACCTTAATATAAGGCAATAAAGATAAAATCTTAACGTTAAGGTTATTAAGCTAAGCCTCTTTCTTTATATTATAAATAAGGTAATACTTATTTATATTAATATTAAAACGCCTTATTAAAGAAGCATTATTATCTTATTTAAAGGATATAACTTACTTAATATCCTCCTTTATATTTATAAAGCTAAACCTTTAAAGCGTAAGGCTTAAACTTAAATATAAATTATATAGCTAATTTTAAGTTTATTAATAAATCTCCTTATATATTAAAACTTTAGGGTTTTAATTTAGCTTAAAATTATAATTTAACCTAGGGTTATAATTTAACATAAAGTCTTAATTTATTCCCTTAAAGCTTATATTCTTAATCCTTACCTTATTTAATATAAAGTAATTAATGTTTAGCTTAGCTATATTTATAAAAAGTTTTATATTAAGTTAAAGTTAAACTATATTATTAAGGTAACTTTATATAAGCAATGCATTATTAATAAGAAGAATAAAGGTAAAAGGGTTTTATTCCAAGCTAATAGCTTAAGGCTATAATTATTATAATATATTTTACGCAAAACTTAGCATATTATACTTATAAAAATCATTATTATATATATAATTTATATAAGCATTATTAAGTAAAAATATAATTTTTAAACTATTTACTTAATATTAATTAATATAACATTTAACTTAATTATTATATTTTATTATGCATCTTTTATAATTTATAAGCTAGGAGTAATGGCTAATTATTTATATAAGTAAGGTAGCGAAATTATTATTTTAATAAAAAGCGTTATTACTTAATCGCCACCCTTAAAAACGCATATTTTATTAAGAATTTATTATAAGCTAATAAATAAACAGCAGGTTAAGCTATAAATTATATTAATACTTAGCTAAGATAATAATAAAAGGAAAAGAAAAAGAAATAATCTTATTAGCTATATAACTTTATAATTTATTAAGTATTAATTACTTAAGAAGTTTATAATTAAAGCTAAGTATTATTATTATATAGCTTTTTAAGTAAACCTAGCAATAATTAATGCCTTTATAATTATATAAGCTGCATTTACTTAATATATATTTAGCTTAAAAACCGCATACTTAATTAAGGTAGCAGCTTTTCATAGCATATAAAGGGAATTATTTATATAAAGGAAAGGCGGCTACCTTAGCATTTAGGATTAAAAGAAAGGCAAAGGAAGCTATAATAACTTAAATAAAGAATTTATAGTTTATTAAAAATGCTTATTATATATATTTATATATATATATATTATAAAAAGGGGGTAAAAAGAATAAAAAGTATATATTATAATTATTATTTAACATTTATAATGCATATATTAAAGTTTAAAATCTTATAAGGCTGCGGCTATATTAAGTAAATATTAATATAAATAATAATTAGCAAATTAAATATTATAATTAGCTAATACTAGCTATTAGCTATATTACCCAAGCAATATAGCTTTATATATTTACATTATAACTTATATTATGCAATAAAACATTATAATACAATACTTTATAATAAGAATTATATTATAAAAGCAATATTATTTAAAAGAGTATAATTATAGCTATAAGAATATACATAACTTATTTATTATTAATGCAGCGCAAGGCAGTTATATATTTCCTAATAAAAGGAGGCTAGTAAAGGGCTAGGGCATTATAACACCATAATATATACTTTACCAGCTGCCGCCATAACGCGCGCTTAAGATAATAATAAAGCTTATATAAAGCGAGAAGAAGTCCTGCAATATATCGGTCACCGCCAAGGCGCCAAAGCGGCTTAGCGGTGAAACCGCTATGCTATTTATGGAAAATGTATACATTTTTCTTTGCAGGGGAGGGTGGAATTCATCGTCCCGCTGTGAGAGCACCAGTGAACCATCTTCTGACAACGAACTTAAGAAACACGCAGCACTAACGTTCGACTCTCAGGAGAAATAAATCCTCAATACAATCACTTCATATTAACCAGGAGGAAAGAAGAAGAAAAGAAGAAAGAACCTACCAGCTCACCGCTCGGATATGCTACCTGGCACTCCCTCCAGTGCTTGAGATATCCCGAGGTCGGCTCAGCCCAGGACTAAAGGAGCGGAGTTCAGGAGCTGCTGTCTGAGACTGTTATTCAAGGGTAGCCAATTCCGCTCGGAAATGCGGAAGTCGGTTTTAGCTACTTTGCTTACTCGGCATCTGACATGCACGCAGATCATAAATAGTCCGAGAGACGGACCGCGGTAAGATGAGACCGATTCAGAAAGCAGGCGTCGAGAGGTTCTAGCCAAGCGAGGGATAGATCCATCCAGTAAGCAGATGTCTCTCCCTCCACGGTCACGCAACATGCACATGCTGATGCTGAGGTTAGCTTCGGGACATGAGAGTAGGCCTGAGCGAGCAAGTAGTGCCGCACCCTGCGGTGAGGCAAGGCAAGATGAGCTTCATTATCATGGGCTATGATGACTTCTACAACCAAGACCACGAGCCTGTCTGGTGTCCATGGACGCAGCGCCCGGCTACACCTGCGCTAGTATTTAAAGGAAAATTCAAGAATGTCCGTGGTGCGTGCCTGAGACATGAGTAACCCTAACCCTGCATGTCACCACCGTCTGCCTACCACACTCGGTGTCTGGGGCACAGGTGAAAAGAGCGCACCATAACACAAGGATCCTTGAGAAGCCGCGTCCTGAATCGCGTCAAGCAGTACGACGGCGTCCAAGACGACGGTGAGCTTTCCTCCTTTCTGCTAAAGGCTTCTCACTCCCACGTGCAAAGGTCGAGTCACGAGACACGCAGCCCATTCCGGGAGACTAGGCTGGCCAACGCCTCTGCTGATACCGGTTTGGATTGTCTCCGTCTTGAGAATCTATACCGCCCGGTACCAGAATGTCATTTCTGAGCCATTGAACCTTGGGAATTCATCTTGCTGCGGTCCTGCATGCGGTCCAAAATTAACGTGCCGGCCACTACTAGTGTACTTACTACCTCTATACTCGTCCCTCGAGTTGACCTGCCCCTGAGTCTGGAATAGTCATGAGGTTAGAGTTTGATTATGCTTACGGTGAGGGGGGGTGATCCTAAGGCGAGCTTTCCTGAGTGGGGCTTAGCTTGGTTAAACTTGCCCCGTGCATAAAGACACTTTGTCTCGGGATATGCCAGCACGTGGCAAGCAGCCCGGATTTTGACGGGCATTTAATCAAATTATAGGTTAGATAATTAAGCCGAGGATTGAGTTAGCTTATATGCGTTACTTATAGTGATTGTGATAATACCTGTGATGCTGTTGGCGTTGCCGTTTTTGTGATTGGTTTGTTAGTCGTGCTGCATTGGCAGCCTTATGGGTCCTAACTGGTATCTACTTGGTTGGCAAGCCTCGCGGTACCTTTCTTAACTGCCGGATAGTGATTAGGTAGTTGTATGTGCTGTATTTACGCTGCTATAATGGGGTTACATTTAAGGCTGGTATGACTTCCTAAGGGGGTTGGAAAGTAAAATAATGTAAATAATTGTTTCGTGTTAGCGCGTTGATACCTGAGGTAGTGATAGCATTTAGAAGTGATGCGGTTTAATATTGGTATGTGGCGCTTATATGGAAATGCCTTATATAATAACTAGTCTTGGGTTAAGGATAGTTAATTGATTACTTAGCTGGAAAAAAAGTCGTTAGTATTAGTTATAAAACCGTACTGTGTTAATAATAAGGATGCTGACCAGTATTTATAGTGTGATTAGTTATAATAAGGCAGCCATGACTGGTTAGGAGGTGGCTACGGCAGCCTAAGGGGGGTGTGACTGGTACCAACTCCAGGAGCGATGACTGGTCGCGAGGCGCAGAGCAGGCAGTCTGGGGGCGATGACCAGTCTGGGGGCGATGACCAGTCTGGGGGCGATGACCAGTCTGGGGGCGATACATCTCCAAGCCCAACATTGGTCACGTAGCGACCGCCCATGACTGGTCACAATAGACGGGTTGGATTACTGCTTTTCCTCATCACGACGTTGGAGTCCATGGCTTTCATAATGAAAACACTATCAGATTTACTTATAAGCTACCTAAACTATCTATTGAACTGACAGCTCCTCACATCACTCTATCAACGTCTTGCGATTAGCCAAGCCCCTGACCAGTCATCGCTTTCAGCGATGTGAGTGATGAAATCCCCACTTGGTTGACTCCCACTCCGTGACTGAGCCTAGTCACAAAATTAACCGAAGTCATTCTAGAGGAGCCCCAAAATGCTCGTGTCACTCATATGCTCTGGGGCTTAATGTCAAAGGAGGGTACTGGATCGAATGAGCGAAGATTAGTCACAAGCACAATGTCCCAAGAAGCACGGTGATAAAAAGAAAAAGGGCCAGCCGCATACAAGACTATAAGTATCCCTCAGACAACCAGGGGTCTGTATTGCGAGCTCATCTGTTCTGTGCTCGTATCGGTCTTCTTTGAGAACTTCTATTACTCCTTCATGGATAAAGAAGCGATATCCCTGAGCCGGGTATCCGTGTTGTTTCACGAATTCCAGGCAGACCTCGGCGTTCCGTCGTCGGACCGGGTTTGATTCATTTTTAATACTACCCTCCACCAGTCTTATGTGGCCTTGCACCTCCTCGGCATCGGCTCTTGTGGCGCCAGTAACCGTGGCTGGAGACGAATCAGTTCCGCTTTCGGTGGACCCGCCTGGTGCCGTGGCCGTGGGAACAGGCTGGTCTTGAGGTTGCGATGGGTCGCTTGACATTATCATCGAAGGGGTCAGGTTTTGGGGCAGGTAGGCCGGGTCTCGTATCGAAACAATTAAAGATTTAGCAATATGAGGAATGGCACAGAGAATTGTGGTTGACTTGGCAAGCGTTGGGTGATAGAAAGACTGCATCGAGTCTGATGACAGGAAAATTTGAACGCTTTATAATAGTAGGATAGATGCAGGCTTAGATAAGCCATTGAGCACAGCGGTTTTGCAGCCCATGATCCAATGGCATCGCCTGTCTCAACTGTACGATATGCTCTGCTAAAAATAACCCTACGTCATGCCAAAAATATCGTCGAATACGTCAAAATATTTTTAGAACAAGTGGATAATAGAGTCAAGGCCAGGAGGGCATTCCGCATGTCTGTTGGCGGCACAGAAGCGCTATCATGTTGCATTATGCGGCGTAGGTAATTGACGCTGCTATTCGCGATGGGAAAGGTGGGGCGGAGCCCTGCCTTTATCCGCAAAGTGGATCATTTGTCCTATCCTGGAACCAGTCCAATGGTGGTGTGGTCAGTCGACCCAACTTCGCCGTGGGTCAAACAGAACTGGCCACACCTGGGCGGTTGCCTGGCTGCACAGCTAGGCTGGCTCGGAAATCCAACAATATAAACATCACCCAATTGATAGTGTATCTTTTATGCCTAGATGTCGCTGCTGGTACTCGTATTTGGTTCAGTGGCGGTTTGTGTGGTTTGATCGTCATGGCCTGTGTATCTCGCACTAAAAGCTCTCATGTAGGGATCAGCTTCGCAGGGACAGTAGAAGTCTCGCAAGAGACCCTCTCTACATCAAGACGTGGGCCAACAGCCACAACATCTACTTTTGGGATAAGAGGTCCCCACCCTTTGGTCTCCGTGTCTCAATGTTGGGTTCCTGGGGCCATTCCTAGGGAGTCGTCCACAATGTGACCAGTCCAGGAAGCTATAATTAGTCCGGCCATCGACCACAATCATGACCAGTGGGCCTTGATTCAATCGTGCCTCTGAAAGGCGTGCGTAGTGGAGATCGTAATGTGGGAGAATTCGACACAGATGCAATATAAAACTCACTGGCTGTTCCACTCAGGAGTTGCAACTTGGTGTTAGCATTAACCAAGATTTCTCCCCATCATCACAATATCTATCCCCATCATCCCCAGATTTTGTTTCTCCTGTGATTCTCTCATCACTAGGCACAGCCGCCATTTCTCGTTGTACAAACTTCTGACAAAGCAATAGTCAAGCTTCAAAAACTGCCAGATCATATCAATACCTCTGTCTTCAACAATTCATCGACTTCATCAACAATTTTACGATATGTCTAAGCCAACTGCAAAGATGTCTCCCAGGGAGCAATTCACTCAAAAGATTCGAAAGCAAAACATGGACGGAATCATCCAAGACATCCAGAGAGACTTTCAAGCGGAGACAGACCCTAACAGGAAGAAGAACATCGCAGCCTGCTTAGCCAAGGCAAAGACGACTGGGACCTACGTTTCCTCATCGCACACCCTGTTCGCTATTAGTGGAAAAGCATGCATTGCTCAACATGCTCAATTCGACAAGATATTGGCTACTCTAGATGCTCGTGGCCAAAAGCTTGTATACGATAGGGTAAATTTACCTTCTCAAATCCGTTCAGAATCTAGCCATAAGTAGTGATTAACCTCTTTTCCCGTTATAGCGCGGTACGGCTGAACAGAATATGGCCGGCACCCCAGATTCCAATACGGTTACAGAAGGGCCGAATAAGGTATTTGATTACGGTATTTGAGTTACAAGCAAGCAGCTCCTAATGCTATTTGTTAGGTCCCAGGTCCAACTAGGGATCAGATGCTAGCAGTAGCCACATTTACGAATGTAGAGCCGAAGCTCGACTATAGCGGACCCACGACCATGCACCAGGTGAGCTTGCACTACATACCCCAGGGAATTTGTCTTGAGCTGAGGATTTTGTTAACTCTGAATCAGATATTTGCTATAGTTCGCATCCCTGCAGCTTTTAGAGCCCCAGGACTAACAGCCGAGGACCTCCGAAAGGTAGAGGCTGGTTCAAAATTCACGGTTTGCTTCGATACCGGTTCTGAAGTCCAGACAATTGAAAAATTAGTCTGGGACGAGATGTCCGGCAAGGGAAGGTTCTACGGTGGTAAAATAGGAACCGGCAGGGTGACAGGGGCCACTGGTCATCAGCAGCTCAGAACATATGTCAAGGTTGAGATCGGCTACTTCCGAGACGATGCTCGCAAGATCCAGCTAGGGTCTTGGCGAACGATCGAAGCAAATTTCTCCGACAGAGAATTTGAACACAATCTCAGTGGGCGGGAGATTCTCGAAGACTACGATTTCTTCTTGCCTCAGGGCCACGGCGCTCTTCTCATGGGCACTAACAAGGTCGCACTGGCGTGGGAATATATGATGAGATCCAGAGATATCAAGGAGATTGCTCTGATAAACCAGTGGGCCGCTGCCGAGGTCGCTAAAGCTCGCAACCCTGGAGCGCAGGGGCCTGCCGCATAGACGATACGCTGTACGATGGGCTCGTCTAAGCAGTGTGCTGGCGGGTGTCTGGATATATTTGATAACTATATCGGGGACACCTTTTGTGTTACCTTTCTCTCGTTTCAATTACACCTATAGAGATCAATATAGCTAGCAGCCGGACTCTGAGGCTCGTGGGATCTTCAATTCAAGATGATCGTAACGTAATTCAGCTAATAGGCAAGACAGTCTAAATTTCGCACTGCTTTGAGGGGGGGGGGGTTGTATTGCAAGGTAGATACTCCTCCGCGTCTATACTCTTGTAACTAACAACGAAGGCCTTCTTAAGAAGGTAAATAAGCAGGATGAAACAAAGGGAACGAAGGGGGAAGTTCAGGTGTATCCGCGAGAGGACCACGAGGGGATGTACAAAGCCGCCGAAGACTTTCTGCGTACGCTCTAGGCTGCTAGGGAAGAAACGAGCGACTAAGCAGACAGAACAGTTAAAAGGAAGAATACAGTGTGGCCAAAGCCAGAAGGAATATAGCACCTTCTCTGCTGATCTGGTTGATCTTTAGTGTGGAAATATTATATAGCTTTGAGTTCCTCCTTTAAGCCGGAACGACGACAATGAGTGTCCTAAAAAGATAAAGCACAATGCATCTTTTCTGATAAAGGCAGCAAGTTTGTGGAAAATAGTATGTAATACATTGTTATTCTATTAAAATTGCAGCTTCGCTAAGCCCTCCTCTTGGTCATCTTGTGCCTTCGTTGACACGACGACGGCCTCACTGGGCATGTAATCCGGGACGGATTGTAATGGTAATTATGAGAGAACCTTGGGGAACAGTACAATTGAATTTTATCACGGTCATGGCTTTAATCGCCGTCTAAGGACGATGAGACAGGGCTACCCGGCCCGGCACTCGCTTATCTGGGTCATCGACTAAGTCACCTGCAAGCAAACAGCCGGCATCTAGGATGCTAAGAAGTAGTGGTTTATTCCTGATAATCTTGCAGCTTATCTAGGTTCCTACTAGCTTATTATTAGGAATACGGATATTCGCAAGGTAAAAAACGGATGATACAAGGGTATATATTGCCCCCAGTACACCAACTCCCACACCCAATTCATATACCCATGCCTAATTCGCACGCCCAATTCACATACCTATACCTAATTTACATTTTATATATTTATATAAATTAAGTGTAAATTAGGTATATAAATTGGGTATAAGTATACGAATTAAGCGTGTAAATTAGTCGTAAATATATAAATTAAGTATATAAATTAAGCATAAATATATAAATTAAGCGTATAAATTAAGCGTAGGTATACGAATTAAGCGTGCGAGTTAGGCATGCAAATTAAGTATATAAATTCGAATTTTGATAGGCTTTAATTAGTTAACATCCCCGGCCCTGATCTTGGCCGCCCCTTAATCCTGGCCGGCTTATACTTGCATATATGCATAAATGCATTTATACCTACCCTATATTAACTTCTCAATATCTTTATTAGGAATTTTTTTCTAATTACTAAACTTTTCTTAAATATTATTTTCTTTATTATAAAGCAATATTTTAAAGATAACCTTATTAATGCCTTTATTATTATAAAAAATAAGATATTAATTTAATAAGCCTTTAAAATATAATATATTTTTTAAGCTATATTATTTAATTATCTTAATAATATTTAAAGCTATTATATTATTATTAACCCTTAAAGGCTTTTTTTTAATTATTAAAAAGCTTTATTAACTTTATTTATAATTAATTAAAGTAGCTTAAGGCTAATATTAATATAATTTAAAATAAGGGCTTTAAGAGCTTAATTAACTTTTTTAAATAAAAATTATCTTTCCTTTAAAAGAAATTAACTAAGGGCCTTTCTTTTTTATTATCTTATTTTTAAAAGCTAAAAAAGTTAATATATAAAGGCTATTTATTTTTAATTAATTATTTAAAAAAATATTAAGTTTTAATTTAACTTTTTTTAGCTATTTATTATTAAGTTTATTTAATTAGCTTATTATTAAAATATTAATAAGGAAGGGTTAATAAAAGGTTGCTTAAAGAATATTCTTACTTTTAGTTATTTAAATAATAGTTCTTTATTATAAAAAAACTTTAATTTAAAAACATAAACCTTTTTTATAAAATATATATTTATTATAAGCAAGTTTTTTAACCCTTTAATTATATTTAAGGAACTTAATATATAATAATAATAATTTCTTATTACCCTTAAAAATTATAATAATTAGCAATTTATTATAATAAAAAAAATATAAATAGAAAAAAGAATAGCTATTAAATAACTTAAAAGGGTATTTATTTCTTAAACTACCTTTTTAAATCCTTTTAAATAGTAATTATTAATTATAAATAAGCATTATATATATATAATTATTAACTTTATATAAAAATGCTTTTTACATTAAATATATATAATCTTTTTACTTATATATATTTTTTATATATTATAATTCCTTAATATTTAAATATTTTCTTTATTAAAAATAATATTTTAAAAGTATTTATATTTAATAAGGTAATATAATTCCTTATTAATAATAATAAAGAAAAGGTTTTTCTTTTATTATTATAAAGTATAAAAAGAGGTATTTATAAAGTTAAATATATATTTAAGGTAAAAAATAATAAAACTTTAGCTAATATTTAAATATAAAGTACTTAAAAATTATTATATTTTTAAAAATTATTAAATTTAGCATAAATTATTAAAATTTAATATAATAAGAAGCTTTATTAAATAATTCTTTATACTTAAGGTTTTTTTTAATAATTAAAACCTATTTTTAAAACTTTTAAGTAATTATAAAAAGTATATTAATTAATTACTTATTAATATTATAATAAATACTTAAGCCTTATATTATAAATACTTTTTAAAAAGCTTTTTAAAGTATATAATAAGAAAAAACTTAATTAATTATAATTTTATAAAAAAATTAATAGCTAAAAGCTTAAATTAAGGCTAATTAAAAGATTATAAGAAGGAAGGTTTAAATTAACCTAAATATAGCTTTTATTAATATTAAGGCTATTTATAAAGCTTAAATAAAAATAGGAAGGGTATTAAAAAAAAGCAATACTTTTAAAAAATTAAAAATGCTAATAAAAGAGGGATTATGCATTATAATGATAGGCAATTAACGTTAAAGAGAAGGCGTGTATGGGTACTAAGGGCGGCTGGGAAGGGGGGGCGGCCGGGATCGGGGCCGGGGACGTTATAGCCCCAGAGGCTATACTAACTAAGCGTTTTACCTTGCGCCCTCCGTTTTTTACCTTGCAAATATCCATATTCATTATTAGCGGGTTCAGGATTATAAAATTATAATATCAAAAGGCTATCCTAAGATAATTAATAAAATCCCGTGAACCACGTCATAATACCTCAAATTCTTTGATGTTAAGGAAGGAGCAGAAATCTTCGCTTGTCCTTGACTCTTCTGCGTTCAACTTGGCAACTTTGTCAGTACGCTTATTTCTCAACTGCTGTACCTAAGCCCCCCCTCCCACATTGTTGGAATATCTGCACTTCGGTGACCGAATAACGGTTACTCCATGGAGTATTTATACTTATAAAAGAGAATATGTAGTGGGTTTGCCACTGCAGAGACTTTCTTTAGTACTTAAGTCAGAAGGAAATCCCTTCTGACCAGAGCAATAGTTATACCGAATATAAGGATTCTGGACCCCATTTCTCTCACACATCAGGGCGATGGAAGCATTAATTATCTAGAAGTAATAGACTGTTCCCTACTCGATGGTCTGAAGGGCCGCATGGTACCAATTCAAGTGCAACAGTCACTTTTGTTTTCACTAAGCAAGATTTAGTATCATCAACAAAGTCAAGTGGCGATAGATTTGAGACTACAGTAGGATCTGATGACGCCAGGATTCTTGCCAAATGATCCCGTTTTTTTGCAGATGTCCTTTGCTAAAAACAATCATAGTAAGATAAGTACCCCAGGGTAGGGGGATAGCCCTAGGTCTGCTCTCACCTGAAGGCACGCAGCCCCTGAGACAGTTTTAGACTATCGAGTGCTGCACAATAGCTGTCCCGGCTAAAAGACAACAATTCTAAGTCTCACAAACTTAGAATTCAGCACTTATAAGCCCGTACCGTCACAGTCCCACCCTATGTTTCACACAAGAGCCCAAGCAGACTTACTCGCAGGCATGATGGCTGTCCTCATTATCGCACACGCTGAGACAGAGGTCAGAGCCAGATTCAAGAACTGGATTGGGCGGTTGGAGGTCGACTGGATGATGGCTACATCCCCGGACAGCTTGGATACCCAGCAAGGCTTCTGGAAGGGGCTAAATTCGGGCAACTTGATCACAATATTCGACATCAACTTCGAGCAACGAACAGCGGAGGTACCCTTTGCTGCGGACTACACACAGGCTTTTGGCCCGTCCTTTTTTGCTTGTAGGAGGGACTTACGACCATTCGGTATGTCATACCGAAGACCTATACATTGCCGCCTCTAGCCGAGCCCCCGTCAGATATTGAGGATACTCATTCCGATGGAAGTGTTGCCACTGCGAAATCCCAGGATAGTTCTGGTGGCAGTGTGTCTGTTAAACACGCAGATCCTACTCCTAATAGCAGGCAGCATAGTCCTAACCAGATGGACTTAAATAACTTGCCCTAGGCGGCGATGGTAGAGAGCCCAGACGAGATACATTGCCTTTGTGAACAGCTCAACGTGGCTGACGTTAACCTAGAGGAGCTGGAACAATGGCTGCTTGGCCAACTCAGTGAGGAGGG
Organism: Diaporthe citri; assembly: GCF_014595645.1. Classification (NCBI taxonomy): domain Eukaryota; kingdom Fungi; phylum Ascomycota; class Sordariomycetes; order Diaporthales; family Diaporthaceae; genus Diaporthe; species Diaporthe citri. The sequence continues at coordinate 176,829 of NW_025064863.1, forward strand.
CGAGGTTAAGACTTTCTCTACTTGGTATACGCACTGGGAGACTAAAATTGATGGGGCGGAAAACTTTTAAGATTAGATGTTGGTGCGGACGTTATTCACCTATACGTTGGGCCGAGTCTACCAACTTCACTCCCTGTTTAAGGATTTGGCTAAAGGCTTCCTCCTGACCGATATGTTAAACGACGAGGAGTTATACCTATTATGCGATGCTGCAGAGGTACGATCGTCCTTAGGCAAATTACTCATCTTCAAGGCTTAGGCGGAAGCCTTAAAACAAAATGTGAAGCCTGGTCAAGGGTTCTTCGCATCTCGAACAAGCTGAACAGCAAATTCTGCGTCACCGAGTTCGTTGAGGAATACGCCGAACATCACGTCCTGCAATGGGACACAATGTGTTAGCTTAAGTCGTAAAACCAAATTAGGAGTAAATACCTTATAATATAAGCCCTGATTTAAGTTTGGTTAACACCAAAAACTCAATATACTTGCTAATACATAAAGAAGAACAGATAATAGCCATTAAGTGTACCCAAATATAAATGCATATCCTAGGTCTTTCGCACTTAAACCAGTCGTTACCATTCTCTGCCCTCACGGAAGAACTCCTTAGCAGTCTTGCGCGGCACCATGGTTATATGGTGCGAAAAAGCCTGGTGGGGATAGTTGTGGTAGGGCCTGGTGGAGAGGAGACACGGATGCTAGAGGCGGTTAGTACTAAGTAGGAGAAGAATGAGGAGGAGGAGAAGAAGGAGCAGAAGGAGAAAGAGCAGGGAGAGCGACCACGACCGCGACCGCCTCAAGTACAGGACTCTGGTAGCTGGGCGGCAGTGCATTGCCAGCAACCGGGTCAGAGGGCTGCCGGGGAGCTGGCCTTGGTGCCTTGGTGTCTGTTGGGGCCAGAGGGCTGGTCGAAGGTGATTTATTCACCGAGCGTCGTGGAGCGTCACGGAGTGGTGGGTGAGGCGTGAACGGATCAGAGGTGGGCGGCTGACTAACCCGTCTAGGACAGGCCGGGCGGGAAACCACGAAAGACTACCCAGGTAGGCTTGCCGTTAAAGTAACTCAGTCTTTATTTCAACCGCAATGCCCCACCCAGCCTATTGCACGTGAGTCAGGAAATCGGTTTCCATAAGCCGAAAGAATTGCTTCAGCGCGCCTTGGTCGAGTCGTGAAGACATCCCACTGGCAATCTCGGAGACCCGGCTGTCATGATCCAGTGCTGGTACCCGTCCAGATTTTCTCTTTCCGCTGTTAGAAACAAGTACCGCGCAGAAACTAAGATACAAAACATCACGTGGATCCATCTCACTCTGAACATGGAATAGGCAGTCGGAAAACTTTTTACTCTGAGGGTGCTACTGTGCACCATAACAACCGGTGGCGGTTGACTCTCAATGCTTTTGACATTTGTGTTGTCTGGTAATTTCTCACCTTAAATCAGCTGTTAAAACGAGTTAGAAATCTTACTTTAAAAAGATACGTGAATGTGTGCATGAGACCGCAAGAGAAGACACCGCCCTGGGATTGTGAGTGATCGCTGGTAACACTGTTTTAGTAACAGGCACCTGATATGCTATTGCACAACTCAAACGATCGGTCCATAGTAGCGCGCGCACGAATCTGGATCCACTGGTCTTCCCGCATCCAAGCATGTCAAAAATTGATTTTATTGTTGTGCTGTTTCATTATATAAAACGGCACATCACATGCTATTGTGTGAGTAGAATTTAATCTGTCAAGCCGTTCTGATACCACCACGCTAGGAATCGTGACGACAATTTTCCACATTAACTCTTTGCACAAAACTCGGGCTGTGATGACCGCTATGGCGTCAGAAAAGATTGAGGTTGACAGCGGAGGCTGGAACAGACTGCCCACGGAGCTTCACATGATTCTCGAACGTTGCACACGGCAGAGTGACGGAAAGGCCGCCTCACCGGCCGGAACAAATCAGCTCGCCGCCCTCACCACTGTCTGCCGAGACTGGATGGACTTCTTTGAGGGCAAGCTGTTCGAGCGACTGACCCTTACGACCGAGTCCGACATACAAACTTTCGCAGACCTTGTTCAGGGCAGACGACGGGCACGCGTGAAATGGATATGGCTGCGTGTCGAGCTGCCAATGTACGATTGCGAGCAGTGCCACCGTCTTGAGACCCGCGAGGATGTCCAGGTCCAAAAAGCCACCTTCACCAATCTTTTCTGGAACCTGTTCGGTGTCTTATCCACGTGGGAAAACAAAGATGTCCGAAATGACGACCGAAAGGACGACCGAAATGACGGCATCACCCTCGAGTTGAGCGCCCACTCTCCGAGCGACACCCACCATTTCAACAAGGATCTCCGTTTCCGCCTCCACGATACGGCGTGGGACAGATGGGACGACCGTCCAGTTCTACCACATAACGACCCGTTTCACGGCTGGAAGGACGGAAAAAGGGTCAAGACGATCCCTCGGGACGCCAAATATCGAGTGTTTGGTTTTGGGCTGCGCTTTAACTACAACTTGCCATCCGTCCGCCGTCAGCGCATGCGCCTGCCCAAGGTCTCCGTGGTCGCCTCCCTCGTTATCCGGCGACAATTCCCCCGTGCATTCGCGGCCCGCAAGGCACTCCATCCCATGATTTGCAGCCTGACGCGCCTCAGTAGCTTCACATACGAGCCCTGGCGTGGTCCGACGATCACGTACCAGAGGAACCATGACTGGCACCACGCGTTTCTGGCCAGGGAGGCATTGAAAGCGCGGACGAAGACTTTGAAGAAAGTTGCAATTTTCGAGAGCCACGATGAGATTTCCTATCGCGAGCCCCGCAACGGTACTTGCCAGCGTTTCACTGCGGGCTCGTTCTCCCGCGACCTCGCGCGGTCGAGCCGCCACTTGGAGGAGTTGTACGTGGCGAACAACATCTATGCGTTCGAGTTCTTCTACGCTTTTCACCCACAGGCCCCTCCGGCGCATAGGAGGTGAATGTTGTGGAAGGACCTGAAATGCCTCTCGCTTACGACCCAGCACCTATCGCCTGGAAACGGTGGTCTGATACTCCTAATGGCGGCGAAGGCCGCGGAGAGGATGCCGAGGCTGGAGACCATGGAGTTATGGAACTGTTGGAGGAGCAGCGGCATAGCGGGTATCTTTCGCTTCCGGAGAGGGGAGACTGAAGCCAGCATTGAACTCGTGAGCACATGGTCTGCCCGTTTCACAGCGGAGGAGAAGGCCGCGTGGACCGGCGTCGCAACTGTGAAGAGACCATTGCCACTGCGCGTGAAGGAGAGGTACTGGAATTCCGGGTGGATCGATGGGGATTATTCTGTGCTACGGCAGTTGGAATTGGTGGAACGCATGCTCCACCCCGTCTCGCTGCGGCAGATTGCCAGGGAGGACCAGAGGCGTCGCGGGGAAAGAATGGCCTAACAATTCGCTGTGTGCCTTACCACAGACTGTCATGATTCTGCCATGGTCAAGTCCGGAACCGCATTCTTTCCGTCCGCTTCAGGGAACAGAGACGTGGAAAAAGTGAAGAGCGTGAAAGGGCGTTGCTTGAAAGTGTAAAGCCCGTCAGTGTTGGGGCGTCACAATTCGAGGAAGAGCCACGTCGCAGCTTTTTTCAGGCGGTGTAAATAGTTGAGAAACGGCAACAAGAAACTCTAGTCAAGGTCCCAGGACACTTATGCAGATTCAAGCCTTTCTGTGTGTCCGTAGATTCTGCTGCATCCGGGCTTTTAGTGAATGCACAATAATAATTCAGTTGCATCTTGCCTCTACAGTGGCTTAGGCCCGCACCAGTGATAATATCTTTCACGTAGGTAGTGAGATTACTACACCGGGATATAGTATGTGGGACTTGCATCTACTGGGTGCTGCGGTGGCATGAAGTGTCGTTGATGGACCGGATAAACCTCGGCGACTCTGTTCAGCGCGCAATATGTGATATCTCAATAGGCCGCTCCCACACAAACGTACAACGAGAAGAATATTCACGGGCTTTCAATAATTCAATTCCGTTCGCATAAAAGCACACGGGCTTGCAGTAGGCCTTAACACCGTCCACGGGACTATGATCAAGGCGTAGGGCCGTACGTAGTACAAGTAAGCCCACTGCCCACCGAGGCTTTTTTTCAGTAAACTTATCTTCTTGTCCTCTGTGCTTCGTGGCATTCCAACTGCACGAAAGCTTCTTTCTATCTGGGCAAAATGCTCTCGGTGCCTGGGGAAAGCCGGGGTATGTGCACAGAGCAGCTGGCCAAGGCTATGCGCAACTCAGCCACCTCCCCACTATTGCATCAAGGATATCCGCTCGTCATGACTAATTCAGTTAGAACGGGGTCTCCATTAGCTCATAGATACCCTCTGATGACCGCTCGCTTTGAATCTATTACCCAATCCCAAGACAATGGACCGGACGCCCCGGACGGAATGCGGCACCCTCACAAACTCAGGTCACGACTGAACTTCCACACACGGAGACAGTCAGCAACACCAACTTTGCAGTCTTATTGTTTTACCAGCAAATTTTCATAAAATAAAGAGATGACGGAGATTGGTATATAGTTTGAGCTGAAATGAATGGAATAGTGAATCTTTTGAATGTATTGCAGCCACTTCCCTTCAGAGGCTTCGAGGTACAGCGCTTCTTGATATCTCCAAGCAAGCATGCAGGTATTGACATTCCAGCCAATCATCTTTCACCGTTGGCTACAAACGGTCCACTTATGTCTTGTGTGAGTCTTGGTACCCCGATCAGGTTTAGGCCATCCGGACACCGAAACTACCCACTTATGTCTTGCGTGCGTCTTAGCACCTTGATCAGGCTTAGGCCGTCCAGGTACGGACAGTTGTGCTCAGTTGTGGAGATCTCGAGTCAAAGCTTGAGTATTCTTTGGTGGCCAAGGAGAATTTGCGTATGCCTCTTATGACGGCAGTAATCGTGTAACAAGAAATGGGACACTGCTTGGTGGAAGAGTGTAGACTCTTGAGTGCCGGGGTTGACTTGGTGACTCGCTTATTTAATGGGGTGTCTCTTTCCTCGCTTCCAAGTTGGCTGGCTCTGCTGGCGAATCAGTTTCTTCCTACCATTAATTGAGCGAAGCTTTCTTTCCCGTTTTCAAACCATTTCGCAACCATGGGCAAAGACACTGTTCATGCCCCCGTCTTGGGTGACCATGTCTCGGGCCAGTCCAACAAGCCTCTGTCCCAACCGCCACACAGCCTGACGAGCCAGCAAGTCCTCGACGAATTACGCAGCAATGTAACCACAGGCCTCGCCCCGGAGGAGATCCCTCAGAGGCTTGAGGAGATGGGACCCAACGAACTAGAACAGAAAAAGGGCGTCCAGCCCGCCAAGATCTTTCTCGAGCAGATCTTCAACGCCATGACGTTGGTGCGTCAACCCTAATAGCATCTCCCATTTCACATATCGTGACATCTTCTGACAGTGGCCGCCGGGCTAGTCAGGTGCTAGTATTGGCCTTGGCCGCGAGCTTTGGTATCCAGGCCTGGATTCCCGGGGGCATCCTGGCCGGCATCATCATTTTCAACATCTTCCTCGGCTTCTTCCAGAGCCTGCAGGCTGAAAAGACCATCGACTCGCTCCGCACCCTCGGCACACCCAACTGCAAGGTCTTTCGGGGCGGCAGGACCATCACCATCCAGACCGTCGATGTCGTCCCCGGTGATATTGTTGATCTGGAAACTGGCGACTCTGTCCCTGCTGACATGCGCCTCATCGAGGCGGTCAACCTCGAGGCCGATGAAGCGCTGCTCACCGGCGAGTCGGTGCCAATTTTAAAGATTCCTAAGCTCACGTTTGACGCTGATACTGGTCCTGGTGATCGCCTCAATGTGGTTTACAGTTCGTCAAGTATTACCAAGGGTCGCGGGCGTGGCGTCGTGTTTGCTACGGGGATGTTTACAGAGATAGGCCTCATCGCCGGAGCTCTTACCAACAGCGGCGACCCAAAGGATTACGGGGATGATGGTCAGCGCTCTGTATTCCGCATCATCTGGGATCCCGTCCGCGCCTGGGTCGGCGAATTCCTAGGTCTCACAGTGGGCACACCTCTCCAGAAGAAGCTTGCCCAGCTCTTTCTCTGGCTGTTCCTGTTCGCAATCGTGTGCGCCATTATCGTCCTTGGCGCCAACAAGTTCGACTCGCGTAGGGATGTCATTATCTACGCCATCACAACCGCCATCGGGACCATCCCTGTGTCTCTCCTGCTTGTCCTGACCCTTACTATGGCCGCCGGCACAAAGAAGATGCTCGAGCGCCATGTCATTGTCCGAAACCTCTCCAGCCTCGAGGCCCTCGGAGGTGTCACGAGTTGAGTTCACCCACACCCTTTCAATGCACTCTGCTCGACTTTCTGACAAACCATTTGTTCCCTCCCACTAGACATCTGCTCTGACAAGACCGGAACAATTACCCAAGGGCGCATGGTGGTACGAAAGGCGTGGATCCCTGGCTGCGGAACCTACTCGATCGCGTCGACGAGCGACGTGTACAACCCCACGGCCGGCGAGGTCTTCCTCCTTAGCTCGCAGCCCAAGGAAGTAACTTCCACCGGCCAAGATAATCAGGACGGGCGCCAGTTGATCTCTCCCCCCGATGAGGCGGCTACGAAGTCCGCCCTACGGTGGTATCTCAACGTCGCGTCTCTAGCCAATCTCGCCACTGTCGAGCAGAGCGACCACGGCTCTGCAAATCCCGGCCAGTGGGAGGCCAGGGGCGCTCCGACTGAAATTGCCATCGAGGTGTTTGCCGGTCGGTTTGGATGGAACAGGCTCGAACTGACCCAAGGCCCGAAGGCTGAGTGGGAACATGTTGCGGAATATCCCTTTGATTCGGATATTAAGAAGATGACGGTGCTCTTTCACAATAATAAGTCCAATGAAACTCATGTCTTCACAAAGGTTAGTCTAGAATTCGTCGCCTATTTTGTTATTTTTTTCCGACTAACAGTTGAGATCTAGGGAGCCGTGGAACGAGTCATTTCGTCCTGCAAGTCCATCGCCATCAATGACAGTATTCAACCTCTCACCTCCGAGATCAGCCAAGACATCCACTTCAACATGGAGGTGCTCGCCAGTCAGGGTCTCCGTGTTCTCGCCTTCGCACACAAGATCAACGATCGCGTCATCTCTGAGTCCGAATTTATCGGTGGCAACGTACCCAAACGCGATGTCCTTGAGCAAGACCTAATATTCCGCGGCCTTGTTGGAATCTACGACCCCCCTCGCCCGGAATCCCTCCCCAGTGTTCGCGCTTGCCAAGGAGCTGGCATTGTCGTCCACATGCTCACCGGCGACCACCCGCAGACGGCGCGCGCTATCGCTATCGACGTCGGGATTCTGCCTACTCCTGAGAAAGCTCGACTGCTCCCGGCTGATGTCTCGAGCACCATGATGATGGTAGCCCACGATTTTGATGCCCTCACCGATGCCCAGATTGACGATATGGCTCAGCTTCCTCTAGTCGTTGCTCGGTGCGCACCTAGCACAAAGGTCAGGATGATCGAGGCTCTTCACCGACGACAACGCTACGTAGCCATGACCGGTGACGGCGTAAATGACAGTCCCAGTCTCAAGAGAGCAGACGTAGGCATCGCAATGGGGACTGGCTCAGATGTTGCCAAGGAATCTTCCGACATTATCCTCACCGACGACAACTTTGCGTCTATCCTCAATGCCATCGAGGAGGGCCGTCGCATCTTTGACAATATCCAAAGGTTCATCCAACACGTGTTGTCTGCCAACGTTGGATTCGTCGTTACTCTTCTTGCTGGTCTCGCGTTCAAGGATGGCAACGGCGTCTCCGTGTATCAGCTCACTCCCGTCGAGATCATCTGGATGCTCATGGGAACCGGTGCCTTTTGCGAGACTGGCCTTGGCTTCGAAAAGGCTGTCCCTGATATCCTCAATCGGCCTCCTCACAATGTCAGTACATCTGATCTTTTTATAAAAAGTTCCAAGGCTCACACTCTATAGCTCAAATACGGCGTCTTCACGCCCGAGTTCCTCACAGACATGGTCGTCTACGGCTCCATCATGGCCGGCTGCGTCCTCGGCTCCTTCACGATCGTCATCTTCGGCTTCAGCGACGGCAACCTCGGCTCCGACTGCAACAACAACTACTCGGAGGCCTGCGACCCCGTCTTCCGCGCACGCGCCACCTGCTTCACCACCATGACCTGGATCTTCCTCCTCTTCGCCTGGGGCCTGATCGACTTCCGCCGCTCGCTGTTCCACATGCCCGACGGCCTCAAGGCGTGGGCGGGACACCTCTGGGGCAACCAGTTTCTGTTCTGGTCTGTCGCCGGCGTCTTCTTCACTGTCTTCCCGGTGATGTACATTCCCAAGCTGAATCACATCGTCTTTCAGCACACCGGCATCAGCTGGGAGTGGGCTGTTGTCTTTGTAGACGTCATCGTGTTCATGGTGTTGTCTGAGTCTTGGAAGTGGGCGAAGCGCGTCTATTTCCGACATCAGTCCTTTCAGAGGGAAGGGCACTGGAATGAGGTAGACGTCTAGGATGTGGTGAGGCTGCAGCTGACGTCCGAGGGGACTCGTCGACCAAAGGGTATGTCTCCCGGTTCGTCGCATCCATCCCTTGTATATCATCATCGGCAGAATTCCTCGACGTCGGACTACTCGTCATGGTCTTTTCGCGCGATAGGCGCGGATGGGCCGGCTCCTGCAGATCCAGCCCGCACAGCGATGTGGCCGGGTCGCCGAGCACGGGGATGCTATCCACACAGCGCGGCCACGGCTCGACCCCGGCATTCTCGTGCGCGAAGCGGAATAGCTGAAGCGTGTTGTTGGCGATCCATTCCGCATCCTTGTACGTTCCAGTGTGTTCTACCCCGCGGTCTGCGTGCTGTTTCAGATGGCGGCGGTGGCAGCATCGCAGGCATGGCTCGAGAGTATATGAGAGCGTTATGACGATAGCGCCGAAGATGTAAATAAATGAGAGACCGAAGACGGAAAATGAATCGTGAGACGTAGGAAGAATTTTCTGGAAACACAAGTGTATTAGTTCTTGAACTCCAGGCAAAGGGTCGTGCTAGCAGTGACTCTGAGCCGAGATCATTAAACGATACGAACTGGATGGGAAATTGGTGTAGGGTGTTAGTGAGGCGCTGAAATCGGCCTGCCATAGGCTCGGTCGTGTTGGTGATGTTGAACATGTTGGTGTCGTTAAACATATCAGTAGCCTCAGTAGTTGTCCCGGAAATGGGCGCAGCCCCTCGTACAGCGTCGATATGACTCGCCAGCGGGCCACAATGGTCCTGATCGGCATTACAGAACTGGTATTGATTTGTACATGCAAGGGGCGATGCTGGGACATCAGGTCTGTACATTGTTGAGTTGCCGTTTGGGAAGACCATGTAGCCGAACGGAACTATCGTGCGAAACCATTTGTCCCTAGTCAATTCCATCGTACGAACACCTGGGCTGGACAGAAAGTAGAGAGAGATGTCGGCGTCGGATCTCCGGCACGAAGAGCATTCGTCACTGCACAGCACAGAGAGTAGAAAAAGCAGGTACAGGCGGCGAAAGGCTCGCTCGCTGGTGTGACGCCAGGCCCAGCAGAGGCCAAGAAAAGTGATGAACGCAGAGTCTGCTGATGGAGAGTTCCGAAGAATCACTTGTCTCTGGTGATACAGTGCACCCTGGGGACATGAAGAGGAAAAGAAGCGATGGCACGCCAGAGAGTGGATCCGCCAGAACCGAACTCCAACAAATGTTACAAAAACACCAGTGAAAGCTATAACGAGATCGGAATTCTGCCTTGAAATCGTCAAGGTGCGTCCAAAAATAGGACCATATGACCAGTTGGTCCAGAAGCCGTGGTAAATTTCGAAGGCAGGGACACGGTCCCCAGTGCTGAAAACGGGATTGTCCATAGCAACCGCTGCCTAGGTCGTGGAGAGTCGAGCAGAACAGCAAGAAAGATGGGAGGAATGCCAAGATGATATTTGATACGGGAGTCTGGCACAGGCTTATATCTGCCAAAGGTAATACAGAACATTCGGCTGGCCCCCCAACGAGTACATTTGCCATGATCAACATGGACACAGCATCCGGCTTCACACACAACTCTCACACTCATTGATAGGCTGAAATTGAAGGTCTTCATCAAATACTGCTCGTAGGCTCTTTTGTTTTCCAGTTCAGTGCTGCATGGTCACAATCGAGCACAATCGAAGCCACACATTTGGCTGACCAGGTGGTGTGCAGTCTACAGCGATCAACTTTGATATGCCCTTGACCTAACCTCGGAATCGGGCCTACCTATGTGCTCATGGCAGCTGCATGCAAAGCGCATGCAAGGTTCTAATAAAAGCCATTGCCGTTGTTTTGAGCCGAGACCTTGCCTTCTTTGGCGGGCGAACAGCGTGCCAGAAACGTGCTTCTCCCGATTGTGGAACGGGTTAGGGGCTTGGCGGCTTACGATGCTGCCGAGGAGACTGGGTATGTTGTGCCGGGTTCCTGAGGGGGTATTTCAGCTCGAGCAAATGAGTGTTCTCGAAGCGCCGATATCTGCTCACCCAGTTCTGTTGTATTGGACAATCTACAATCGCCCCCAAAATGCCCAGAGAGCTGAAATGCAAGGTTGGTACCTGCCGCAACGCTAAGCTGCGGACGTTGTGAACCACTTGCACTCTTCATAGGTTCGATTGGACAGCGACCGCGGATCACCTCACATTTCTGGGGGGCTGCAGAATCTAGGTCGACGTCATGCCTGAAAGGAAGCGCGGAAAACAGCGCGAAGCAACACTTCAGAGCCTCGCTTGGTAGGGAGCCCTCACGCATTCGAGTCAGCGTGATTTGGAGGTGTTAGATGATAGTAGTATAAGCATGGAAACCCGATCCAACCTTGTTCATATATCTGGCATTTAAGTTGGACCTAAGGGCTAGTGGTTATCTCACAAATGCGTTCTTCGTCAACTATCAACCTTCACACACACGGGTCCCGTGCTATATTCTTGCATCCCTCTCTTGTAGAAAACCCTGGGCTTGAAATATCGGGACCATGGCGACAACGAAGGCGTGGCAAGGAGCCGAATCCACCGTCAAGGTAAGATCATCGCGAAATGATTTGCGACCTGCGCGTCTTTTTTTCCTTCTCTCTCTCTGAAGAGGTCACTTGCTAACTGTTTCCAAAGTATGCAGTCCACCTTGGAGTTTGGACTAACTGGTCTCGTGGTGCCATCATGGGGGCCACACTCACTTTGCGGCGGACAGAAGGCAACTACCTCCTTGCCTTCACCTCTCTGTTCATCACCATCGTCGCGAGCTGCTTTTGGAGCATTGCGAGGCGGGCGTTGCATCGCTGTTATTCAACTTCGGCGCCGCGCGACACCCTCTATCATCAACAGCAAGCGGTTTTGCGCAACTCGTCTTCCGCATTCGAGAGCTTTCAGATTCTTTGCTCGCTTGCTTGGGCGTGGCGCCGCACAGTCAAAGGCAAACGTTGCCTTCTCCGCCTGGTGCCAGGTGTGTTGGCGGCTGCGTTTGTCGTTGTTTCTTTCGCCATTGCGTCGGGTTTCTCGTCCCAGATTTTTCGTCCGCGATCGGGAATCAGGTTCGTCTTGACGGGACAAATTGCTCGCTTGTTAATTCAGAGGCCGACGATCCCAACTATGATGCACACTCCAGAGTACCATACCGGGCGCGAATGGTCACAAACGATGCGAACTATGCCCAACAGTGTTATTCAGCCAACTCGTCCTCGGGAATATTCGACTGCACATCTTTCGTCAGAGCAAATCTACGCAGTACCATTGACACAGAGGCGCCCTGTCCATTCGCAAATGGTTTGTGCCGGAGCGATAACGCAAACATTCGGTTGGATACTGGGCACATCGACAGTAACGACGACTTGGGCATGAACTCGCCCGAGGGTGAAAGGATCCTGTTCAGGTCCGTGTTGAGCTGTGCGCCTTTGTCAACTGAGGGATTTTCCACAAACCTCACGACAGAGACAGGGGATTTTACCTTGTACGATTATGGGAACAAGACAGTGGGTCAAAATTATACGTACAGGGTTCGGAGTCTCCAAGAGCAGTACCCAGCTGACGATATTGAAGGGGCTCGCGGTACGAACTTTGTTTTGGCGTAAGTCCATGCCTTCAATGTAGCCTATGCATGAGGATACGTTCCTAATCTGGCTCTGTGGGAGATAGATCATTCGCGGAGACCAACTACCAGGAAACCACTTACACGCCGTCTTCGTCATTGCAGACAGACACAGAATATTTTCCCAAAGACGGTGACCTTCATCTCATCTTTCTCTCCGGAAACGGTATCAGATTCCAAGAGCCCGTGAACGATCCTTGGTATCGCGCAACGGTTCCAACTAGGCCCATTGTCGCAGCGACCAAGCCAGGAACGTCTGCTGAACACCCTGCATATCGTTCTGAAGAAGCAGCGTCACCAATGGCCTGCCTCGAACAGTTTCAACTTTGTTATGGCAGTACAAGCCGATGCGGGCCGCTGGCCAGCTGGCTGGATGCTCAAGATGGAGCTTCGAAACTGCTCAACTTCCCTCTCGAGAGGGAAGGTCCGCCGGCAGACAACCATCCTGCATCCCGATTCTACTGGTTCGTGGCGCTGTTTACCTATGCTGTGCCTGGCCTCCAGCCCGTCCTTCTCCAACTCGGCGCAAACTCGTTGGCTTCAATGCGCAGCCTATACGCTGGCGTCATGGGCCCGCTTCCGGACAACCAGTGGCAAGTCGACGTGATGCAGTGGTGGGCTACATATTTGGCAGGCATCCAGAGCGCAGTCGTCTCGATCGCGTCCGGCCCCATTGATCCTTCACTAGAGCACCTGCGTATCAGGCCTTACAACCAATGGATTCAAGATAGTATTTGTAACAACCAGGTAAGGTTCTTTTCCCTGAAGATGTGTTTCATATTTGGCCACAGTGACAGCTCCTGCAGACCGCTGACACACCACAACCCAGATCATTCGCAGCTCCGACTATACCTCCTTCAGCCTTTTTGGCCTATGTTTCACTTACATTCTTGGGCTCATTATCGTCATTGTCGCATTCTGCCTGGATCCAGTCCTGGATACATTGTCAACCCGTTTTCACCGGGGCGCATATTCTTATGTGGAGTGGACCTCTACGGACACACTACAACTGCAGCGGATGGCCTTTCAGGGCGTGAAGTCGGGCACTTGGTCCGGCTCCGCGAGTTCAGTTCCTGTGACTTCAAAAGCGGGTGAAATCATGGCGAACCTGCCGTTCGAGTACCCCATCAGTCAACTTCGCAGCGAGAAACCCGGCTCCAACGTTGCGATAAAAGCGACCGCAGGCACTTCAGTGCCGACGTCACCTCTGAAAACATCAATTACTCCCTCTAAATCCATTGATACACTGAAAAACTCGACAAGGGTGGGCACAATATCGTCCATGGACATGGAGGTTTCACCTATCACTCCGACAATTACAGCGGCCAAGTCCACCAAAGCATAACGCCCTGGTCGATTATTTCACCCAAGCCTTTCAACGACCACTACCATCTCATCACTCTTCCACGAGAATCTCTATATATTTCGCCGCGGTATCGTGCTGGTTTTGAGGAGGTCAGGGACATTGAGCTTGTACCCTGAGCTGGTATGTAAAGTGGATTAGAGGTGGATGGCCATTAGGGACCAATGTTTGATGTGAGAGGAATCAGACTACGGCGTGAAATACTATAATACAAGAATACGAATGATTTACTCCTGGTGCTCCATTATACAGAGTTCTAGTTGTGAACGGGTCTCCATAAGTACCCCATTGTAGCTATCTTTCACCCATGTATGCTTGTGTAATTACCAAGCTTCAACGGAATCCTAACTCAGATATACGCACTTAGGCACATGAGACCAACAGTCCAAGATTGGTTCCTGCTACGGCACCTGGTTATGTACATCCATGTGGGCTGTCGGTTCGGGGACGAGGACAAGCTGCAGAAAGGACAGTTTCACAGCAGGTTGAAAAATGCACCCGGGATGGGCTTACTACTGCAAGCTTCATTTAACAACCCTAATGCAGAATTTGGACCTCGCCGGCCCCTGTTTCAACAAGCGCACTCAAGCAAATGATGGCCGGTTGATGAATGATGTAACGATTGTGTTTCAATTGAATATCCTTCTCTGAAAGTATGTTAGGGTCATCACATTATCTGATCTACAGCGGCTTAAATCTACTCGTGACATTGAAAGGGGTCATTGTACATCGCTCAAGGCCAGTTGGTCCACAGCGTACAAATATCGACAATCAAGTGTCTCGTGGATTTGTTTCGTGGCACAGAGTCATACGACATCCGTATCCTCATCCACCTAGAGTGAATTGCCAGCAGTGTTCATTACAAAGGCGGCTCGTAGCACGCATGGGCCTCCAACGCTGACAAGGCGCCCGGGTGGCCAGAGGCAGCAGTGGCTGACGGGTACCCAGCCCTGAATATGTGGTCCTGCTGAGCATTGGCTGTTGGCGGCGACCTCAGGATCGTAGGCACCGTTTACTCGACAAAAAGCACCACAAATGGCCCTTTACGCATTGACGAGGATCGGATGTACCACCACGCCCTAGAATAAGCGCGCGTGTCGCGAAAGCGATTGGACGCATCGCGGTCCAGTGGCACTGCAGGTAAGCCTGGCCTCCGGAGGTCGGCCTTGTTACACAGATTCATTGTTGAAGGGGTACGCAGGTCCTGCGCTGTGTTCTTGGTGTTGGGTGATTCTCATACGAGGGCCAATAAATCAGGAACGTTGGGGCGGCCACGAGACGGCCCTGCGGACATTCCGGCCAAGGCGGTGCTGTTACACGGATCCCAGAGGCCTGCCATCGCGCCTCGGGTATTTCCGTGTATGTATGTAAGCCGTCGCCCATTAGTTGGACATTTAGCATTTTACACATTCCTACCGTAGCCCAGAGTGTATCGTGGACATGTCGCGGTCCAAGCACGGAGAAAGGCGGCCGAGGGGCAGGGGCAGACGAATTAATTTAGCCTCCGGGTACAGGAGACTCCGGGGGGCGCCACTATTCTTCCGTGGGAAGGGAACGACAAGTCGAGCCCCGCTTGCAAATCTGCCCTGCTTCGAGAATAATTGTATACTTGCTTTTCTCGTATCTATCTATATTAAGCCACAAGGAATAAAACGGAACGCATAGCCCACGAAGAACCGGCCATTGGCGATAGCGCAGCAGCATTGTCGCCGGCTCGGATTCCTCGCGTCAGACCTACGCCGTCCCAGCGATGGCGTAGAAGCACTGTCGCTGTCGAAGTGGCTGGTGGTGTAAGAAACAGTTTTGGGCAAGTTACAAGATGTGTGTGTTGATTTGTCCCAGCCGAAAACCGTAATCGTAGAACCTTCGCACAGACAGCGTTATCCGAACACGGATGGGGTATCATTGTTAAACAAGAGGAACAAAACCGAATATGCCAAAAGGAAAAGCCAAAAAGATAAGGATTATCGGAACCCATCCCGTCGTCTCCGCACGGATGCCTGGTATGCCTCGTTGGAGAAGTCTTGAGAACGCCCGTCCTAAGAGTGGCGCAGCCGCGCCATCAGGCTGAGAGGCTCTTAGCCTTCAAGATCTCTATTGTTGCAGATCTGGTGGATTGCCGCTTTGTCTGAAAAGGGGATTAAGCAGGCTCTTTGGTGTCGACGGGACTTTGTATACTGAGAATGGAAGTGGTGACATGCATGTTTTGACGTTGCTATTCACGTGCATTTCGTTTTGTGGGCCGTGGTTCGGGGGCACTTTGCGCTGCCCCGAGGCAAATGGGAACCATCTTGTCGATTTTTGCCCACGCCCGAGGCGGATTCCGTCTCCGTCGGCGGGCCGACGTCGAAATAGGATTGCGCCGCCTCGAGGACGTGATTAGGCAACAGGGGTTGCTGGACGCCCAGCTCTAACCCCGCCGGCCGATCCGAATCCTCCCAAAGCCTCGCTGCACCTGCTCGCGCCGGGCTGCACCGTCCTGGAAGTCATCGGCGGAGGAGCCGTCCCCGCTGACGATCTTGTGGCTGGGCTTGTTGCCAAACACCTGGATGAGGATTGTCATGGCGAAGCTGCTGACGATGCTGAGGCACAGGATGCCGATCATGGCCAGGTTGCTCCGGCGGTACCTGTAGGGGCCGGGAGCCGCGTCCTCGGGCCAGCCCGTGTAGAGGGCGTAGGTCGTCGTGATGCTGCCCAGGTTCCCGAGCCCGGAGACGAGGGCGGCTGCGGCGGCGACGCCGACCTCGCCGTGGCGGCGCTGGAAGATCTCGTTGGTCCAGGTCATGCAGATTGGCACCGTGGGGCCGAGCCCGAAGCCGACCATGAGCAGGCCGCCGTAGCGGGCCCAGGAGTTGTTTAGCGCAAAGGTGACGGTTAGAAGGCCGGCGATCTGGATGAGAACGGCGCACGAGAAGAAAACGGGTCGTAGGCGATGGAAGCGGTCCGAGATAGGCGTGACGATCAGGATGGCGAAGAAGTCCATGATCCAGATGGGGGCGAACAGCAGGCTGACCTGGATGCTGGTGTATGACGGGTTGATGGAGGCAATGATGACGTTCCCGTAGAGCTGGGTGCCGATACCCACACCCACGACACCAAAGTACATCAGTACCAGCGGCCATAGACGCCAGTCGATCAGGACGTAGCCCAGGTCTGCCCATGTCCAGGGCCGGGGGTGGTAGACTCTCCTAAGATCGTGGTAGTGCACCAAGGCGTCCTCACCTATGAGAGCCTCGGGTGGCGCAGGGAGAAACCTCATGAACTTTGATCTCTCCCGCTTCTGGCCGGGAGGCAGAGGCCTGTCGGGAAGCCACCAGAGCAAGGTGAAGCCCAGGATTACGGCCAGCGCGCCGTAGATGAGGAACATCCACTGGAAGCCGACGAGCCCTCCCAGCCCGTCCATCTTCTGGAAGCCAGCGCTGACGAGTCCAACAACAGCCGCCGAGATCTGAGCAGCGCTGAAGTAATAGCCGATGCGCTTGCCCGTGCGGCTGGGTGGGTAGAAGAGGGTCAGGTAGTAGCTCATGCCGGGCCACATTCCCGCGATGACGACGCCCAGCAGGAAGCGCAGCAGCTTGACGGACCAGGCTGCGCGCACGGCGGCGAAGCACATGCCGATGAGGCCGACCGCGAAGACGATGCGGGCCATCCAGACGCGGGGGCTCAGCCTGCTCATGACGAGGTTGGACGGGCAGTCGAAGATGACGTACGAGACGTAGAAGAGGGCCAGGGCGGTGGAGGTGTCGCGCGCCGTCAGGTTCAGCACCGACATGAGGTCGTGGCCCTGGGCGGCGTTCATGGTCTGGGCGAGCCCGATGTTGGAGCGGATGGCGGAGCAGAGGAAGTAGAGGATCCAGAAGGCTGGGTGGCAACGTGGTGAGTCCAGGTACCTACAGAGGTGACATGGTGTGACGTGATAGGTCCGATGTGATGAGAGTGTGCGGGCATACCTGGGATGATGCGCATGTCCAGCTTCCGGTAGACTGCCTCGACCCTCTCGACGGGATAGTCCTCCTGATGGGGCGCAGCCAGGACCTGCGCATGTGGCTGTTCCACAGCATCCTTGGTGTAGTCGTCGTCGCCCACACTTACGCTGCCGCCCGTGGCTGAGGGTTCTGGCGCCTTGGTGGTGGCCATACTCAAACTGCAAAGCAATGGAGGAGCGTGCTATCAGTTTTTTACCGGCCAGGCACCCAGGTGTCACGACAGAGAGGATATATCAGGCTTCAGCAGGAAAGACGGTGTCGATGATGAATGCTGAAGCTCTCCCCGGTGAGAGCACTGATCTTGGCATATACGAGTCCGGAGTGAAAATTTAATCGAAGCCGAGACGACGATGAGATTTATTCTCTCACCTCATGTTCAGACTGATTCGGGGTCCGGATCAGGAGGGCTATCGGACTAGAAAAGTGGAGACTGCCAATCCCACCATTTTGATGGCCGACTCCGTCCTCGCTAGTTTTCTCGGTTCGGTTGGGAGCGGCGCTTCAGTGTTCTAGCTGCATGTGCTGCAGACTCGACAGATCAGAACTAATCGGCTCCAGTCCATGGTCTCTAGTGCGGATACTTGAGTCCGTCATTCGAAAATTTACAGGTACTCCTCTTTCTCTTTCGAAATTTGCCTTTTCTTCCAAGTAGAAAATGAAGCAAGTGGAGTTATTCAGGTTGGCGTTAGAGTAGGCAGACTAGGTCGAAGCGTTATCTGATCCGAGCTTATCAGATGCTATTGTAGGGGAGACGAAAGGGTTCGGGTCGTTGACACTCAAAGAAGTCTTGTGGGGGGGGGAGGGGGGCCATTTCTATTAGGCATCAAAGAGCGTGATGTTGTGGAGGTGCAGCCATCACCAGCTTCGAGTGACCATTTCGGTGAGCTTTGAGTCAGAGATTAAGAGAATTTGAAGTCTTTCATTTGTTTCACACTATTACATACTCGCACCTAATCTATTTGTTGTCAGAACTTTGCTCCATGGTGCTCACTGAACTCCCCGGATTCAGGCCTCAGGCTGCAAGGCTGAAAAGTGCAGTGATGCCTGGGCCCGTTTTGTGAGATCTGTTTGCCTGCAATTCCCCGCCTCAAATCCTCATCTCAGATCAGTCTTACCAGTGACTCGTTCCATCATCACAAGCTCTCGTGACCACGCCGAGGCAGGATCAGGTTGACACACCACGTTCTTATCTCTTCTCGTCTCTCTTCTCTACCACAGGTCACGGGGCGTCGACAACGCTGGAAGTGCATGACCTGTCAACAGGACAGCAACCCGTCGATCGCCATCAATGTTGAGATGCGCACCGCACGTCTTACGACGCAAAGCTGTGCCGTTACGAGGTTGCCAGCTCCATTGGGCCGATCTCAGCAGTTCACCAGTCCACTCGGCGAGACATATGCCCCCGTTCGCCCCCTGCTCACGAGGTTCCTGACCTTTAGTTCTCGGGAGTAGCGGAGCTGAGTCACCAAAGGTACACGCGGTGCCCTCATGACACCTTCAAGTGGCTGTTGCCTTGGTGGAGTCCATCTGGGGTGCACGAAAAGGGGTTCTTTACTGCCAAGCTCAAGGCCACAGCAGCTCGTCGAGGGAGTCCAGGTGCCCACCTCCTTCGGCATCGCGCCCCGTCCCGCAGGCGGATGCGACCTACCATGGAGCTCACCAAACTGGAGCCGGTACAGGCTGGGTCGACTGACATGGAAGTTGCCTCTTTCAGCACTCGTCTGCCTTCCAAGGTTCCGTGCTCATCGGTCGCGCCTTGCCGCCTTGGGACTTGGAGATACTGGGCGTCCCTGATTGGGACTCAAGAGGCAAGTAGCACATACGCACACACGCATACACGCATACAAGCGACACACACACACAGGCACAAGTACAGTACAGTACAGTACAGTACGGTACGGTATTGCTGCACCAAAGGCAGAGCTGAGCCAGGCTGCCGCGTTCTTTCTGTCCCGTCAACACTTTTGCCCCTTGAGGGCGCCTCATCGTCGCCTGCCCCGCTTGTCAAACACACAAGCAGGCTATGCAGCAACTCCCTCCTCCGCTGTCCAAGCAAGACCTCTGTTGGCAGTACCAACTCCCCAGCGACCTGCTGCCTCTTGCTGTCGCGAGGCCTCGGTGGGTCGTGGCTTGCTGCCGAAGCCTACCCGTGCCACGGCCCGAGCATGGACGTGCCTGGGACGCGCCCTGAGGAAATCCTTCCGAGGGTCACGGACTGGGCCACGTTGCGTTGGTCTCTGCAGACTGGTACGGGCGCTGGCAAGTGCCAGCAACCAGGCCGGCGACCTAAGGCCGCCACATGGCATTTTGTCAACGTGGCGGTGCAGCTGACCCATCTTCCTCCTCCTACCAGCATCTCTGTGCGCCCAAGGCATCAGACTGTGTGCCCTGCAGCATTACTGTGCCTGACGCAGGGCCAAAAAGGGGCATAGGGCTGAGAGGACCAAAGTTGTTCACCTCAGCGGGGAGGGATCAGTCGGGCTGGAGTTGGGAGTGACCGGGTGGATTGGTTGCCTACGAACGGCATGAATTTAGCCCAGTCCAGGGCGTGGTGACTCACTCCTGCGCTTCACTGCCTACTCCGTACACGCCGGCGTCCTTCGAGTCATCTCAGATGCCTAGCGCAGTATGTTTTTTTCCTTGTCCCTCCTGTCTCGTGGTTTCTTATTAAAGAACAAAGGGGTTCCCGGCTGGATCAAGCCTCGAGGCGTTGTGTGTTGCATCGAAACCTTTTGCAACGATGACGACGACCAAAACAGCCTGTTTGATTCGGTAGAGGCAGAGTTGCCTTGCTTTCGTGTGCATTGTTTCCGCCACACTTCCCTTTTCTTATCGTTATCGCGGGCACTAGGCTGCAAGTACCCCGGTACAAGAGTACTCAGGTACCTCCACACCCCGGTGACTCAGCAGAGCTCGGCTTCCGCTAGCATCCGCACCGGCCACGCTCATTGGACAAGGTTCCTTTAGAGCTTGTGCTGGGAGCACAACACCTCGGGCTGAACTTTGCTTCCGCCTGACCAGGCGCAGCAACACCACGATCACCTCATACGCCTTTGTGCCAGTTTCTACGAGCCGCAACTCCGGCGCATTACTTATTACTCTACTGTACCACATCTTCCCGGCTCCTACGTTCCACCGACCATTTGTTTCGACATCGACACACCACCGAGTCCGACAAACACCAGCCATAGGTCTGCCGCGGATATCCGCTCCCTGCGCGACGAAAAGTAACCACCCCCACAAACGGCACATCGCGACGCTTCCCAACCCCCCGGCGTCACGATGAGTGTCGCATACGAGCCGCGGTCGTTCCACGAGGACAGTCCGTACGCGCCCGTCGGCGAAAACGACCATGACATGAACAAGTTCATCAACGAGGCAAACGTGGACGACATGGCAAACCTGGCTGCTGCCACCTACGAGCCTGCCAACCAGTCCTCCCCAGCCGTGTTCCACGCATCGCCCTCCCCTGCTCTCGACCTGCACCCCGTCGGCCCCCCAAACGTCGACCCTACCAACGTTCCCGTCCGAGACCTATCGCCCGCAGCTCCGAATGCGTTCAACTCGACCCAGACCCAATCTCAGCGCATCAAGCCCATAGCCAAGCCCAACCGAGAGGTGACCAAGAGCGAGGACGGGAAGTTCATATGTACATATCCTGACTGCAACGAGCTGCTCAAGAAGTTCCAGAGGAAGTGCGAGTGGAGGTAAGTTGACTTCTTGAATTCCCACCCCGCGCTCTGTCAGTTTTTCGTTTGTTTGCTAATGATTTCTCCAGTAAACACATGGACAAGCATGAGCGACCCTACGTCTGCACCGCCAAGGGATGCGAGAAGATCCAAGGCTTCACATACAGCGGTGGCCTGCTGCGACACGAGCGCGAGGTCCACGGAAAACACGGAGGGCCCAAAAAGAAGCTCCTCTGCCCTCACGTCAACTGCAAGCGCTCCAGCGGCAAGGGCTTCTCCCGCCAGGAGAATCTGTCCGAGCACCTCCGCCGCGTGCACACGTCCGCCGGCCCCATACAGATGGAGAGCCCCGGCAGCGAGAATACCGACAACAGCACGAGCGATGTCGCTACTGCTGCCTTTGCGGCTCTGAATAGCGCCGCACTGAGCCCCGCAAACCTGGACAGCCACCCCGCCGACGCGCGCGAAAAGCGCAAACGCAGCATCGACGACGACGCCGGCCGCAGCAGTGGTGAGGGTGGTGACGGCGACGACCGATCCGAGGAGGACGTCCGCGCGGAGAACAAGCGGCTCCGCAAGGACAACGCCGAGCTGCGCCAGCAGCTGGAGGAAACGGCGCGCGCGAACAGCGAGATGCAGGCGCAGCTGGCCACCATCCAGCAGGCCCTGGGCACCCCCATCAACCAGACCCTGGCGTTCCAACAAGCACCGGAGCTCTAGGGAGGTTTCCAGGATGTCGGGGCCGCACAGGGTATCGGGCGACAACACCGGGCGGATACTCGTCAACCGGCCGCGCACCGTGACGACAACAGTTATCCACGGGAGCCTCTCGGTTTTAGCATGGTCGGCACGGAGCTGTACTACTTTGACGAGCAGAATGGTTGGCAGCCCACTGTCTGAGGTGGTTTGCATTCTCTGTCACATGGCTCCGGTTTGTTTTTTTGTTTTTTCTTTTTCACTGTCCTGCAATTTTGGAGTTGCATCAAAGGAGTTCACGAAAGGGGATGGGTTCTTTGATTGATTTACACGGTGTTTGGAAGGATCTCAATGGTTCGCGGGCTGATGAGTAGCTCGTGTCCTTTCCATCTCATTATCAAGGGCGAACTGTGTAACACGGAGTTTGAGCGCTTTTTTATTTTCCTGTTTGACTATGGGTGGGATTATTCGCAGCGTTTTGGGGGTTCACTGATTTTCTATGGCAAGGATTGGGCTCAGTGTGCTTTTTTGGACAACGCAAAGATATCCCCCGCTTTCTCTTTTGTACACGCACGGAGGCGTTCAGGCTGAGGAGATTGGGAGTCCATGATTTCATTTGTCACGGTCCTGCAAACTGAGATACCCCCATGTAGACGACGGATACACGAAAACTAGATCGGCTCGTTTTTCTTTAAACCCCACAACAACTTTTGTTTCAGTGCCAAGTCGTAATTCTGCTCTTCCGTGTCAACTGAGCAATCTTTGGAGACGGCGGAAGGGTTACAGGGATCCACGCGTCATTGACGGCTTCACGTGTGTGAAGACTGCGGCAGGGGACACAATATTGTAGCATGTAATTTATAATAACATTCCTTGTGGAAAGGATGGAACATACTGAAGGCTTGGTGGTTGCCTGCTTTCTTTCGATCGACACTTTCTGCCGAGCTGCGGGTGGGTTCAAACTCGGTCGTGGTACCACGGCAAAAGTCGATGATATACAAAAGGATAAGGTATTTTCGGTTATGGCTTCCATAATATACCCGCGATTGACTGACTACTAGTACAGGTATCCTATCCAAACTGCATGGTGGACGGAGTAGCTTCTATAGCGCCATCTCGCGGTGCCCATACGTCGGACACTCTCCTACGGACTCAAAAAGAGAATTCTCGCCAGCGTCGGACAAGACACTTCTTGATATCGGACTTGATCAAGGCCATCGCGTCAACGTATGACATGCTTGGCAAACTTTCAACCAATCCAGGTATATTGCTATCCAAACTGGCATGACATTATGCCAAAGGATCCTCGCCATATGGAAGATTGCTCGCCTGGCTGACTCGTCTCCCCTCGTGGGCCTTGCGGTCCTCGGCCAAAGCCTGTGCAAACTTGCTCTTCTTTCTCACCACCGGGCCCTTCCAGTAGAACACATAGACCGGGACGACGACCATACAGGACAGGATCGCCAGGATCGTGCTGGCCCACTTGGTCGGATACTCGCTGCCGATGCCCTCGTACATGGGGATGGCAAACATGGCGCTGATGCCGGCCAAGAAATCCCTCGCGAAGGCGTTGCCGCCGCACGCCGACGCCGAGTACGGCCCGTAGGCCGCGATCATGTAGTCGACGGTGGAGAAGTAGATGGCGTAGTTGGCGATGCCGATGAGCAGGCTGAAGATCATGGGCGCGATCCAGTGGACCCTCGGCGGGCCGAGCGACGTCCACGCGAAGCCGATCAGGCCGACGGGCTCGAGGGGCGCGAGGAACAGCAGGATCTTCATCCGGCGCTCGGCCTCGAAGTCGTCGCCCTTCTTCTGCCGGGTGCGCGTGTAGCGGTAGATCCAGGGGAGGTAGATGAGGTAGGTGACGAAGTAGGCGAGGTTGATGGGTATGACGGCCCACGCGGACTCGAGCACGCCGAAGTCCCAGGCCTCGTAGACCACGGGGAAGCCCTCGAGGAAGATGAAGATGAGGGCGTCCGAGAACCCCGAGAGGAGGGACAGGAATAGGACTATTGGCTCGCGGACGAACATCTCGAACGGTCGCGCCCAGATCTTGACGGCCTCCTTCATGGAGATGCGCGGCATCTTGAGCTCGTTGGGCCCGTAGACCTCGAGCCCCGGGTTTTCTTTCCGCCGGCGCTTGGCCTCCTTGTCAATGAGGACGGTGCTTCGGCACTCGGGCGTGAAGAAGTGGATGAGTTGGACCGCGGCGCCGAATATGAGCTGGATGTAGAAGAACCAGTGCCAAGAGAGATCTGCGGCCGGGGTTAGTTGAGGCTGAGCCAAGGACGGCTTCGTGCAGGGAATAAGACCACCTACAGGCTTGGATGGGGCCGCCGATCACTCCTCCTATGCTTGTGCCGATGCACGAGGATAGCACGATGAATGCTAATGGCCACTGCTGGTCGTCGGGCTCATACAAGTCGGCGATGAGTCCTAGAGTCACACTGCCCCCTGCAGTGGAAAGTCCACCCTGGAATAAAATTCATTGGTCAGATCCAAGGTACAGCACAAGAGAACGACGTCGAAGACTCACCAGAGACCGGCAAACCACGATCGTGCCGAAGTTGGGTGCAAAAGCACACGGGAGCTGCCAGATGTTGATCAAGAACATGCTCAGCTGCAGGATCGGCCAGCGCCCGAACTCCTCGCTCCAGGGCGCCCACAGCTCGCACCCGAAGCTGTACAGGACCAGGTACACGCACTGGCCGACGCGGGCGGCCTGCTCGCTGATTCCGAAGTGCTCGGACAGCGGCGTCACGGCGTTGGGGAAGACGGAGGTGTTGAAGTTCATCGATATCTGGATGCAGGCGATGACGCACAGGAAGCTCCACTTCTTCCACCTGGGCCAGCTGTAGGCCAGCTTGTCGTAGCAGTCGTCCTCGGTCAGCTCCTTCTTCCCGTCTGGAAATGCAGGGCGGCCCTTTCTTGTGAGCCCGCCGAGGGAACTGTGGCGGTGGTATGTCTTTGTGTACGACTCGTACGGATTGGGGTCAGGACCCTCCTCCACTGCGGTATCATCATCACGATCGCGGGGGACCTCCCAGTGGCCCTCTTCTTTGTTGTGTTCCGCCTCTGCTCGGCGATTCGGGGCCTGGGGGGTGTTGAATGGCGGCTGCTTGTAGGCCTCGGGGTCCATTTCGGGCTGTTTCTCGCCCTTGGCCGGATTCTGTCCTGCGACCATGTTGACTCGACGAGGCGACTACGAAGACGGACAGGAGTTTGTTCAGGAACTACGGGTCAATGGCATTGCATTGCATTGCTTTATTAGACATTTTCCGTCAACATCATGACGTATCCGTCCCATGACGAGATGCAGAAGTTGATCCATGGGTGGAGGCCCGGATTTGCAACTACTGAGTGCAGCTGAGGGATAAACTGATGGACTTTCCAACAAGGCATCGCCCTCGTCGGTGTCAATCGAGGTCGGTCGCCGTTGAGTGACGCAATGCGGCTGCGGGCTGTTTCCACTCCCCGGATGTCTGCATAAATGGGTCTTGTAAAAACTGCGCACTGAGCTTTTTCGGTGGATCGTGCATGTGGGAGGGTGGGAGGCTCGATATCAAGTCCGGAGGTGTGTAACATCGTCAGCACCACGCACTCGGAGATAGTGTTTTGTGGAACTGTGGCAATTGACTTGAGTAAGAGTATTGTGTTGCCTGCCGAGCCTCTTGTCGCCGCCCACGGTCCGACCCATCTTTAATGACATACTAGTGGGTAGGAGATCGGCCACATGGTTTTGTCTGCCACCCCACCGATGAATTCATGGCTGTTGGTAATGCCCCCTTGATCCGGTCCATTGTGTCACTAGACCTCGATCAGGTCCGTCCTGCATCTCCAATCCTCCGAGCTTTCGGCTCTAACCCGGCGAAATACGACGTCAACTCTGCCAGAGTCCGCTTTTATCGGCCGATACTCCGGCGGGATCGGATCCGCGTTCATTGCTCACACTTCCACCACGCAACATTTTAGCTCGCATTTGAGGCATAGTCTTTGAGTATGGGCTAGCCTCAGTGGCAGAAAACGAGGCTACTGTTGCACGTATATCAGGGTAGTATGATGAGTGGTAAGAACAGAGAAGTGGGGCTGCAATTAATACAATTCTGGCGCTGCTGGCTAACTACCCTCAATCAATGGTGACAGATCAGATCAAATTGCTTGTGCAATCAGGCTCGTCAGGTGCGGCGTAAAAAGGTCGGATGGCCGACGTATATTTCTCGACTCGAAATAGCATGCCACTACACCTTGGGTTCGATCGACTGTCGTTAAGAGTCATCCCAAGAGTCATCCGAAACTCTTTCGTGTCTCCTCCCAAGATATCATCTGCCACCCATCACTCTCCGTCCACATCAGCCCTTGCAACCCGACAACGTCGAGCCAACCATGTGCTTCTCTCTACCGATATAACCACAGGTCTTCTACCTCAGCCCTGGGAAATCAACATCCGACCTAGACATGCTATCGCAGCTGTGCGGTGCCTGGAACGCAAGAGCCTCTATATGCAGTCAATGCCTGAGATCAGAGATTCTCGAATCTCATGTGCCACGCCGCCTTTCGTGTACTAAATGTTCTTCAACGCGAAGATCTGGGTGCCTCACTTACCGCCATGTTCCTGACTAAAAACAAGGCAGCAGCGCATGCACAGTCACATTTCAATCTGACAGTCTCAATCCGACAGCCTCTGCGTTGACCAGCTCTCGCACTGACCGGCACCGGCACGTGAGTGAGGCTTGTGATGGGTGGCTTGGGGCACAAGTAGTCAGAACAAACGCATGGTTAATGGTGATATAAGCCGCCTTTCTAGTGGTTTCTGGGGTTGGAGGCCAGGTGAGGTCATTCTCGACTTGTTAAAGCTAGGCCAAGGCTGATTCGGCAACTTTCCAGCCTGCCACAGTTGTACTACCAAACTGGACAGAACGACTGACCTGTCAGCCAATCCACTCAGCAGACAGCTCGTTGGGCGGGGTAACGGTGAAATTCGCGCAGGAGCTTCCTCAACAGGCCACAAATGTGTTCCACTTCCCGTTTTTCTGTTTTTGAGCTTCACAAGCGGTCCCATGGTTGTGTTGAACCTCGACGAGCGTGTACTTACACTTGATCACCGCTTATCTCATTTCACAATTATTGGCCGAGTTCTGATCAGAAATCATCATCTGCGACGTCACGCGTCCCTTTACATTTGTTTGCAATACCTGTATCCGGCACAAGCCAGACTTCCCGAAGTCCGCCCGTCACGTACTCATTCTCCTGCCACCTTCCAAAATGTACCGTTACCAAGCACTTCCGAGTCGAGAAGATTATATCCGACGCCTTGTCCTGGAACCCGGCGAGGACGACGCACCACTTGTCGGCCGTCTTGAGACGATCCAGCTGCGAAGCGCCGCTGAACTGAATCCGTTCAGGGCTATATCCTATGCCTGGGGTTCAGGCAATAAAGATCAGATTATTACCGTGAACGGAAACCGCCTCGAGATCACAACGAGTCTGCGAGATTCCCTGTTGCAGGCAAGGGAT
Source organism: Diaporthe citri (assembly GCF_014595645.1). Taxonomy (NCBI): domain Eukaryota; kingdom Fungi; phylum Ascomycota; class Sordariomycetes; order Diaporthales; family Diaporthaceae; genus Diaporthe; species Diaporthe citri. Next base: position 204,213 of record NW_025064863.1, read on the forward strand.
GCACATAGCACGGTAGCACTATGGGCAGACGGGATCTGTATCAACCAAGATAACGACGAAGAGAAGAATGGACAAGTCGCACTTATGGGCCGGATCTACGAGACATCTCGGTGCACGCTGATATGCCTCGGTCCCGGTCTTGGTACAGAGGACCGGCAACATGCTAGCGACGTGGGGCTGATAGCCGAAGTGGAAACATTGATACGGGAGGTATTTGAAGATCCGAAGTTCTCGTGGGACTGGAACAGCTTTCCATACCCTCCAGCAGATCATGCCCTTGTTAGCGACTACAGGTGGGATTCCTGGGAGCGACTAGTTCGACAGCCATGGTTCCATCGTGGGTGGGTAGTGCAGGAGGCAGCGCTTGGGCCAGATGCTCTTACGCTCTGGGCCGGGGAAGAAATAAGGTTGGTCAGTGTGCTTCGGGTTGCTTATTGGATTACATGGCGGGCTAAAACACTAATGGCAACGTTAAACATCTTGACGATATCAGCGATTCATCTTGATAAATATCAGATCCAACACCCGGAGGAGGCCCGGACATTTAGGCCGTCGAGCCAGCAACATCGCATCGAGGGGGAGACCCGCTCTCGAGATCTTACACTACGCTCGAGAAATGTTCTTGAGCGACCCGAAAGACCGGATCTACGCGTTTATGGCTTTGAGGACTTTGACAAGGCGATGCCTGCTGTGCGACCGAACTATGGGAAGGACGTATCGCATCTAGACGTCTATCGGGACTTTGCCATCAAATACCTTGAGCAGACCTCGGACTTGGATATTTTGTGCTTTTTAGATCACGAAGAAAAAGATAACAGCCCGTCTTTTGTTGCTGTTGCCGATGCTCGCGTTCCTTCCTTCCCTTCCTGGGTTCCGCGCTGGGACTCCGGGCCCCTTATCTCCGAAATTATCGACAGAGCAGCCAGGAAGATCACCTGCATAGAGGGCGAGCCCAACAATTCAAGAGGGTCGCCAATCTCAATTATTGAGGGCCTTCCAGTACTCCGAGTTAGAGCGATTGCTTTTGGTTCAGTCATATATGTATCCGAGCCAATCGAGGAGCACGACGATGCACCCGAGAAAGCAGTTGCGCAAGTGTTTTCCTTATGGAGGAACCTTGTGCGGCAGCCGAAAAAGCACCCTGGCCCCAACTGCGGTATTTCCGGCCTGGCCTTCCTCACCGTACTCCTTTTCGGACGTTTCGTCGGTGATTGGCAAGACTTCCAGAGTCTGCTTGACCTTGCACGAAGACTGCAGTCAGATCAGCCATCCCACACCGCAGACGCCTACTCACAAGATCTGGCCGCCCAAAGAATATCACTGCTTGTCGCTGAACAGTCGAGGAATAGACGAGTTGTTCTAATTGATCGCGGGTATTACGCAACAGCCTCCAACATTACCCGCGAGGGCGACCTGTGCACCATCATTCATGGAACACGCACGCCGTTCATACTTCGTAGGGTTCCCGGCAAGCAAGACCAGTACAACGTTGTCGGGCCGGCGTTCGTCTTGAGCAAGGAAATTGATGACAATGGGATTCCATATCGTTTAGCCGAGGAAGATTTCTGCGACGATTGGAAGGACTGGGACTTGCAAAGCGAGGAGATCATTCTCGTGTGAGATAAACAAGAGCACAAGCACCTCAACTGCAGGTGGCCACTCCAATCCAAGTTCACCTTATACACCACCGTTGAAGCTTGGCGTCGAACAAGGTTACCGTGGGAATACTATCTGAGATTCTTCTCTGAATGTAGTGCCAGGATAGTAGTACATTGATGTAGATTAGCAAGTAGTATGCCAGCTTGCCAACAAACACCTGGGTAGCAGGCAGCTATGACAAGGCCCCTAGACTCGGAATGTGTGGAACGAAGATCAATGTTGAGCGCCACCCCGGACCGACTACGCACGCCATGGATTTCATTTGCATCCGTTAGGAGGAAGTCTAGATCTCATTGGGCCAAGTCCTCCCTCCTCCATAAAAGATAAACTCCATCAATCTAGGACTCAATTCTTCCACGACGACATGATAGTCAAAGCAGATTCCGGCGTACTGGCAATCTTTGGATACGGGACCTCCGGGACAAAGGATATGCTTCGGCCATCCAAATCATAGTTGGAGTTTGGCAATCAAAGCGCCACACAACGCCATACTCACCTCACGAGCCACTTTGCCCGTGGCAGCTCCGCCATTCCGATTGGCCCGATTGCAGTTGTCTCCTTGTGCCAATGAATCCACGGAAGGATCAAGAAATTTGAGCAGGTCCCGGTCTACTGGTACCGAGGCGCGAGTGGGCTGGTCCCTAAGGGGAAGGAGATCGGTCGGCGCAATGATGATCAGCATAGTCGACTCTTGTCCACTAGAATAGATTAGGCGAGGGTTTTATACAGCGACCACATACAGACTGGCTGTCAAACATTGATGCTATCTTACTCTTCAAGTAGTCGTTCGTATTCTACAGCATCTAAACAACATCGCGGAGGGACTTGTTACTGCGGATGGGTTGGCAGCTTCTTACAAATTGAACTTCCAATATCGAACAGGCAGCCATCTGCATGCAAGGAGCTACTAGTATGAGCCATGGTCAGGACTCATTCCAAACTGGAGCGGAGTCTTCGACGCATCTGAGAATCACAGGCAGCTTCGATAAGAAGCTATTGAAAACGGCCCACCGAGGTAGAATAGAGAGCACGTTCTGCTAGTCCCCTCTAAAAGAGGAAGAAGGCGATCCAGCGCGAGGGAGGAAATAAAAGGAATAGAAGAGGGTGTAAGGTGCACAATCGCGAAGCTTTTTAAGAAGACCTGCAAATAATGCGTGGCATAAGAGAAAAAAAGAATGGATTGGATTCTGAGCGGAGAATTTCTATAGCAACGATTACCTGGGGACTTCTATATACCCGCCGCTGAGGAAACGAATGTAACCCACTTCACCCCACTACACTATTCAGAGCGGTTTCGCTAATCTCGCAATGTAAACGAAGCCATCCTACGAACACAAGCCGATATTCATATCGCAAGCCAGCTCAAGGCTTCTATTGTTCCAGGAGCAAATAGCTGGATTGACGCCTCGCAGAACCCCTACTATTGAGGAGACCCGTGTTGAAGGAGGCAAATCACGTTAAAACGTAGCCGCCTCGGAAAAGCCAACCGCCACCTGACATCGGCACCCAGTCGGGGTCTTCCCCCGGCCGGACCGGGCGTCGGTCTGACGCGTCAGACGCCATCATCAAGAGAACAGATATTCGTACAGAAGGAAACGGATGGTACACAGATACCTGTTTAATGATATCCCCCCAGCTAATTAGAGTATAACACCCACACCCACGCCCACGCCCAATTTACACATACATACACCTAACTTATAAATTAATATCAATTGGGCTTGGGCATGTGAATTTGGTGTAGGTGTGTTGATCATGGGTGGGTTGACTATAGGTGTATAGGTGTGTGGGTTGTCGGTGTATTGGGTGTGGGTGTGTTAGGAGTGGGTGCACTAGGCGTGTAATGTAACTGTATACCATCCGTTTCTTTCTGTGTGAATATCCGTTCTCACAATCAATGGGCGTACCCTGGATTGCGCGCTCGCGCATTAACCAGCGGGCCCGTCCTGGTCGCCAACCAAGACCGGGCGGGTAGTAAAGATCAGACCTTCACCTGCTTGGTTCTTCCATTCACAAAGGAGGCCAGTGCAAACATTTGATGTCAGAAGTAAATCCATACTATACTTTCCTTTCAAGAATGGAAGGAATGAGGAGGACAGCACTTAAATTACTTGGCGTACTTACAACCAAATCAACTCACTCCCCATCAAAGAGCAGCTTCAGGTACCCGCCTTGGCACCGCGTCCAAGACACAAAAACCAACCATCCCCCCGGATGACGCGCTCCATGTGCCGCTCAAGAGTCACCGACAAGCCAAACAGCGACAGCGAGATGCACCAGAAACAGATTCTCTCGCATCCCTCGGAAGGCAGCTTGTGCCGAATGCACGGAGCTGCATCCTAGGTAGAGAAACCACAGCACTTTGTAAGAGTGGAACAGAGCGCTAACCTCCAGAGCGCAGACATCACACATATTGTTGCTCACTCACAACCCCGTTGTTACAATATATACATAGCATTGTGTGTTACCTATATACATGAACGCACGACCATGTGTATGCTATATACATGAATATGGGAGAATCTACAACGTGCGCCCCTTCATACTCGTCTAGCAGATGCTGGTGGCGTTTGTCCTGATCGCCAAAACCTGTCCGCCTACTACGGTATCGCCATTGACGGGCGCCACCATGCCACCGGCGGTGGTCACATACAAGACATTCGAGTCGTCCGTCCTCCTCCCGAACCTCGCGGAAGAGGGCTCCGCGATGGCCGTCGAGTTCAAGTCCCCAGCCACGACCGCGACGTTACCCCCGGGGGTGACCCTCTGGATGGCGTTTGACCCCCCCGTGGCCATGAAGACGTTCCCGTCGCAGTCGATGGCGAAGTCGTCCCACTGGTCCAGCGACGAGAGGCTCTGTGCAACTGTCTGTGCCTCGCCGGCGGGCGTGCCGTCGTCGGGGTTCAGGGGGACCTTGACGAGCGTCCCCTGCCCGACGTTGGACAAGTACAGCTCCGCATCCCGCACCCGCAGCCCGTCGGTCGCGACGCTGCCGAAGCCGTACGTGACAGCGGGGACCGTCTGGGTGTTGTTGATGGTGGCGGCGGCCGCCCCCGTGTCGACGTTTACGGCGTAGACCTCACCCGTGCGGATGTCCCCGGCCATGAGGAACTTGTTGGCCCCGCCGGACAGCAGGTCGATGCCGTTCAGGCAGGTCGCGGCGGGCACGTCGGCCAGCTTGCTGACCTTTGGCGGGCTGGCGGCAAGGGTGGCGGTCGAGTTGATGGTGGCGCCGCCGAGGTCGACGCTCCAGATGGACCACGAGCCCTGGGTGCATTCGCCCGTTGAGAAGGAGAAGTTCCCGGCCAGGACGGCGAACACGTCGTCCTCATATTCGGCTATGCCGGTGATGCCAAGGGCGGCTGGGAACTCATGGATGAGAACGGCCTCGCCGGGCACGTGCGGATCGACCAGCCAGAGCTGTGGCGAGGTGAAGACGTCGAGGAGGATCTGGCCGTTGGCACGGACAGCCAGGTTCTCGACGTACGTGTTTTCCGGGAACTGGTAGATCGTCTGGATGTTGTCCGTGGAGCGTGGGGAGGGTCTGGCGGCCACTACTGCGGTCCAGCCGGAGAGCATGGCCATGGCGACGGAGGAGTTGGCCAGCATGATGGGCGGCGGGCCTGCAGGCGTTCTGAGTTCCAGAAGGCGATATCTTGCAAATGTCTATGCATGCGCTGCTTCTAGAAGCATCGTGGGCTTCTCCTTGTTTTATAGTCCCTGGCCGGAGATTGGCGGGCAGCGGTACAGTCCGAGGCTGGAAGATTCTTGCTCCACCCGGGGGCAAATCGTCAAATTCCACCCGCTCTTGAAACCTGTAGTAAAAAATCGGGGACACCCCTTTTACACCCAATCCCGAAACGACTTTCATCTGAGGCATATTATCCCAATCCTCGTCGCTGGGGCGATTCGGGCCATCTAGTGATTCGATTATGGGGCGTAGGATGCCGCTAAGCTACGCGATGTCTTGCACCTCGGCAAGTCGAGTATACCAATTCCGGGGCGGGGCAGCGTGTGATGCAAGGCAAGGTCTGTGTTATTGTCCTGGCATGGTTCCGAGAAGATGTCTTGGGGGGTTAAACCACAGGCGCCATGTGTTGTGACTTTTAGTGGCCGTTGGGAAAGCCGCAGCCGTCCGTGAGTAGTTTTTATAAGGCGAAGAATGAGTGACCCAGGGTCATGGTATCGCAAATTCCGTCCCTGCAAGTGAGATGGGGTCTTCCTGTGGAGAGACCTTGCCGCGGCTCCACTCAGGACGGCGTCTAGGCCAAAGGCGAATATAGCGCTGAGAAAAAGAAAAAGGCCATACCGGGCATGATTTTGTTCGCAATACAGCCGGATTAAAAATAGGATCGGGCTACTCGTGAGTCGCGACTCCAGTCTTTATGTGCAGCGGTCGACACAAGTCCAGCATTGTCCAGCTGCAAGCGAGCCGAGTTCGTCATGACCTCGGCCGTTTTCATGCCGCCAGCTGATGAAGCAGCATCGAGACGCGTCTCCATCTCGTCCCGCCTCGCCTCGTCCCGGGATCCGCCAAGCGGCGATCTGAATTAAGACAGTTCGCCGTACCCAACGACGCACGGTAGACAATCCTGCAATCTCGTTCGTAGCTACACTATTTGTAAGCAGCTGCAACCGCTAGGAGCTGCCACTGGCGTTGGCTCCTGCGCGGCTGCGCACCGAGGGCGTCACGGCCATGACGAGCGAGAGCTGGCTGTGCGAGTGCGTGGGGTACGCGGGCACGCCCGAGAGTTCAGACCGCTCATCGGCATCGTCAAGGACACGTCGGCCGACACCAAGAGGGTCCTGGAGAGCCTGGCGCCAGTGGTGCCGGGGGGCTCCAATGTCTGAAGCTGGGCAGTAGACCTTTGTGTGGCTGGCGGGAGGGGTCCGCTTGAAGGCAAGGCTCAGTCGCCCTCAGTTCTGGGTGATAATTATAATAGATGAATGCAGAATAGCATAGACGTGATGAGTTTTATCTCATGGATATAAGAGCAGCAGTAGCCTGTCTCTATTATTATTATAAGCCAGGGTCACATAAAAGTATATGCTAGTAAGGCAAATCCTGGCATAAATCTGGATATATACCTTGGCTGCGGAGCGGACACCTGAGCAGAGCCCGTGATGATGTCAACCAACAGCCCAGCGTTGCAACACTTTATACGTCAAACTCAGATGCCCGTCTTTGCGCGAAATGCTTTCGTCAACTTTTCTTCAGTAACGTACAATTGTGGAACAAGCTCCCCCTTTTCTACAGCCCCAGCACCGATGCGATCAACCCACAAAACGCAGCAAGCGAGATATTCCGAAATGCCCCGGTCTCAGCACCACTCTCTGTCGTCGATGGCGTGGATGCCGGGATGGAGGAGGAAAAATTCGCAGACGCAGAATCGCCCGTCTCTGACGGACCCGATGATGCAGACGCAGCCGTCTGAGCCGATGCGGAGGAGGTGGTGGTGATCACAGCCAGTATCTTCTCCAGGCCGGCCGTGATAGTCACCTGGTGCAAAGCACTGATTGTTTCTTGTTCATAGATCATCCGAGACGTTTCATAGACTTCGGTCACGCCTGATGGGCTTGCAACTGTCATGTCACAGTCGTAATATCCGCCACTGATGTTACATTCGGTGTCCCAATTGCTTGTGGGGTAGTTAGCTTGAGTTGTGTGAGATTTCCGCCGGCACGGAAATCTCACACAAGAAGTACTTACATAGCGTCAGGCTTGGTGAAGTGTCGAGCAAAAGTTTAAGGGCCGTTGACGTATAGTCTGGTCATTGTTGACGGGTCTCCGGGACTCTCGCACTTTCAAAGAATCCATTTCTATCCAGTGTTAGATTCGGAACGGAACTTCAAGCTCGGAACCTCTGACCTCGACGGTGCAGTTGGGGTCAGCCAATCCCCTAACTAGGTACGTGGTAGCCTTAGGTGCGGCGGAAATCACGGATCCGACAAAGGTTGCGTTGCGGCTTTCGTCGGTGTCGAGAAACAATTCCATGGCCGACGCGGTCTGGGCCATCGTGCCTAGCGTTAGAGCCGCGGCTAGCAATAATGGCTTGGATTCCATAATGGGAGCCAGATTATTGGTTGTCTGTTAGGTATGAGGCTGGGTGGTAATTATCTAAGTTGTAGGTCGCGCTTGCTGAAGGCCAAGGGTGCTGGGGTTGGAATCATAGGTAGTCGATTGTCTGAAGAGTTGGACAATCAAGAGAGAATCGGAAAGACTCAAAACCTCATTGTTAAAATTCCGTGTTCCTTATTTAATTGATTTTATATCCTTAGCGCCAATCACAAAGGATTTCTGCCAGCAGCAGAGTAATCCTATTAAAGCCAACTGATAATAAATGTACCATGGATAAATAGCTTTATAATAAATTTATTTTAAATTTACAGGTAATATTATAATAAATACTTAAGGTATTAAAAGTTATAAATTAAAATTAACTTATATAATAAATTAAAATAAAAATTAAAAGAAAATATAACGTGGTTTACCAGGAAGTAGCGGATATTAAGAAGTGGCGGATTTTTGCAACTTTAGCCAACTTTAGCCAGCCATAATACCTACTTAATGTAAATAATTTAATTAAATTTAGCATTAATTAATGTTAACTATTTTAATAACCTTATTTTTAATTAATTTAATTAATTTAAAGGGATTAATATAGTTACATTTAAGTTTAAAATAATTAACTTTTAATAAAGGGAACTTATTTTAATGTAAATCGCATCCTAGTTTTTTATATTAATCTTGCTTTAATCCGCCTAATTAAATATTTAATATATTAAAAATTAATAATTATTAATATATTCTTTATTTAAAAAAAATAAAATCCTTTTAATTATATAAGTAATTAAAAACTTAAAGAAAAATAATGCAAAACTTATATTTATAACTTAAGCTATTAATATCTTTAATATCCTTAAAACCATATTACGCTATAAAATAAATTAATAATACTTATATAAAGAATTACGTATTAATAAGCATAAACTTAATTAAATTAAAAAGTAAATGCTTATTTAATATATTATTAATTAAGATATTTAAAGATTTCCCTTATAACTTTTTAATATAAAAGATATGGCTAACTTTTTGCTAATATTATAAAATGCTAAACCTATTAATAAGCATTAAGCTTAACGCTTTATAAATTAATAACCTAGCCTTAAAATTAAATTTAATTATCCCTATAATTATTAAAAAGCCTTTTATAAAGATTTAAAGATTATTAAAAATTAATTTAAATTACTTTATAATATAATGACTAAATATTAAATTATTAATAATAACTTTTATAACTTTAATAAGACTAACTTTATAATAAGTATAATTATTATATTAATAGTTATTATATGTATTAATAAATATAAAAAGGCTAAATTAATTTAGCTTAATAATTAAGAATAAGCAATTATTATTAAATGCATTAATATAAGTAAATTATGGATTTTATTATTTATAATTATTTAAAATGCTTATTACCTTGCTAGCTAAGCAATAAAGTTAAGTTTTTTAAATAATTAAATTATTAAACTTACTTTTAATAAATAAATAAATAATAAAATTAATTTAAAATAAATTTAGCACTTTAATAAGCATATTAAATTAAAAAAAGATATTAATTATTAAATATTAATTATAAATAATTATAAAAGCTATATATTAGCTAAATTTAATTAATATTATAAAAATAATAAAATTATTATTATTAGCATATTATTATATTTATTTTACTTACTTTAGCCATTAAATATTGTATTATATTTATCTTTAAAATATGCATATAGCAATTAAATTAATCTTTTTATTTAAGCCTTTATTAACCATATTACTAAGTTTAAGTTCTTTTTTATATTTAAGGCAGCTTATAATAAGACTTTTATAATAAAAAATATTAAGTTTATATTTAAAGGAGTTAGAATTTCCCCTTAGGACCCTAATTTTATAATTTCTAAGCTTAATATTTACTTATAAACTTTTATATAATCCCTTTTTATTTTCCTTTAAAAATAAAAGTTTTAAATATTATTAAATGCTTAATAAATTATTTAATAATTAAGTTTTATTAAGGGCAGGATTTCCGCCCATTAAGAAAGCTTCTTTATATTAATTATAAATATTGTTAATTAATTAGCAAAGAATATATAAGTAATAACGTACTTATTTATTATAATAAGCAAGTAAATCCGTATACTTTAAAAGGTTAATATAGCGCTTATAAAACATTAAAGGGCTAAAAAAACCTAAATATAGCTTAAAAAAGCACTTATTATTAAAAAATCTTATACTTTTATTTAAGAAAAATAAAAAAGAAAGCGGTTAGCTAATAAAATTAATAATAATGCTAAGGAATTAATTCGCAATAAACCAATTAAAAGATAATATAATAATTATAATAAAACTAAGCATAATGCAAGAACTTATAAGAAAAATAAAAAAGGGTTTATTTAATTAAATTTTAACTATATTATAATAAATTTAGCTTAGTTAGCATTAATTAATGCAAATATATAGGTATTAATGATTCGCAGCAAACCAACTTTTTAAGGGTGTAATTAGTATTAAATGGTGCTAAATATATATTTCCTATTAAAAGTTAATTAATTTAAATTAGCATTATAATTACGCTAATGCCTTTAAATTAATGAAATTAATTAGAAATAAGGGTTTAATTGTAATTAGCACTAATTAGTGCCAAATCTTATAAATCTTTTTGCATTAAGTGGGTGCTACGGCTAGCTAAAGTTAGCTAAAGTTGCAAAAATCCGCCACTTCCTAATATCCGCCACTTCCTAGTAAACCACGTTAATATATTATTTTATTAATTATTAAAATTAATTATATAAATAGAAATATAAATAAACTTTATTAAATAATATTTCTTTAAAAAGAAAATTATATTATATTAATATAATTAATTAAGTTATATTTATTATTAATTATATTTAATTTTTATATATATTATTAACTTTAATTAACTTTTTTATATTTATAAGCTTAAAGGGATGTATTAAATTTATTTATAAAGTAAATATATTATATTTGCTAATAAATTAAATATAAAGTTATTATAACTTAACAATTAATATTATAATAAATACTTAAGTTATTAAAATTTATAAATTTAAAATTTATTTTTATTATTAGCTAGCTTTAGCATAAATTTAATAAAGAAATTATTATATTAACTATTAATTTTAACTATATATACGAGGATCCCACCATAAGAACGGTGTAGAATCTGACAAGTTTAATTCATAGAGATTTATGGCCACGTTAAACTAGCTAGATAACAAATATTCCACGATGCGTTGGTGGTTGCTCAGACAAACGGCTGAACTTGCTCTTCAGTCCATTCCCAAAATCTCTCGGAAAGCCCATTCCCGCCCTCAGACCGTGGCTTCAACTCCATGTCTATATCCTCTCGCATTTGACAAAAGCGGCCCCATGGCCCAACTAAAACCTTCAGTCAGTCTCTACCATGCACCTTAGGTCCTCAAAGCGGAGAATACAAGCTCATACAGGTCAACTATTCCGGCAAACTTACTCCAATTCTTGTGTCTTACAGCTTCGACCGTCAGGTGTGCCGAGAAACCAGCAAAGAGCTCCGTGTATGCCCCATAAATGGGTGGATAAAGGATGAAGGTGCGAAGGAATTTGGTCTCGAGCCATGAACGATTTCGCGTCAGTTCGGTGTTGAGATTGCCGGGATTCAGAGCGACGCTCACGACGCCGTCTGATTCCGCACCATGCCTCCTCGCTACTTCTACCGAATGGAGGTAGTTACCAACTTTGCTAATTGCGTATTTGGTAACGGTTGATTGGTCCTTATGATAGTCCAAGTTCTCAATATCCAGACCATATTTCGGTGACAGGTTCACGGCGATGGAAGAGACCCAGATGACGCGTACAGAATCTTTGGGGCTGATTTTTGCCGTATTGATAAGCGTCGGAAGGAGAAGCTTTGTGAACAGGAACGGCCCAATAGTATTTGTTCCCAAGTTCAGCTCGTAGCCCTGCTCTGTCTTGGGTCCATCGGCAGGAGCCAACACCCCGGCGTTGTTGAAGAGTACATCAAGTCGTGATTCCCGCAACAGAAACTCGTCCACAGAGGGCCTGATAGCAGATAGGTCGCCTAGATCAAGGTGGAGGTAGACAAGGACGCCTTTCGATTGCGGATGCGCTGTCTTGATTGAGTCGATCGCAACTTGAGCCTTTGCTTTTGACCTGGCAGCGACATAAACCTTGGCATTCTTGGAGTAAAGTATGCCCGAAAGGTCTTTGCCGAGGCCGGAGTTTGCTCCCGTGACGATGTATACCTTGCCCGCCAGGTCGGGTAAGTCTGACTCGGTGAACTCGGGCTGCGGTGGAAACACTTGCAACCAGGAGTCCTTGAAAGAAGCGAATCCGGCGAACATTGCGTGGCGGTGCTCCCTGGATGCAATTGTGTGCTGTGTACTCTTCACGAGGCAGAGGGATATGCCTATGTCTATCCAGCAGCATCTATGATAGCAAGAGCAAGTGGTCTTGGACGGCGTGGCAGCCACGAGACGACAAATTGAAAGCTCGGCAATCCTAGAGTTTGCATTAGCTACACCTGAGTCGTGCTACAGCATTCTCACCGCTAGATTCAGATGTCTCCCAAAGTCTCAGGATAGCGCGTGTGCCGGAATACAGATATGGCTTTAAAAAGTCTATTGCCAATGAGCAGTGGCCCCTAGTTAATTAATTTTATTACTAGAGTACCAATTAATAATTATAATACCTTTATTAAAACTAAGTATTTACATAAAGTATATAGAATTTATATATACTCTTTATTTAAATTTATTATTAAACTCATTATTATAAATATATTATTTTAAATATTTTATATATTATTATTATATACCTTATATTAAGTAAATGAAAATTAAAACATTTTAATTAATTTAATTTTATTTATATTCTTTTTAAATTATTTTTAAATCTTAACCCTTTTTTTATATATTATATTATTCCTTAATTAAAAATTATAAGAATTTTAATAAAAGTAATTTAAATTTATTATTATTAAATTTAATTATAATATTTATTAATATACTTATAATATTATATATTATATAATACTTTTATTAATAATTAAATATTAAAGTATTATTATAATAAAAAATAATATTATAAATAATTAATTTTATTTATAAAGTTTATAAAAGAGTAATATAAAAAAACATACGGAAATCTTCTTTAAATTTAAATTTCTAATCTTTAAAGTATATAAAAATTAAATGCTTAGGAGAACTAACCCCTGAAAGTGTAGGGGGTCCCTGTGGCTTAGCAACAGACTTTCTGAAAGAACCTCCCTACCCGGTATCTGCATCTTGGATACAAGCTCGCGGTACAATTTGCACTAACCAGAATGGGTCAACGGAATCGGGGTCCGATAAAACCCCTAGCTAAGCATTAAATTCATATGCAATCCACCCAGACAACCCGAGGGCCCACAGGGACCTTAGGGTTCCTCAACTTCATTTGTTCATATTTCCACCCAAACTCGCTTTCGCTAGCAACTAGGCAAAGTGTAATCTGGTGGGACTCTTTCTTCCAATAAATAAGAGTATAAGCTAATTAATTCTTGGCATCCTGGCGGAGGTGTACGACGCCAATGCAGGTCCCAAACAGACTCTGGTTAGGGTACTTTCAGCATAGGTACCCAGCAGTCGGCCACGCAAGCGTCCGGAGAAACAAGATTGACCGACCAACCTCGTCAGAGAGACACCAAAAGCCTGCCTGATTGTGTGGCTCGCGAGACGTTTACCCTACTTGGCTGATTCTGCAAAATTCTGAAGCGACGAGTCTAAACCTCAAGTGCTTTCTGACTCTCATATTTGCGAGTATCGTGGTCTCTGCCGCTCAGCACCATCATGCAAGCCGCACCATTTCCACTTGAGCCGCTTTTGACCGGCCAGCCCTTAGCACTTGTCTTTGGGCTCCTGGTTCGTGATCCTCTGTTGAGCACTCATTTTGTTTTCTTGATTTTGTTCTGTTTGGGGGGGGGGGGGCAAGCTGACGATTTGTGGAAATTGCAGGGCTTAGCTTTCGCAGCGATTGTCGAAAAGGCAATTTATAACGTCTTTCTTCACCCTCTGCGAAAATTTCCTGGGCCTCTGTTAGCAAGAGCCAGCCGCTTGTACTACTCATTTTATCGCAGCACAGGACAGCTTGAATGGAAGACGCTTGAGCTACATCAAAAGTACGGAAGTGTGGTACGCATCGCACCGGATGAGTGTAAGTGCACGTGTACTATTTCATTGCCAGATACGGAGTCGACTACTGAATTTGTTGTCAGTAAGCTTCAATGGTAGGACGGCATGGGACGATATCTATGGGCACAGCACCAAACGGCGGAATGGGCAAAAGCTGCAAAAGGAACCATTCTTTTACATGGGCGCCATGGCACCAAACGGCGAAAAGAATCTTGGAGCTAGCTCCGATAAGGATCATAGCCGTATTCGCGGGGTCCTGTCCAGTGCCTTTTCAGAAAAGGCAGTCTATGCGCAAGAGGATCTCTTGCTTCGCCACATCAATTACATGGTGGAACGGATCTGCAGCCTTAATGGAACGCCCACAGATGCTGTCCGCTGGCTTCACCATTGCACGTTCGACATCACGACGGACCTCTCCCTCGGCACCAGTGCCAAGACACTGGCCTGTGACACATGGAGTCCGCAGGCTCATCTGATGTTTGAAGGCATCAAGGAAGGCATCACCGCCGTTGAAATACTGCGCTTCGTGCCTTTCAAGTACCAGGCCTTTGGTATTTTGATCAAAATGTTCGGAAAAGCGCGGCTTCAGGCATTCGAAGCGGCAGTAGACCAGGCACGCAAGCGCATGACCCATGCTGCCACAGACAAGGGGGACAGGAGGCCGGACTTCGTATCGTATATCGTCAAGGCAAACGAGACGTCCAGAGCGCTGACACCGAGTGAGATCACCGCGAATGTCGCCCTTCTGCTTGATGTTGGATCCGAGACCACGGCCTCCCTGCTTGCCGGCTGCCTTTTCCATCTAGCCAAGAATCCGCACATCCTTGAAAAGCTTACTTCGATGATCCGGAAAGAGTTTTCGACACCCCAGGATATCAACTCCAAGATGCTGGCCAGAATGAGTTACCTCACAGCAGTGTTCAGTGAGGCTCTTCGCATCTATCCGCCAGTGGCAGGTGCTACGCCCCGACTAACGCCTCCAGAAGGCTCTCAAAGTAGGGAGAGCTTATTCAAAAACGAAGAACGAAGGCTCTTCTGCTAACAAGGACCTAGTTGACGGCCAATACATCCCAGGTAATATGAGCGTCGCTATCAACCAGGTCGCCATGAATAGGTCTTCTCGGAACTTCAACAAACCGGACGAGTTCGTGCCCGAGCGCTGGCTAGGTGATGGCTGCTTCGCGGAAGATCAACCACAAATGTGTCTGCCATTCTCCCACGGCCCCAGAGCCTGCCTTGGTCGCAAGTATGTATCTCCCACAATGCTCTCCACGCAAGCATGTACTGATTTCTCGAACACAGTCTCGCCTGGGCTGAAATGCGACTCATCCTGGGGCATTTACTCTGGATTTTCGACGTAGAGTTGATGCCTGAGTCTCAAGATTGGAGCAATCAGAAATCGTGGTTCATTTGGGACAAGCCAGACCTTATGATACGCTTCAAAGAGCGCGAAATAAGAGTCAACGGCAAGGTGCGGAAGTAGCCGCTAAGCTGCTGAAGAGACTTATGGTTGGAGTACACTTGGGGATGAATTTCGGGCTTTTTCAATTGTAGTTTGCTCTTTGCTGGATGCAATATTGTCTCCTCGCTTAATTAAAGCCACAGTGCGTGTGTTCTCAGAGTTTTCACATTTTGAAGGCAGTTCTCAATGTTCGGAACGGCAATGCTCCTGAGGATTTGCATTTGGGGCTACGTAGAAAACACAATCAATCGAAAGACTCCTCATCTCTCTGTCTGCAGCTTTGAGTTTGATGTGTATAGCAATCTAGTCGTTCTCTTTGAAGTACGGTGTAAAAAGAGGTACCACTGTCATACGAAGTTCTATAGGTATTGCAGTACGAGTTTCCGTTCAACATCAAGTGAGGTCACGATTCTCTAGCACGCTCTATACCGAATACATTTAGCGTCAAATTTCTCAAAAATATACCACATATTACCTTCCCATACTATTACTTATGTCGGCTTAGATGTCAAGCTGGGTTATTGAATTGTACTTGTTGTAGACATGTTACGGACATTGTTCGGACTACTTAAGCAATGGCAAGAGTGTCTGTATAGCAACATTTAAACGAGCTACCAGACGTATTTCTGGGTAGCTACGCCATCAGATCTACTTCTGAAAGTAAATGTTCGACCTAGCTCGGGGGTCCGGGATTGGGACAGGACCCCTTGGAGGCTTGTCCCCAGCAAGCCACCCCTGATGAGTGGTTCGAGTGCCCATCTCAATCGGATAGTCAATCTTGGAGTGCATGACTCCCCAGTTGAAAAACAACAGCTGGTCTCCCTCTTCCTCAGGGCCAACGTAAATATTCTCAGGGCGGATAATGCGATACTGGAATTTAGTGAAGAAGTCGCGCACTTCCTTCACGTCATCAATAACCTTAGGCTCCTCGTCGAGGCTGCTGCGGACAAACACCCGGCGCACTATATTAGGTTGCACGTGGAAGTGTTTGCCGCCTGTCACCGGGTTGACCCAAACTAGGGGGAGCTGCGAAGAAGCATCTCAGTCAGCTTAGAAATTTGATATGAGGCCTGTTGAATGCGATAAAATGAATGCTTAAGAGGAGAACACTTACGACGAGCTGGTCATCTGGATTTCTAGGCATGGCTTCCATCTGCTCGTCAGAGGCTTCTCTGCCCTCACAGGCGACATTCAAACCCTGTGGGTTTCCGCGGCAGCGAAGGATCCACTCGTAGGGGAAGAACTGGTACTCTGCCCAGCTGTGATCAGCGATGGCTTGCTCCTCCTTGGACAACATGTCGTACAACCTGGCCGTGCTAAAGAAAGCAGTGCGTCCAGGCTTGACCTTTTTGGTCATGCCTGAGCCGTCAGCCCAGTCCACGGTCTGCTCACCCTCGGGGAACTTGATGATGCGGAAGGAGGTGAACATTGGGTGGTCAATCTTGTACGACGGGCCATCAATGTGCCACGATTGAAAGCGTGCCACGCCCTTGTGGTAGTCCTCGTGGGATAGGGGCTTCGAGTAGTAAGCATCTGCGAACACTTCGGGAATGTCGACATCTTTCAGGCCCCAGTGGTCTTTGCCCTGGTACCCCTTTCCCATGAGGAACAGACGCTCAGTCTCTGGGAGTACAAGGTAGCCTAGCTTGGGCTGAACCCGGCGCACATTGTCAGACATCAGGAGACAGTACGATCTGGGGTTGGGCACGTACGAGAATCCCAGCGCCTTTGGGGTCCGGGTTGTACATCAGAGCCCATTCTTCCGGCGTGAACTTGGGAGCGTCAGGGCTCAAGCGATTGAGCAGCTCCCAGTTCTTTTGCGGGGTCTCGTCATGTTGATGCTTGATAACCACGAGAAGATATCGCTGGACAGCATCACGTAGCTTGTCGACTTGTTCATCTGAAGTGTAACTGGCTCAGTCTCATTTCTTCGACGCAATACTGGCTCAGTGCAGGGACAGCGCAACCAACGGACCTGTGATGGTGTTGACGTCGAGGCCATAAATCTCGGCTCCAAACTAGATAATAACCAAGCAAAATTAGTTTCGACCACTTGCAAGGACGGATGGTCATGAGTGGATTTGACATACACCAAACTCTCCGTTCATAGGCTTGACAACAAAGTCCTCTACCATTGAACCCATCTCGATCTCAAATTTGAAAATTTGGCTAAGTGTATAAATAGGAGAACACGATTTGTATCATTTCATCTTCAAACCGCCCCAGGACAGCGAGCACATCGCGGTATTTTAGTTCGCTTTGCTCCCTGACTGTCTTCCCCCCGCCTGTCGCTAAACGCATATGGCTCTTATCATACCACCACACAATATGAATTACGCATCATACCTCGGCCACCCCACAATGGGCTCCGGGATCCGAGTCAGGAAGGAGTTCCAACTGGGGAGGCAAGTTCCGCCCCGGTGTTACACCTCTACAGGCATCCCAATGGTTGAATCGTGTACAACTTTTCCCATTGGTGATTCTGGACCCACCAGGTCACACTTTGCCTAATTGTGACTTTGGGAGGGAAAGTGGTTATTTAACGTTTGGGATGCCTGCAGAGATGTATGCTAACCCGAGCGAGCCTACCAGGGGGAGGGGGGGTTTTTGACAAGGTCACGCAATGAAATCTTTTTTTGCAATAATGTAGATGTTATGTCAGAGTTTAGACATTATAATGAAATACTTATGAAATGCTAAGAAACATAAATACAAATAATGTTTAAGAATAAATATTAGATTAAACTAAGCATTATATTAAGGTAAACATTATATTAATATATATTAATAAAATTTTTATGTTAAAAGCTTTAATTTAGCTTATTATAAGTTTACCCTAGACTAATTTTTAAATATCTTTATAATTACGTAAATTCTTTTAAAATAAATCATTGAGCTAATAAAGAGTAAATAAGTAATTAAATCAAGGATAAGAAAAAAAACAAGTTTTTTTTTTTTTTTACCTCTTATATTAAGGGTTAACATTACGTTATAATATGTTAGGAATGATTATATATTATAATATATTAAAAGCAACTATATGTTAATAACGTATAAATAATGCAAGATTTACATAAAAAAGCATGTTAGAACCTTGATTATGTGTTACTATTATTTCACTATTCTATTGATATACTGATGCGATGTTGACAAAAAAGACCCCTCCCCCTGGTAGGAGATTCTGCCGAACTAGAACCTTATCATTACACCCTGCATACGCATGCATTGAGGCCAAGCTTTATCGTCAACCGCCACAACAAGACCTTCCGGTTTGTCTAGACCTTCCGGGTTGTCTAGACCTTCCGGTTTGTCTCGACCCTCACCTGATGGATCGTAACATTGCAGCGGAGTTGCAACATTGCCAAGCAAGACACAAGAACTGGCAAAACGCCTGTTCGGGTAGCAAAATCCACACGCGTGTGTGGAGTGCGGGAGTAAAGCTGACCCATGGGAGTGATCCCAGCGATCATAACGAGGTATCGAGCCGTCGGCATCCAACTGGCATGCCTACTATCAGTTCCCCTTTTCGGACGGTCCCGCTTCGTGCCTTTTCACTTGGCATCCTGTGAATGGCATGCCTCTCGCTGAACGAAATGCCCCTATTCCTCGCGGATAACATTCCTCAATGCGCATCCATCAGCCAGGCTAGTATTTTATTTCTATCAGCTTGAAATATCGTTCATAACCCATTTTTGAACAATCTTAAGACTTCTCCATAGTTTGTCCATGTATAGTTTACGCAAGATCATGAATAAAGCAAGGAGGGAAACGGAAAGAAAACAACACTAAGCACGTTTGTTGCGCCACAATCCTGATCTCATCAGCCTCTCTTTCCGTTAGGCTCGCAGTAGTTCCAACATGACCCTCATGTTGGGATTGGGAAAACCGAGTAAATCCTCGATTTTCCGTACCTCAGCGTAGAGCTGAATATGCAGATCCGCCATAACAGAGCTTGCGTATTCCAGCCCCTTTACCTCCTCGATAGCCTCCAGGACGAACTGCTTTTGCTCTAGAGTCATACCCCCATTCTTTCTCCCTGTTGACAGCATATTGAGCACTGCCATGTGGCTGGGTTGTGTTTGGAACAAGTGAATGAGTGGCAGTGACCACTTTCCGTCGTCAAGATCCTCGCAGAAGCCTTTCTGCTTTATGTACTACAGGGATGTTATTCTCCGTTCGAATCGTAAGAAGATCATTTTGCGTGTTCAGACCGGCCTGGGGACAGTTACTCACGTCGGCAGAAACCAGGTTCTGGTAATCGTCACGTATCTGAAAACAGCGTCCGAGAAGGGTAGTCAGTCCACGAAGCAGACTCCGGAGTTCAGACTTAGTCACTGCATCTTCTGCTGCGTCTAGCATCAGGTCGGTAGCTATTTGAAAGAGCTGGCCTGTCTCTAAGCAGGTGTCAGTCTGCTGCTACTTCAGAAACAGAATTTGACCGTGCGGTCATGTACTCACTTTGGTCCACCATTCTGTAATACTCCTCTTCAAGGGGAATACGACCATTGTAGGTCCAGAAAAGGTCCATGGCTTGACCTTGGAATAACGTCGTGATACTGTCTGCAATTCTACTGAGCAAATGTTCGTGCACAGCAGCAGTTCTGTGTATTGACCGAATAGTTAATTCAAGTCCAGGATTGGTACTCACTGATTACTCCTCGGGCGCAATTTCCCGTAGAGAACTCCATTATCTGACCGATCACCCCAATGATTGAGTAAGCCGCAGTATTCACAGTCTGCGCCGGACCAAATATTGTATGTGTCGCTGGTTTGCCACGTCTCAGAGGCGAATTGTCCTGGAAGTCATCGAGCCTAATAAAAGAATGAATTTCTCAGACGCTCAACGAGTTTGCTCCCAGGTCCCAGTTTTACGTACAGTAATGACGCATTGTGCAAAGTTCTGACGGCACTTTTTATGAGTTGCACTTTGTCATGCGGAACGCGCAGCCATTCATTCAGGCCATCGATGAACTGATCCCTTACGCCTTTGGATGGCATGGAAGCAATATACTTGTAAGGTGCCTCTAAAACCCCTCTCTGTTGATAAATTTGAGTTTAATTATCTGCTCAAGAGTGCTGAGGAGCACCTTCGTGTGCCATGTCTGGAAACACATCATAATAACATACCTCGAATACTGTGTGGGTATGAGTTTGCTGTGATGCGGCGGAGCTCTTCCGGCTCAACGAATAGTCCGAGACACTAAACGGCGAAGAGTTTTGTTCCGTATCTCCACTCTTGTCGCTTTCGACCGTGGAGTCCGAATCATTTGCAACAGCTGAAAACCCGGGCCTGTCCGAGACGATCTTCACGTTTACCTCTGGCCGTGGCGGCACCCCCAGCCGCATCCATTCTCGCTGCGTCTCGTTGAAATTGATGTCCGGGTTGTACCTCGGACATTCCAGACTCCAGACCACATTTCCGGAGATACTATAGAGCATGGCGTCGAGGTACCTGCGGAGATCGAGCGAAATTGATTCGTCGTTCTTAGTCGCCTCAATAACATCGAGGTACTTTGCGACGTGGTCCACAATGAGCTTGCGACAGATCTGCATAGCTCCATCGACATCGGTCTGATGCTCCTGCATCAGAACCCATATTGCATTAACAACATGGTCCTTTTCGTTCATTTTTGCAGCATCTCGCTCCTTCGGCCAGGACCAGATGTCGTTCTGAAGTCCCACAGCAATCCACGCATGTGACATCAGCTCACGACAGAGATCGAGCTCATGATCGGGTATATGAAGACCCAATCCGAAGGTTACAAGCCCAAACCAGAACCTGCCGTGATTTCAATGCATTAGAACCGGTGTTAGTGTATTTGAGGAAAGGAATGCGAAGTGTTGATCTACTCACATCTCTCCCACGTCCATGATACGGTATGGTATGTACTTGGCGAGCTCGACAAAGCGTGTCTCATGTTGGCGGCTGGACCCGACCTCTACGAACCGTGCCCATGATTTCATGGTGGTCTTTGCACATTTGGGATCAATGGCGAGCATTTCGAGGAATAGCTGCGACTGAATCCGCTTCTTCCCTTCTCGCCGTGTGTCGAGGGTTGAAGTGTCGATGGTGCCGTTATTGGCAGCCTCGAGGAAGGCTGTCATCATCTCATTGTTCTCAACCTCACCCTTTTTGTACATGTTAGTGGATATGTCCTGAAGATCAACAAGACCAAGGAGGTGGACTTACCGTGTCATGGGAAACATGGTCGGTGACATCTGTGGAATCATGTATCGTGTGAGACCTCTGACAGAGAATATTAGATGTGCCAGGATGAAGGAGAAGGGACAGATAAGCAAAATTGGGCCATCAAGAATTTCGCCTCACGTACCATCGTGAAGAAATGCGAACTCATTCGCGTAGGAGATGACCTCTAGTCTCTCAGGTATGCAATCTGGTACCGCGACCGAGATAAAGCTGAACCGCGGTCCAAGGGTTCCGCGGTACTCACGGCAAGGGGCGACGTGCTTATTCCAGTCCTCATGAGCTCGAATGGCACCTCTGTCCTCAAGAAAAGAGTACTTGTTCCTGCGGACATCAATGCCGTCACAAAGACCCTCAGTGTGATATGTCGAGGGATCGACGACTTCCGAGTACTTGAACTCCATGTTTGAAGACTGGTATGTAAGGCCACGTTACGATGAGAATGAGCACACTGAAAAAGAAATAGAAGTGAGTTTCAAGAAACTCGAATATCAGGGGCTTTATGGTACGATTATGCTCGAACTCCATGTCACTGACCTGGCAATATACTTGGACTAGCTCGTTATATGGCCCGTTGTGCAGTTCTAAAACGTGGTTATCTGAGGAGAACATCCAAATTTATTTCTTTTGAACTTTTCCTATCGTGTGACGGAAATCGTGCTTGTGTATTGTTTATACCAAGTATTAATTTGAGTCTTTCTGGTTTTTTTAGCCGTTTGGTGCGTCTTACCAAAATATATAATATTAGGTAATGTATTTAGCATGTAACTTAAAACTTAATTTTCAATATACTTTTAACATTTTATTTTAAAATGAAAACTTATTTAAAAGGAAGATTATGCTTAATTTATTATTATTTTATTATTTTAATAAAAGAAATTAATTTACCAGATTATAATTATTAAAAACCACTTACATGTTATTTTTTAAGCTTGTAGTTAATGGAAATTATGCTTATATATTGTTTATATTAAGTATAAACTTCGGCCTTTTTTATTTTTTATTATTATTTAATATTAAGTAATATATTTAATTAATGTAATAAATTTTACCCTTTTTAAGTAAATAAAAATAATACTTTATACTTAAAATATATTTTACTTATTTTAAGAAATATTAAAAATATTTAATTAAGCTTTAAATAATGCTTAATAATGCTTATTAATATTATTTATTTTTATTTTAATTAACCCTTTTTAAATTTAATAATTAATTTAAGTAAAGTAAATTTATTAAAAAAGGGTATTTTAAGGTACTTAAAATATAAATTTATGCATTTAGTGAGCGTTTTTATGCTAAATAAATTTCAATTTATTAAAGAAGAATTATTATTTTTATCCGCCCGGGGAGGGTGGAATTCGTTATGCCGATATCTGGTACATGACTCAGAAGCTGGTTTCCAATACCGTGGTTCACCTGATGAAAATAAGTCGTTACAGCCCCTTGTTCCAAGACACTACAATACGCTTGTCATGCCCAACCAAGCACACCACGAGTCTGCTTATAGAGTTAACGGGGCATGAAGCGAAGATACCATGTGGGTGCAATCACTGCATATTCTTTTTTTTCTTGAGCAGGATTACACGGTGTAAGCGATTAATGTCTCAGCCCCTGTCTCGTAGCTCCGTGTATATTGTATTCGAGTCAAGAGGACTTTCCCTATGGCCCGCGAGAAGCGAAGTGCGGTTCAAAATCAGTGACATGTGCTCCACACAGTCCGAAATTGAATTTTCTCGTGATTGAGCAAGTAACCTCTTTCAAAACCAATATGCTCGAGTACCAAGTGCCAAGTAGCAATTCTCAGTCTATAGTACTAACCTTATGCTTTACGACTCCACCTGGTGGTCGAGGATGCGGCCAGCGTGTGCCCTTAGCCCACATTTTCGAGGGATGCGCCTCGAACAAGAAAACCCACTTGAAGTACCTCAGCGGTGAGTTCTGCGGAAAAGGTCCCTCCGCGCTAAAAGCGAAGGTTTCGGCCCTTGTCACGGACTTTTGCGTCCTATCTTTCCCACAAATTCCGCAACAAACAAGAATATCTTCATTCCGGTTGTGGACTCCACGGCTCTGGGCCTGGGCCTTTTCGGAACAGGCCCCAAGGGCATGCGTGAAGCGCCACCGGGTGACCGGGCCACAGGTGGACCATGATCTTCTGATGCGATATTGCACAGTATGAACGAGATTTTGAAGCCAAGCTTAGCGATTTGCGCTCATCCTAATATACCTGTACTGTGAAAACCATCAGAGAAATGCGGAGATTACCAACGAACCTAATTCCCTACTAACTTAATCCCATTATGGCCAAGAGGGTCATGAGACAGTGACCGGGCTCGAGAAGCCGGAACGAGCGTTTGTTGGAGCGATCTCGATTCAATGTCGTGATCATGATTCAAAGGATCTCGGATCAATGCGATATGCGCCCGAGGAAGGGACAGGGGGAGGTTGCTCCACGCTCCGTACTCAAGTGTGCTGGACAGCGACACTCGGTCATTTACCAGACATGGTACATTATGCGCACAGCCAGAATGAGAGAAAAACGCCGTTGGTGCAGTAATGGCCTGTAGATCAAAGACCGGGCGGGTAAGGTCGAGCGCAAATTTGACGACACATAAAGGTTACGGGTCAATACGGAAGAAGGTATTTCGAGACGTCATATTTCTCCACCTAATGCGAATGCCACCGCTGCAATTGTTTTGGTGATTATTCCTGCATCGTTCAAGAATAGTGATATTCGGATTTGAGCACATTGAACATCCAATGAGCAAGCTGAAAGAATTGGTCGGCATGGCCCAGGACCACAAAGTGCAAACCCTTTGCATTGGCCTCGTTCTTTACGCCTTCATCACTTTCGCAATAAAGATTGTGTATCGAATTTACTTTCACCCTCTTGCAAAGTTCCCTGGTCCCAAAATCGCAGCTGCAACCCATTTATACGAGATCGCCTGGGACTATTTTGGTGATGGCGCCTACCTTTACGAGATCCAACGCATGCACCAGAAATACGGTATGTGCCCTGTTACCCGGCGAGGAAAGATTGTTGCGTGAAAACGACCAGCTGAAATGAAATTGAAGGACCAATTGTTCGCATCAATCCGATCGAACTATCGGTCAATGATGCGGAATTCTACAACGTTCTGTACGTCGGGGGATCGGTAAGGAAGACAAATGCCCTGCCAAGTTTCGGGGATGGAATGGACTTCAATGGTATCTTCACCTCAATAGCAAGTCCGCGATGCTCTAATTGCTTGTACTGAATGGCATTGCAGGCTCCCATGGAATGACAGTCGACCATGATCACCACAGGCTTAGGCGTAAGCCAATGGAACCCTTCTTCTCCAAAGGCAGTATAGCCAGGTTGGAATACCGGCTCCAAGAACTCACAATCACGTTGGTACAGCGGCTTCGGGAATACAGGGGAACCGGTAGGGTTCTGAGGCTTGACCATGTCTTTTCTGCTATGGCTGGAGATGTCGTCAATGTCTTATGCATCGCCAACCCGACCATGTCTTTCATACGTGACCCTGACTTCAACCCCTACTGGTACACATTATTTCACACCTTAATCCGCTCCATGCCAATTTTTATGAACTTTCCATGGATCATCCAGTACGTGTCATCATTTCTTTCAACGATTCTGCCCTCTGACTTGCTTCTCACAAATTTCATTAACAACGGAATGCTGCAAATAGAATAGTCAGATTGATCCCCACGTCGGTACTGGAGAAGTTAGACCCTCGAAGTCAAATGTTCCGTGACTGGCGACAAGTAGGTCTAGCCCGTGCACCATCCATATTCACTGACAAGTTGAGCTAAAAAAGCGGGTCAGATGTCGGTCGATCACATCATTGACTCGAAACGACGAAAAGAGAAAGGCCTCATGTTCGTGAACGAGGAGGACAAGATGAAATGTGAGACGCTCTTCGACCACATAGTCAACAGTGACCTGCCCGAGTCAGAGCTGTCTGTAGAGAGATTGGCGTCCGAGGCACAGGTGGTCATGGGCGCCGGCACGGTCACCACTGCACGCACCATGGACTTTCTCGCCGTGTACATTCTGTCGAATGACCGAATCTGCCAACGCCTCAGAGAAGAACTGCAGGAGCCCATGAAAGACTTCCCGGAGAAGATTCCACCCTATTCTGAGCTCGAAAAGCTGCCCTGGCTCCAGGCATGCATTAAGGAGGCCCTTCGCCTTAGTCCCGGCTTAACGCACCGGCTGCCACGTGTGTCACCACATGCTGAGCTGGTTTACAAGGATTGGGTGATTCCCAAGAATGTGAGTGATCTTCTTACACGACTTCAGCCTATGTAACTAACTCATGGCCCCCCCTCATGTGACAGACACCCGTCGGCATGTCGGCATTGTTCATGCATACGGACCCTGACGTGTTCAAGTCCCCTATGGAGTATCGCCCGGAACGGTGGCTGGAAGTGGTAACCGCGGAGATGCACAGGAATTATGTTCCTTTCACCAAGGGGTCTCGCCGATGTCTGGGTGTGGAGTAAGTGAATCCCGAAACCTTATTATTCAACTACGTGCGTCACGACCTGACCAGGAAATGTAGGTTGTCGTATGCAGAGATTACGCTGGTATTTGCTGCTCTCTTCGGCCCAAATGGACCGAAGCTCCAGCTATTCGAGACAGACGAGTCAGATGGGGATCCGGCCTGCCACTTCCTTCTTCCGCTTCCGCGTCTCGACAGCAAAGGCATTCGTGTCACAGTGGAGGCTTGATCCATGCTGAGAGCTTATAGTGGCACGATCGTGACCCGCGAGCTCGGACAAAAGTCGTGGTCTGGAAGAAGAAGGGGTATTGAACCAGGCTACCTAACGGTTTGAAAACAGTGGCTCGATTTGATATTTGCCCCTGATAGATAAGCACTTTCCCAAGTTCAGAGAACTTCCGAAGCATTGAAAATGAAACTTTCCATGGCCCCGGAAGGTTTGACGGCGTGTCAGGGGACAACAATTAGAGCCATGGTACAGTGCAATGACAGCTCCGAAAGAAGCTGATTTGTGACTTCTAACCCTCGTCACAACGAGACAGGGAGACCCCTCTGCACAGTTTTGAAGATAGGGGTAGTGCTGGCGCATATAATAGTATCTCACCTTGTCTTTAAATATGACCCCGTCCTGACCAAAGGAGATAATGCATGCCGGTTCTCTAGTCAGATTATATCTCGTCCTTGCATCACCTCAGATGACACCTTCTCATTCACAAAAGTCCGGCTATCATTCCAGCGGGGCCCCCTCTCTAAAAGCTGCCATGTTACAACATGCACAAGTCAGACCGCCCCGTGGGACCACCCCCATCCCTGCGTCCGAAGTGGACGCGCGGACTGACGAGGAAATATTGCGCTCAATCACGGCCTATATCGAACCGACGGATAGCGAGAAGAACATGTGGGCTTACTGGCACACCGGCTGGGCCAACATGCCCCCATGGACCCAGCGCAACGTTGTGTACTGGGCGCGTATCCTTGGACCGACGTGGACTATACGAGTTCTGGACGGCACCCCTGGCAGCGCAAACTACTATGAGCGATTCGTGCCACATGAATATCTTCCGGCAGCAATGAGGGATGGGCACATGTCTGGACCATACGTCGCCACACACAGTGCTGATTTCGTGCGCCTCCCACTGCTGTTCCTATACGGCGGGTGCTGGCTGGACGTGGGCGCCCTGCTTGTCCGGTCCATCCAAGACATCTGGGACGTGCTGGTGGACCCGGAACAAAGTTATGAGTTTGCTGCATTCACTTACGTGATGCGCCCAGGAGAGACAAGCATCATCAATACGTGGATGATGGGCCGCAAGAACATGGAATTGCTGCGCCGCTGGCACGCTACCTTCCTGCACGTGTGGGGCGACAAGTCGTCGTGCGATGGCCTGCACAAGCACCCGCTCTTCTCACACCTACGGCCCCTCGAAAGTCTGACTCATGGGCTGAAAACGGACGAGAACAACGAGCCCGTGGCCAAGACAGACAAGCTCATAGACTACGGGGGGCAGGTCTACTGTCTGGAACGGCTCCGAGACCTCGTGGACCGCAATGACGGCTGGGACGGACGCAAGTGCATCGAAGAGAAAGCATTTCTCCTACCGGCACTAAAAGAGATGTGGTACTACCAGGAAAGGACAGGCTACCTCGGGTCGAAACAGCACGAGCTGTTAACCACTCGGACGGACGCTCCGGAGCCCCATAGGAGTAATGCCGAGGACTTCGTCAACGACATGCTTGCCAACACGCTACTCATGAAGTTTTGTCACGGGTTAAAGGACACGATGGTTTCAAGCCTGGCTGATATCTGGGATGACCCGGCTCACCATGGCGACGACACCGCCAGTGGCACCTTTGCCGAGTACCTGCGCTGGGGCACGGTTCATCTGCGCCAGACAAGGACCCTGAAATCGGTGCCGCTGACACCGCCGACTGGGAAGCTTCAACGCGTGGCAATGTTCGAGGCGTTCACCGCAGAGCAGTGATCTCCACGTGCAGGGTTCCACTGCTGTTTCGCATTTCGCTCTTTGTGGAACTGGACGGTCACGAGGCCTTCTCGTAGCTATGCACAAGAGCGCAAGCTTCGATACATCGGGATTCCTGGCGCACGGTGTGGCATCTAGACCATTATGAGTGGATACCCTGCCAAAATGCTCCTTGCACAACACTATGTCTGGCGGCAAGTCCCGCAACTTAATCGAGTCAGACCTTAATCGAGTCAGACCTTAATCAATATAAGGTTTCTTGTATATCTCCGCCAACATTCCAAAAGTTTATTACAACGCGGGTGCGAGTCAGGCAAGTATGGCATAGGCAAAGCAGGCCGAAGCGAGGCAGGCTTAGGTAAAGCAAGGGTAAGCAAGGCACGCCTACACGTAGATCTTAAAGTACTATCCTTTCAATCCAGAATAGCCTTGGAACGGGATTTTTACCCAGACCAGGTTTGGAAGGGCAGTCTCTTCCTATAGGCGGTGTGTGACTTGAACATCAACTTTTGCTAATTTGGCCATGATGCAGGATATAAGCATATGTAAGAAACAGGTATATTCAACTCACGGGACTTCGTACGTGCAAATGGGGGGGTTGCTGCAAAAGACATCTATCTGATCTGCTGTCTACCCAATCGTCTGTGCGCCGAGCACGCCGGTTAGCAATCAAATTGAGAGAATTACACTTGCCTTTTTGTTAACAACGCGCACTGCCGAATGACTTCCCGGTGTATCCCACGCAACACTGAATCCAGAGAAACTTGAATACACGCGTGCACCGCCGCAGGCTTCGGGCAACGAAGACCCCAAAATGCAATTGAATTTAGGAAATTTGGTCAGTTTGGCGGCCGTTGCCGTCGTTGGAGCTTTGCTCTCGCACCTGGCAGCCTGGGTCCGATATCACCTGAAAGTCCGCAAAATTCCTGTGGCTCATGATCTGGGTTTGTGGGACAGGTTGCTCACCCGTAAGGCTCGGGTGGAGTTTGCCACAGACTTCGAAGGTCTGTCGCGCAGGGGGCTGGCAAAGGTATGATGGCTTTGCCAACTGGAAAGAAATGTGAGGAACGGTCAGATACTGAAGCTTTGATAGAGCAAAGATGCTTTTCGGGTCCAGACAGACTTTGGAGACATGATCATCCTGGGAGGCCACTATGCAGAGGAGATGAAAGACGACAGAGGACTATCTACTGGCGAGTACACCAAGATGGTATGACAAAAATCACGAGCGAATTTTAAACTGGGACATAGCTGACGCTCGCGTGGCCACAGGAACTCATGGGTGACCTTCCGGGCTTCGAACCGTTTTCCTTCGCGGGAACTCACAGGGAGCTAATGCACACAGTCATCACCAAGAGGCTGAACCGAATCCTGCGTAAGAGCCCCACCAATGATCTGTTCAGCAACAGCTGAGAGCCTTTCAGTCCTAATCTCTGCTAATCGATGACCTCGAGTTGCGACAGCCCGGCTCGCAATGGGACAGTCAGTGGAGGTCGCAGACTTCCTAAAACAGAAATGGACAGACTCCTCTGGTATGGCTGCAGGTACAAAATATTTTCACTCGACATGACAGCTAACAAGCTTCTTCTCCAGAGTGGCATTCTATCCCGCTCTATCAGATGCTCATGGGCTTGGTGGGACGAGCATCTGTGTGGGCTTTCCTTGGCCCTGAACTCGCACGTAACGAGCGATGGATTGAGCTAAATGGCCAGTACACGATGGTCGCGATCGGCGCCGTTCACGCGCTCCGACCGTGGCCACGTGCCCTCCTGCCGCTCGTTCAACATTTCGTGCCCAAGGCGAAGGCGGCCAGAGCAGTATTAGCGGAGTGCAAGCAAATCATGGAACCGATACTTCGGAAAAGGGCAGAGACTAATAGAGTCGACAACAAGAGGTCTGAGGAGTCAAGCAATGCCCTGGATTGGTTCGAAGAGGTGGCTGCCAGCCTCGGAGAGACATACGACCCCACTGTGGCACAATTGACATTTGCAGTGGCAGGCATGCATAGCACTGTGGACCATCTCTGCCAGATTCTCATCGATCTGAGAGATAAGCCTCAGGTGGTGGCTTCCCTAAGGCTAGAGCTGGTTGAGGCTTTGACCGAGGATGGATGGACTCAGGCGGCGCTCATGCAGCTGAAGTTGATGGAAAGTGTCATGAAAGAATCTCAGCGGATGAAGCCTATCAATCGCGGTGAGGAACTGACAGTAAGCCCGCAATCGACTTTGTCGTCTCGCTGACTTTTTGGTGTAGTCATCAACAAGCGAATCGTCACTGATGATCTCAAACTAAGCAACAACGTCGTCCTGCCAAGAGGCGCATATGTGGCCGTCTCCGGTGAGC
Source organism: Diaporthe citri (assembly GCF_014595645.1). Lineage (NCBI taxonomy): Eukaryota > Fungi > Ascomycota > Sordariomycetes > Diaporthales > Diaporthaceae > Diaporthe > Diaporthe citri. The sequence continues at coordinate 234,615 of NW_025064863.1, forward strand.
GGATGTGGAACCCAAGCGTCTACGATGATCCAGAGTGCTATGATGCCTACCGATTCATAAAAAAAGCCGAGTCCAACCCAGAGGCAGCGCGATTCACCAGCTACACAGCTGTTACCCCAGACTGTGTTGGATTCGGCTACGGCAGGCACGCTTGTCCCGGTCGTACGTACGTGACTCAGGAGATGAAGGTCATCTTGGCTCACATACTGCTCAAATATGACATGCAGTTTCCGGAAGGGTATCAGCCTAAGGGGATCAATGCTGGCTTTGATAGTCTTACTGACATCATGGCCACATGCATGGTCAAGAGGCGTAAAGAGGAAATCAGTCTACCAGCTTGATGTGCTCTTGGAACAGAATGGTCTCAATGACACAGCAAATTTTGGTAGGGAGAGGCTATAGATCATGTAACCGTGATAACTCTCCATACAGCTTCAACGACAAAGAGTGAGGTCCATCGAGGGTTCTGGAGAATTATGCAGGGTTAGACAAGAAGTAGCTGCCGCATTACGAAGCCCGACTAATACTTCGTACCATCATATTGCAGTCTCCCATTTTGTGTCATTTCACATTTATGCTTTTCATTGAGAAGTAAAACCAAAGAATTGTTTCATCATAATTAATGGGTTTTCCTAGAATTGCTACGTACTCGACGGATCTAATGCGCACATGATGCAGTATTGCAAGACGTTCTGATGCAGATGTCCGAGAAAATCTATAGATACATTAACTAAAGAAGTCACTACTAGCCTGTGAAAATCGTTGAATAGGCTGAACCGTATTGTATTTGTATGATCTATAGAAGGCTGGCAGCAATCTTCGAGTTGGATTCGAAGGGGCTGGTGGCCCGTACGCCTATATAATTGATATCTACTCCAATCACAGACTTCTATGGCGGTGCACCACCGGCGTTTAAGGCCAGGGATTGTCCCAAGAATACTGTGGAATTTTAGGTCTTAAGCACAACCTCAATCAACGCCAGCATTGAGTTTTTCGACTCGTGAATCTGACGGATCTCAAACCTCGGGTCAGCCTCAGTAACGAGTTTGTGCCACTCTTCGACGCTCCTCTCCCGGCCATTCATGTGTGCGACCAACCCCAAGTCCATGGCTCTGTTCAAGATAGCTTTATCAGTAAATACTGCCAGTCATACAGAGTCGCCCATAACTCACCGCATGTCTCGCTCCTTCCAGAGAGGCAGGGAGCTTGTGCCAGGCACTTCTGGGAGAAGGCAATCATGGATCAGGACCCTCGCTCCGGCCTCGAGATGGGCGGTGTGGGCGCGGAGCAACTTGGTGCAGTACTTGTCGGACCAGTCGTGGAAGATCTGACGGATGTAGTAGACCTCGGCACGGACAGGCTGCGTCGTGAAGATGTCACGCGACATGAAATGGACGCGGTCCTTGAGCGCGTCGGGCACGGCTGCATGGGCATCGGCCTCGTTCATCTCCATGTCCTGCACGAGGAGGTCGAGGTTGGGGAAGCGCTCGGCCAAGGCGATGGAAATGCGGCCCCTGAAACCCCCAACATCGATCACCTTGGCATTGCCGAGCCCTTCCCAGTCGTATCCGTCGAGTAGATGGTGCAGCTCGTAGCCTGGGAGCTCCCACTGCGTCGCCATGCCGCTTGCAAAGAGCTCCGCGTTCTTGGCGTCTTTGGCCACGTTTTCGAAGTACGTGCCCTCCACGTTGTGGGCGAGATTGAAAGCCTGCATTTAGATTAGAATACCTAGTCTCAAACTTTAATGACGTGATTATTCATTTTAAACTTACTGTTTGATCCTGTTCTTGAACATCCGGCCACTTCTCTACTGCATCGACAAGCTAGAATGGAGAGAACACGCGTCAGCTGAGGAAAGTTCTGGCACCGACGTCCCTATGAAAATATGCCATACCTTGAAAATCGTATACCATCCCATGTCCGCCCCTGTTCGCAAGAAGGCAAGAAGAACCTTCGATCTCATCGCTTTCGAAGCCTTGGTGTGGGCGACTTGGCCAGGTTCCGGTTCCTGGAAGACACGCCTACACATGGCGGAACGCAGAAGTCGCTTGACAATCGACTCATCAACGCCGGTCTTTTTGGATATTTCGTTGAATGACACCCGCCCGCCCAGGGGGACAAAGTTGGGGATGTCATGGCGGGAAATAAAACCAAAAAAGGCAACATATTCGTTCTATGAGTCGATCAGCATCCGCGGCACGGTTGAGCTGATGTTGCTCTTTTTTAACACAGGCGCCCGGTGACATATACTCACAGAGATGGTCTTCAGGACCAAGGCAGTAGGCTCGAGCAAAATGTCATGCAGCTCGGCCGTGGCATCGAGAACTGCGTCTTGAGCTTTTTGTGCCTCGGATGGGAGTGGACCAGGGGAGGCATCTTCATCAAAAGACGGGGACGGTACTCCTTTGCTTTTCAGGATAGTATCCAGCTCTGCCACCGATTTCCGGATCGTGTCTGCCAGTTCCGCCATGCGGGAAGCCTTGTGAAGACTGCTGGTGCTCATACTGTCCATCTTTGTTTCAAGGTAGGTTTCAAGAAAGGTTGTTAGGCTGCTAGGCACATACAAATTGAATTGGATCAACAGCGTGAGAATGTACCACAGTCCGGATGCATGAGGCGCTTGTTTAATTGGGACTACCTATGGGGTGAGTTGCCTGCATCTTGGATATATAAGCGTTTGAGCTTAAACAGTGATGTTATCCTTCAGCCCCGTTGCACCAATATGTCTGCCATCGCATAACTCTGACATATCCAGCTCATCTTTCATGCAGTCCAGACATGCAATGAGGATGAGAGATTCATTATCGCCCCGATACAATGATATTGAGCAACAAGGGTTACGTTCGGCTCGGCAAACACGGCACAGGTGCAGTCTCACGTTGTACTCCTTTGCGCCTGCAAACGCCAGAAAATCACACTACACCTCCGCAGGGGTAGTAGGCATCCTTACCTACTTCTCCACCCGAAATCTCTATCAACAAAGTGGGCAAGTGGTCACCTAGTGCTGGTGGGTCTTAGTAGTGTACTTTAGAAAAGATATCATGCGATGCAACGTTCATTACCCCCTACCGAAGTATAGCCGGATTGTGCTCCGCCGGGGTAGTTACAAGCAACATAATAAATTCCACCCTCCCTAAGCAGATGAAAATAATACTTTATACTTTTTTATATCTTTATATTCTTTCACTTAAAATGCATTTTGCTTATTTTAAGGAATATAAATAATATTAAGTTAAGCCTTAAGTAATATTTAGCAATATTTATTAATATTATTTAATTTCATTTTTATTAACCTTTTTTAAATTTAATTATTAACTTAAGTAAAGTTAATTTATTAAAAAAGGTAATATTTAAAAATTTAAAAGATGTTTTAATGTTATAGGCTAGCCTTGGGTTGTCTGCCGTAAGGTATTTAAATGGGGTTTATATTTAAAGTGCAAAGGAGAAGGTTTGCTCCCTATCTGCACCTACATTAAAGCCTATTCTTATAAGGCCAAAGCCTATTAATTAATTATAATGGGCAAAGCCTAAACCGTAATATATCCTCCTTTTTTAAATTCCCATAGCGGGCCTTAAAGGGCAGCTATATAATAAAAATAAAGAACACCATAGTTTAATTGCAAATTAAATATCGCTCTTTGCTTAGTCATTTAATTATATCTTAATGCCTCCTAATTGCGCTAAAGGCCCAGCTTATTATCCATAATTAGCACGCCTTGGCCCCTATAATTTAATATGCTAATTAAAGCAAGCTAATAAAAAATAATTATTTAAATATAAGCTAGCGGCTAAATTAACAGCATTCTTATAATCCTTTAATACAAGCCTTTTATATAAGCTTTCTTATTTAAAACCTTAAGATTATAGATTTATTATATAATTTGTAATTAATTAGCGCTTAATTATAAGCAATTTGCTTTATTAACGGGAATTTCTTAAATTTTAAGCGTTTTTACAACGTTAAATTAGCTAATATATAGCTAATTCACTTTAAGCCTAAGTTAATGCTAAGCCGGCATTACTTTTAAGCCCTACCTTATAAAAAAGATTTTATGCCCCCTTAAATAAATTCCTCCCCCTTATTAATCTTAATTAATAAAAGCTATATCCTTATTCTTTTACAATAATTAAGATAATTATGCTTATAATAGCTAAGTTAGCTATATATAAAATACTTAACTTTGCTTATTAAAATTACCGCGATATTAATATTTATTACTTTACTATTTTAAAATTAAGTATTATCCTTTCTTATTATAGCGTTAAAAACGCCCTTATATTACCATAAGATAAAACAAAAGGCCTTAAATATATTTAGCTACTTTTTATAATTAAGCTAAGCTTTTATTATAAAGATTAAGCCATTAATTATTAATAATATTTTATATTTATTTAGCTAACTTTAAGCCTTTGCTATATAAGTTAATTAATTAAATTAAGTAAGAAATTCTATTATTCCCTCCTTATAACGCTATTATAATATAATTAAGCTAAGCTTAGCATATTTTTATTTAAAAGGGTCTTTAAGCGCAAGGCAAACCTTTTTTAAAAAGCTTTTTAATTATTCCTTAAATATCTTTATAAAATTAATATAAGGTAAAAATTAATTATAAAAAGTTCTTAGTTAATTAAATATATAAAAGAATTAAGCCCTTTTAGCATTAATTACCTTTCTATTTATTATAAACTTAGCCCTTATTTCTATTAGCTAAGTTGCTAAGTATTCTTAAAATAAAAGTTCCTTTAAATAAGGAAAGGCTTAATAAGCTGCTATTATTCTTTTAAGTTTCGCTATATTGGGTTTTATATGGTTGCATTATAAATTTATAATATAAAAAGACTTTAAATATATATTATGGGCTAGCCTTGGGTTATTTACCGTAAGGTATTTAAATAGGGTTTATATTTAAAGTATAGAGGAAAAGGTTTGCTTTCCATTTGCACCTGCATTAAAGCCTATTCTTATAGGGCTAAAGCCCATTAATTAATCACAATGAGCAAAGCCCAAACCGTAACATTTAAGGTATTTAAAATATAAATTTATGTATGTAGCTAGCGTTTTTATATTAGCTAAATTTAGATTTCCTATAGAAAAGTCATCATTTTTGTCCGCCCGGGGAGGGTGGAATTCATCATGCCAAATCACAAGTCACTCCCGAAGACAAATAAACTTTTTCGTTTCTGCAGGTTCTTGAATGGTAGAACCGACGGAACATCTGTCGCAGAACCGACGGGGCATATGCAAGACCCTCATCTATCAAAGACTACCAGCCGTTCGCCAAGTTACCAATCATCCCCTTGCTCATATCAGGAACTCCTCATGTGTACATCTTCTTCGTCATCTCCGGCGATGGCCTATCATACAAGCCACTCAAGCCCTGTCGGCAGAGGCGTTTCGATGAAGCAGCCTCGGTGCTTTCGGCATCCACATTCCGCCGCCAGGCCCGGCTGTTTGTCCCGGCCACGATCATCACCATTTTCTGCGCTGTTATGACGCCTCTCAACTGGTATGGCAAGGCCGAGCACACGCCCGGGGTCGCTCTTCCAGAAATTGAGCCACCACACCTTGACAGCTTCTGGGACCAGACGAAAGACTTCGGCTGGAACCAGGTTGCCTTCATGGACCCCATCGGACGCACCGTCGCAAGGTCTGATCCTGGAGAGCAAGTCACGCAGCTTCACCATCCGTACGACTACGCGCTCTGGACCCTCCCTGTCGAGTTCCACAGCTGCATGGTGTTGCTTATGTTTCTCATGGCATTAAGCAGAGTCAATAGTATAGCTCGAATGGTGGTTGTCCTCGTTTCGGCTGTATTGCTCGAATTCATCTTCATTTACTGGGCCGTTTTCCTCTTCCTCTCCGGGATGCTGATCTGCGATCTCCGGATGGAAATCGAGGAGCGCTCGTTACGGAGACCGGCATCGAAGCCTAGTATCGAACCATGGTTGAGAGCGACACTTGGAAGCATAGGGGGTGTGGTCTGTTTTGTGCTTTCCTTGTGGGCCCTCAGCACACCACACTTGGCTTTTGTAGGACGGGAAGCCCCGGGGTCCCGCATTTTGACGTCCATGATCCCGGAGAGATTCGGTGATCAAATGCTCATGCCCATTGCAGCAATAGGTCTAGTCCTCACACTTGACAACAACCGCTTTCTTCAGAATCTCTTCACAACCTCCTTCGCGATGTACTTGGGGCGGATTTCATTTACCGTGTCTCTGATTCATGGGCCATTGCTAAATACTCTGTGTCATGCGTTAGCACGGTAGTCACTTGCAATTGTAGCAGGCGAGATGGATGAGAAATATCTCACTGCAATTGCCCTGGCTGCAATTGTTTGGTGGCTTGTTCTTATCTTACTGTCAAGTTTTGTTCACCGATATGTTGATGCACAAGCTGTCGAATTGTCCAAGTGGGCTTATGGCAAGCTGCTGCGAGCAGACACACGGCCGATCAAAGAAGGATGAAGTAGAAGCGATCTTGTTTCGTAATATTCAGGTAGATAATGAACGTACATAGAAAATGATAAAACGAGAAATTCCTCCACATGTTACCTGCTCAGTGGTGGGCTTCTAACCTTGGAACTCATGTACATCCCACGTGCCCAAGGTGACATATCTGCCTAGGTATTATATGGAATGGGGCCGAGACTGATCGTTTCTGGGTAATTTTCGAAGTCATCGTAGCTTTCCGGCGGTTTTGGAGAAGCTGATTGGTTTTCTAGGGCTCACTGTGCAATTCTCGTCTGGGTCACAGATATTACCTCACTCACAGCAGAGACGGGGCGAGGCGAGGCGGAGGAAGACTATGCATTGGGAAGACGCGAGTTAATTTGAAAAATGGACGAATGACTGGGCGAAACGACTGTCATTGATTTAAACTTGCAACTAGTTTGGTAGGTTGGCAATCATACTACGGTTATGATGGTGCATTATCTATCTAGGCATCCTTCTCAGCGATCGATAGTGTCAAAACTATCTATGTTCAACAGACTGTCTCCTGTGCTTCGCCGAACAAGTATTTGAGTTGTAAATTTGTAATTGTGCTGGTCCAGCTCTCCCTCAGTCAGCTTGAAGTCATACTTGAACAAGATATGGGTGAGGAGCATCTTGGCTACGGCGGCGGCAAAGAAACGACCAGGGCACGCGTGCTTGCCGTAACCCCAAGCCATGTGCTCCGGGCTCACCGCCGTGAACTGCCTCGGCTTGTTGGGCTTGAGGCCCTTGGCCATGTTCAGATGTCGGTCAGGTTCGAACTTTTCCGGCTCCGGGTAGATTTCTGGATCGTGCATCCAATGTCCCGAGACAACAAACAAAGACTGGGCGGGTATGACGTTGCCATCATCCATTCTGATATCTTCCTGCGCCCTGCTTTTGAGGAATACTACTTGTGATGTCAGCGGCTTTGTTCTCAAATAGCAGTCAACCAACCGTCCATATTTATTTTTAAGGGGTACTTGCCTGCCCCGATTGGCTTTAGTCTCTGAGATTCCTTCATGCATCGATCCATCAAATCCAGCTTTGCAAAGCTGGATTTGGTCCATGTGTGATCTTTCAATACGCGGGATGCTTCCTCCTTCAATTGATCAACAAGGGCAGGATTCCGCGCTAGGTCACAAAGCAGCTGGCACATAAAATCTGTGGTCGTGTGGAAGCTAGCAACGGAGAATGATACCATGGCCGCACCTGGGTTGTAACTCTCTCCCCCGGCTTTCTCATCGAGCCAGGCAACCCACTCGTCAGCAACTGGCGCTACCTTTCCAGAGCGAGCCGCTTCCGCGCGACGGCGAGAAATCTCAGCTCGGCGTTCCTTGACGAATGGGAAGAGATGTTGGTTTACGTCCTCAAGTGCGCGTTGAAGCTTTTGAGATGTGGGGTGAACCCTCGCAACCAGAGAATGCAGTACTCGCGGCCACACCATCAAACTGCGACCTTCAGTGAAAGCGAGGGTTGAATATGTGAACAAGCTCTGGATGTATGCATCATTGCGGCAGAGCTCTGTGTTGGTGAAGAAGCGCTGTGTAGTCTGGGCTACTATTGCAGTAAAAGTTTCGAACAAAGACACTGCGTGCCAATCTATTGGATCGCTCGGGTCAAAAACTGAGATTGAGCGCAAGGTCCACAGCGGTGGTTGACAGTGGATGGGACACAGACCTGTGGCATCGGTCCAGCGCGATTCTAAAGCATGGGAGAGTTCTTCGGACAATTGACTTTTGCGGCTTGCTACAAAACCAGTGAGGCGGTGAAGAATTATGTCCGCGTTTCGCTGCCTCCATTGATTCGAGGCGAAAGTGAAAGGCTCGTATCCGGGTGCCCTGATGGGCAATTCCTGAAATACAACCACAAATCAGAGACTTGGTGTGAAGGAGACGACAGGTTATTTGCTCTTACCTGCTCTGTATATGCCGCTGCGCTGCAGCCATGGCCGTGTCGGAACTTCTCGATATACTTTGGTGAGACAACAAGCACCTGTCCAATCGTTGTATTGATCCTCCAAATGCCCCGGTCCTTAGATATATAACACATTAGTATAAGGGTTGTCGTTTGATGTCTGTCTTCTGTGAACTCACCGGAAATTTAGCAAAGCCTTTTGCGATCAACTCTTGCGAGCCGTGTAGCGCCTCTATTGGGTGTACCTTCTTTCCATCGTACAGAGGGTAGGCAAACAGCCTCCATTGTCTCAGCAAATACGTATAGCCCCTGGATACAAATAAAATTGTGAGAATAGCTACCGCAAATTTAATCAAAATGGAACCAGGCTCCCAACTGGCTACGGTCGGCTGTGCCATCTTTCATGATTCATGCATATTTCTGTCTTTCGAGATCTTAGGCTTTGAATCAACGGAGCAGTGGGACTTTGCACGCGGATGATCAGACTACTCTTTAAGAGCGACACCGGCGAGGAGTATCTCTTACATGTCACATCACTTGGCAGAGAACACACCAGAACCTGTTGAATGCTTCCGATCGGGTAATTGTCTGATTCATGGCATGCATACTCTAGTGGCGGAGCAAAACAGAGAATTAGGCGCTGCGTTTTCTGCCATGTGTGTTATTCTTCCAGATCGCACTAGTGTGCCTCCGTCAGGATCCCAAGTGTTATTATTCAACAACTCGTATTTGCTACATATGTAGCAAATTGGGCAAAGTGTGACCTAATGGGCCCAGTGATGATACAAAATGGTACAAGGCTAACCAAGTTTTGGGATCCCGACGGAGGTACAGATAGTAAATTAATCATTAAAACTTAAAGTTCGCCAGGGGCGAAGTGAATCGCCGTTCGGCTCGCTGCTTGAATATGTAAGATCGAAGTACACCTCTGCATGCATCCTAAACATTAAATTGTGTACAACATTTTTCTATTAGTAACTCTAGACCTACCAGGTTACATTTTACTTAATTTGCTAATAAAAGCAACTTTCGGCAGAATAGTTAACATTTAACATTTAGGATGTTTGCAGAGATGTAAACTCTACCTATTAAGGGAAGGAGGGGTTTTCAACAACATAGCGTCACTATGTTAATTATATAGCAACATAATAGTGACATATAATTAATATTTTAATAAAATATCGTTATATATATTTAATATAACTTATATATTATTAATATAAAGATAATTTTAACATTTTATAATATAATATTATTATTTTATATTAACTTAAGAAATTAACTTTTATTTTTCTTTAACTTATCCTTAACTTAGCTCCTTATTTAATATTTATTAACTGAATTATTCATAGCTTTAGCTATATTTCTTTTAAAAAAAGTAATGTTTTATTAATTTATTTGCTATTTATTTAGCTTTTTAATTATTTCTTAACAGCAGCTTTAAGCTAATGCATAAATTTATATATAACCTTATATATTTATTTATATTTCATTAATAAGAAAACCTTAAAATCCGCCTTTCTACCCTTTATTTTTTTTTACTTTTTAATACTTTAAAGCATTTTTAATTACTTATAATAAAAAAGTAAATTTAAAGCAATATAATATAATTATACTCCTTTACATTACTCATATTATTATAAATAATTTATTTACTTTTCTTCAACAATTTCATAAAAGCTTTATATAATAACTATAAATAATTATTAAGGAAAAATATTCTTTATTTTAACTTTTATTAATGTTAAAAATTTTAAGGTTAAATATTAATTACAATAATAGCTTATATAAGATATGTATTAATATAAGTGGAAAGAAATTAAGTTTTTAAACGTTTATTATTATATAAAAAGATTAAATATATATTGCTTAAAAAGTATATATAAATAAATTAAAAACAAGATTATCCTTAATTATTTATTAAGAAAGGGCTTATAAAATTATAGAAATATTTAAAAATAGCTATATAATTAAGATTTATAAGGGTTTAAACTAAAGCTTTTAACATGAAAAGTTAATTAACATAATATAATATAATATTTAGCCCTTAATATATTTTATTCCTAATAATATATTACTAGCATTTTACCAGCATTTTGCTAGAATTTCAAAATTTTGATTAAATGTTAAATTATCATTATATTGCGTAACTTAGACGAAAACCCCCCTCACCCCTAGTACGTAATGATAGGGAATGCGTCATGTGCACACAAATCTTGTGGTACACTGGCCGTTCATTGTGTTCGTACTTATCAGCCCCACAAGACAGGCCTGGAACCACTAGGTATCTGATTACAGTCAATTGTCCGTTTTCCCTCGAGTTAGGGTTTCACACCGCTGTTTCCGACGCAATTGAACGGAGTCACCAAGAGGTGCCACGATTCAGGTCCGTATGTATGTAACGAAGTAAACGTCTTGCAGCATATCGACCCCTTCATACTGTATCTTGTCGATGAGACCCACGTCAATGACCTCGAATGTCAACAACGGAATCACCTCTCCAACATCCTATCTGGGCGTGGATAGACACAGCTGCCTGAAACCCGGCTGGAATCACCTGAAGCTTTCACCGGAATTGCAAACATGGACTTCGTTCGCAGCAATACCCGGGGTACGTCTGAGGCTCCCTTGAAGCCGGATATGTCCACGAAACAATCTGTTGTTCCTCCTGATCTCGCGCCAAACAGCGCTGCCGACTTCTGGTGGAGACTATGTAGACCCGAAATGTCTGGCCTGCTGGAGCAAGCTGGAGGATATACTGAGTCGCAGAAGGAATCTCACCTTAGCTTTGTTCGAGAGCAATGCGCGCCGTGGATGGGGCCTGTTCCAACAGGTCATATGGCACACGAGGCTGTGGCACCGGTAGAATTCAGCGTCAACTACGTCAGCACTCGAGAGGAGGGCGTGATGCGGTTCCAAATGGAGCCTTTGACTGCCGTCTCGGGGCCACACACCGTGGCGGATGATCCATCCGGGAAGAAAGCGGTCGCCTCGATGCTTAGTTCATTCGAGCAAGTTTTAGATGTTGATCTTAAGTGGGCGTGGCAACTCCTGGACAAATTTATGGTAACGTCGCCCGATGAGGTTTCACGGCTCCGGGAAGCTGAGAAGACCTCGTTGCCGCCGCCGCTCGACCTGTACCAGCGGACCCCTCAATTCAACTTCGCCTTCGACCTCAGTCCTGACGGCAAATCAATGAAAGCCTACTTCCTCCCCCTTGCGAAGTCCCTGGCCACTGGAAAGAGTGCCCTGGATCATTGTCTGGACGCTGTGCGGTCGCTGGATCCTCATGGCGAGGGGCTTTCAGCTGTTGCTCACCTTCTGCATGAGTTCTTGACCGTATCCTGCCCAGGTCGCATGTCTTGCGACTATTTGGGGATCGACTCGACGGCCCCTGAGAATTCCCGCGTGAAGCTGTACGTATCGTCGCAGCAACACAACAGCTTCGACTTTGTCAAGAATGTCTTCACCCTCGGAGGGCGGGCTAGCGACCAGACAACACTGCGTGGCGTGGAGTTCCTACAGTCAATCTGGCATCTCTTGGTCAATGGTGAGGCCGGAAAGCTTCTCGATCATTCAGATCGGCCTCCAAAACAGTTGCCATTTTTCCTGGGCTGTCTTTATTTCAGCTTCGAATGGCGGACAGGTGATCGGCTGCCTCTGGTCAAGATCTATATCCCGCAGTGGCAGTACGCCCAGAGTGACCGCAGAATAGCGGACAACATATCAAATGCGTTGAGGAAACTGGGTCGAAATAATGCGGCTGATGAGTACTTGACCCGCATCAAGAAGACCTTCCCGAGAGCCGATTTGGACACCGATGTATCTGTTCACAATCAAGTGTCATATGCATACAATGATACCACAGGCGCATATCTCACAGTATATTACAGTGTCAATAGCAAAGCTGTTATCAAGGATTAGTTAGGAGAATGCTGAGCTGTCATGGGTTGGTAATGAAATAACAGATTCAAATTTTGATGCCACGAGTGTGACGATTCTATTTTAGTGTTCTGGTGAATGTTGACTACATGTTGCACGTCATTGGAAAGAAAACTGTCCCCTTCCAAGCATCTAGTACAATTTTTCCCGTTCTCGTTTGCTCAATACTTCAACAGTATCTAGCATCGGGGCAACTTCCGCATCTCCTCCTCAATGTTCGGCCTCGCACTAGGTGGCAACCATGCAGCTATCCAGTAATTGCCCGCAGGATCTTTGCCGAGGATGTTGAACGCGTCACGGGCCGTCTGGCTATGTTTCGTATGGAGCGAATGATGATAGACGGGCTTCCCTGGCTCAGCGGCCACTGGGCCCTGCTTCCCACGCCTGATAACGGCCGGGCTGAAGTCGACACCCTCACAGATCTTGGTTTTCCCCCAGTTGCTGAAGATGAGCGGTTTTGTTTTTGACGTGCCAACAATGAGGGCTCCAAGCTTCGTTTTGGTTAACTCACGGAACATGGCGCGTATTTGAGTATCCGGCACTTGTTCCAGCAGCGATTTGCGCACCATGTGTGCGAGCTCGCCCAGCGAAGTGCTCATCACCTGGCCGACGGTAGTTTCTGTAAACAGTGCGAAGGCAAAGTTTCCGACGTATGCTGTGTTATGATTGAAAAGACTCGATAGGCAGCCTCGAACGTCAAGTGCGTTGATGATAGTGATAGGCTGCTGTGAAAATCGTTGTGACGCCAGATGAAGACATGGCATCCGAACAGCCCACGTCGTGATCACATCACCCTCACTAAGAAAAGCCGTCTCGAACTGGCCTGTTATATGAGACCCATTTGACATGTCCAATGACTGCCTGGCATCCTGCTGCAGAGCCTTGACTGTATTGGCCGGGAGGTAGATAAACCTGCCCTCCTGAGGTCCCCAAAGAAGGATCCAGACGTATCGGACACCCTAGATAACGAGCCCAATACCACTGACGAGTCTGGTTTTCAATATCCATTCATTCTGCTTCGAATTGCTTCCTGGGTGCTCAGGAGTACTTGACTCTCTCTTTCTTGCCTATACCTCAAAAGCGTTCTATCACAATTCTTAGGGCCTACAATATTTTCCTTGCCTCACTTTTTCTCCTTGCACTTTAAAAACACAGTCTCTATATCTTGAATGAACCCGAATTTCTCTTACAGTTGCCATTCTCTGTTCAGAGGGCAATTTTGAATGCTTCAATTACACTCCTTGGCTACGATCAAACTCATGCTCGACGTGTCTCATCTGAAAACGAAGCGGATTTGACACGGCAGTCTCGTGGTCGCATCACTATACGAGGCAGGGGACGCGGTCTTGAAAGGAGATGGGATCCTGAAAGGAGAAGGGGGTCCTGAAAGGCAGGGGATGGGATCCTGAAGTACCTTCGGCCAAGGTCGCTGCCCACCGAGCTGTAGACGCTGAAGCCCTGATTTTGGCCAGTCAATCCTGAATGGCAAGAGGGGGGGGGGGGGTTCCGAAAAGTAAGTGGCACCCAATTTATATGCTTAATTTAACTTAGGTATATAGGAGTTTAGTATGGATAAGCGAATTAGGCCTGGGTGATATGCTCTGATTGGCTATGGCTATGGTATAAGTTGATGTATCGGTGTACCCTCCGATTTTGCAGGTGCGAATCTCTATATTCTTGGTCAGTACTTGTTAAGCTGTGCAATATGTCAATATCTGGAGACTCCATATAGAGATCTGGGGCCTAACCCATATACTCCAAGGTTCTAAACCACCATGCCCCGGCACAAAGCCCACACTGAATGATGCGATTTGCTTAACTACTGGAAACCTTCCGTTGAATGCCATAACTCGACTGACTGTTGCAGACGCTGCCGAATCAAGGGAATCTCAAGAATGCAACAAAACCGCACCTGCCCATCGCGGTCATGTGGCTGCATGCAACAAGACAAGCAATAATTAAGGTAGCTCTGTGGACAAAGCTTGGCCTGCGCTTATTATAACTCGTGATTGTCAAGGTATGTTGCGGCATCTCCCACTTTCTCCTCCTTGCTGTCTTGGCCCGTCCCAGCTAATTGCTCTGCTCCAATTGTGCGGCAAGACTCTTGGCGCTGTGCTACCCAAGACATCGGCCACCTTCCCTTCAGGGTCAAGCGAGGCGATATAAGTTGCTAGTCTGGGCCAACTCCTCATGGCAGAGAGAAATCCGGGGGCTGCACACTTCGGAATTCTTATCAATCCCACTTGGCACAGTGCTGGGCAAGGCTTAACCTTCCTCATCCACGATGGCGCCTGCTGCTGTTTCTTGTCCATTACTCATTCAAGAGAGGAGGTTGACTATATAAACAGGAGCACACCTCGTTTCCTAGACGGTGCACACAGTTTTGGGGGGCAGCCAACTTGCAACCGCTCGTCTGCCCATCATGAAGTCACTGCTGATCTCCTCGCTCCTGCTGCCCCTGGCAACCGCTGTGGCGCTCCCGGAGAGGGAGGCAAAGGTCGACTATACCGGCTACAAGGTCCTGCGTGTCGACGTGGGTTCTGACGCCGCGGTCACAGAGGAGGTGTCCCAGCTCGCGGCCCATGTGCTGAACCCTGGCAGTACCGGGGCTGTCGATGTCGTAGTCGCCCCTGACTCGGTGTCTGCCCTCGAGGGACTTGGCTTAAGCAGCACTGTTCTCGATGAGGATCTCGGCGCCAGTATCGCTGCCGAGGGCGAGATCTCTGAAGCTCTAGCTGGTGAGCTACTCCATTTGATGCTCTCGTTGAAGCTGCTGTACTGATAAATTCCTTCAAAGTTCCCGACGCCTCATGGTTCACCGCGTACCACGCTTATGCATCCCACCTAACCTTCCTGAACGACCTCCAAGCCAGCTTCCCAGCCAACTCGGAGGTCTACACCGCCGGCACGTCGGTCGGCGGGCGTGCCCTGACCGGCATCCATATCTGGGGCAGCGGCGGCAAGGGCTCCAAGCCCGCGGTCGTCTTCCACGGCAACGTCCACGCCCGCGAGTGGATCACGTCCAAGACCACCGAGTACATCGCGTACACGCTGCTGACGCAGTACGCGTCCAACGCCGCCGTCAAGGCCGTCGTCGACAAGTTCGACTTCTACATCACGCCCGTCGTGAACCCGGACGGCTTCGTCTACTCCCAGACCACGGACCGCCTGTGGCGCAAGAACCGCCAGACCGTCAGCGGCAACTCGTGCGTCGGCCGTGACATCAACCGCAACTGGCCGTACCAGTGGTCCGTCGCGGGAGGCGCCTCTACGAACCCTTGCTCTGAGACGTACAAGGGTAAGAGATACATTCCCAATGGACGCGTCGCATATTGAACGTGGCTGACCGAGTTGTTCCGCCCAGGCCAAGCAGCGGGCGATGCTCCCGAGAACAAGGGCCTCGTGGCTCAGATCCAGCAGCTGAAGGCATCCAACGGTATCAGTCTTTACATCGACTTCCACTCTTATGGCCAGTACATTCTCTGGGGTAAGTTTGCAACCCTACGGCCGAATCTTCCCTCTCAGCCAATTCCGTCCCTGCGGGTATGCAAAGCCTGTCATTTGCTAACCTTCACTTCCAGCTTATGGCTACAATTGCGCCGCTACTGCCGAGAACAACGCCGCCCTTCAATCCTTGGCTACTGCTGCTAGGAGTGCTATTGCGGGCGTCACTGGAACGTCGTACACCATCGGAAAGTCCTGCAGCACGCTGTACGCCACCACCGGGTCCAGCGTGGACTACATCGATGCCACGGGCAACGCAACATACAGCTATACATACGAGCTGAGGGACACGGGCACGTATGGCTTTGTGCTGCCGGCCAACCAGATCAGGCCAACAGCCGTGGAGACTTGGGCTGGCGTGCTGGTTATGCTCCAGAGGGCTTAAATCGCCCTTGGGACTCCCGAGGCCGTTTTCATTTGACATTGGCTCTCGTGAACCGCAATTGGTCTGTCCATCATCGGGCGTGCTGTGGATTGGTTGAAGCACATACGGTATAGCTACTTGCCAAGGTGGTTGATCTCTTGTTGATCATCTACCATGACGGCTTCATTGCCGTTGAATTGCACATGTCAATGAAATACCCTCGAAGATGGTTGTCCGTTGTGCGCGCAAGCTCTCAAACCTTTGACGCTTTTCTTGTTTCACATCTCCTTCATCCGTGCTCTCGATGCCTGTTTGGACTTGGTGTTTGGTAGTAGATGTTCACAAGCTTAATTTTGCTCTTTGAGCTCTAGTTACCGTTTCGAGATGCTCGTGCCTCGTTCGCGGTCCATTGAAGCCGATGAAAGCGCCGACTCGCCGGAAAGTTCTCACTGATCGTGCTGTTCCAGAGAGCAAATTGTGTATCCGTCTTTTGTTCCCCCTGACGGAGCTTTTGACTTGACTTACATCAGTCTTAAGGGGGATCACAATCAGCCCTGCGCTATTTCCCAAGAAGAAGAACCATATGTTTACCAACTCTTTGGTTGCCCCGCCTGCTGTCTTTCTGTTTGCTAGTGGTATGTCATCCAGGTCATCGACGAAGGTCTTTGTTGTCGGTTGGAATCGCATCCATGGCCGACGATGCTCATACTCACCATAGTAGCTGCCTTCCACTTGACACCTGATCGTGTCAGTCTTAATAAGGAGGCCAGTACTGATCAACGACCTTCCATGTACATCCAACAGCGTAGGCATCACAGCACCCTTCAGAAACTCCACTCCACCATTGACCGAGGCCCACGACCAAGTTGGAGCGCGAGAGGACTCCTGTCTAGAAAAGACTAGGCCTTCTTCGTTTATGCGCCCCACATGTTTCCACATGAGCACATGGTGCGCCTGATGTTGCCAAATACCGTAGTGAAACTCATGCCCGAGAGCCTCGGAGACAACGGCTGTCAATCCACTAATCGCAGGCAGCTTATCCGTCTGGAAAGTGAGGTCCCTGCGGCTGTATTCCTCGACGAGCTTCACCCACGTGGAAAAGATCTCCGACGCCGTGCCCAGCACGCTGGTGGATGCTGTCTGTTTGGGCAACGCGCGTAGAACCGTCTCCCGATAGCTGCAACAGCTACACTCCCAGGAAATTTCTGTAGTCCCAAAAGTGACTAAGCGTCGAGAGAGCACAGCCTCTTGCAAGGCCCAACCGCGCCGACTCAGAGGCTCCATTTGCTGCCCAACATTGGGCAGGTCTACTCCCAAGTATACAATTTCCTCGCTCTTTTGTCTCTGTGACACCGGGCAGTAGGGAGTCTCCGGATCGGGCCGGGTACGAAATAGGCCATCGCGACAGTCTTTTTCTGCGGCTGCCGCGATGGTGAGGGAAGCTGACCTGTATATCCTCCCCATATCTTGGGACTGTTCTTCCGAATCGGCGGTCGAAAGGTCACCACTTCCTTGGATGATGCAAAGACTGTCGACCCAAAGATATCGGAACCCAAGATACCTCGCAAGCACCATAGCGTCAACTATAGTTGGGGGAATCATTTCCATGGGAAGTGATTTGTGTAAATCCTCCATGTTATCGATAGTTAAGTTGAAAAATGGACCACGACCCCAACACTGGCAGTAGCTCAGTGCCAGATATTTGCCGCGACTGCCATTGGTAGTGACCAATCGTGAGCTCAGCGAGCCATTTCCAAGGACCTGCCCGATTCCGATCACTCGTTTCGGGAGGACTTGCGTCTTGGTGGTGCTCGCATTTCGTACCATGGCTCTCGAGACAATCGGTCAACCATTGAGAAACCAATTCCAGACATTGACAAGAGCCAGAAATGGCGCTACGCAGGCTGAAGACCGTATCTGATTGGGTTCGACGAGTTTCAGCGCTATACCAATCGTCAGAAGCTCCCCAGGTGTCTCTAGCAGAACTTTAGAATGAACCGGGACAATCCGGAGCGTGAAAATCCTCACCAACTCGCGTCTGAGTACACCATGAGATGTGACCGTAGCACCCACGGCTCCTTATCTGGTGGTCCTATGCGCCACGACCCATCCTCGGCTGGCATCCAAGAAAAGCTATGGCTGCCCCCCGATGGCATGACCAAGATGTCCACGCGGTCCACGCGTCGGATCGCGCCAACTCCCCGCGGTGTGTTGCGGTAAATCCTCACGTTGAACTCGCCCCCGACGAACTCCCCAACTAATTGACAGAACACTACGTCGACTTTCAAACCTCAACAATCTTGGGACCTGGGTGGCATCGAACAGCCTAAACGGCGTGGCCAAAGGGCGCATACACACTTTTGTACCGGGAGGAAGGTACATGCGGCATGAATCACTCCAGGTACGAACGCCACCATTCTGAAGCCTATCGCATATAGAGTTGGGCAGCGGAGTCATGGCAAAAGTGTGCTCTCACAAACACGCGGGGAATAGTGTTCGCAGCCAAAAGTATGCTGGCCACTGCATGCTCAAGACTGTTTTGGCTAACAAAGCTTGCTTGATTCAGTACGAGGACAGCTGTGCGTCGGTACGCCAGACTCGGGCGGCGTGATGATGATGAAGATGTTCGGCAGTCACTGTGGATGGCTGGGCATGGGTGCGTATTATAGACCTTCAGCCGCAGTCTGACGCAGTGGTTGTCCTGAGGGCGTGATGTCTCGCCATTTCGTTTGATGTGCACAGAGTGGGCAAGGGGAGTAAACGGCCATTTATGCCAACCTGACCCAGGTGTAGCGTTACTGAAGGTCACATTGGTAGACACATCATGTGGCGTTGTGCAGAAGCTTCAAAGCTGCAGCGATGCTTGTGCATGTCCTCATCAACTCCAATTTTGAATGCTATGGCAGCTGGGCGGTAGTCGAGTCACTTCATAATCGTTGTCCTCGCTACCGGTCAATATTGGAGTGCGGTTCGCGTTAAGAACTCACAGCAACAGCGGCTAAAGGAGCTTCATCCCTGTGATGGTTGGACCCTTGGCCATCTGAGGACCTTCGGGGCGGGCGGAACGCTGGGGTGCACCCATCCGGACATGGCAAGCCCTGGTTGGAGGGGTTGGAGGGGTGGACCCGACGCGTGAAGCGGAGGTTTGTTGAGACTCGAGCTCGATCGAGGTGAAACATAAGATCAACACCAACGGTGCGCAAGCATTGTTCGTGTAACCTGACGATACGCGACCATGTCATCTGTCAGATGCTGCAAGATTGTGTTCGAGATAATGTTCGAGATCGAAGGCCGCGATTGCTGTCAGATTCACGGCTGCCGGCAGACACATTGCTAAAGTAGATGGCCAGCCACATGGAGACCAATCCAGACTAAGCATGCATGCACGCTTATTAGATGCATGCGATCCCACGCTCTGGAATCCCAGTTGTGTGGACGGAGGGAGCGTGGGGGTTTGGGGTGACAAGAGGCCGGACGTGGGAAGAAATTTCTCCACGGACCGACCGCTCTGGTGATGCCGAGACGTAAATACGTCCGATGGACGGCAGGGCCGGATGGGTTCGCGGCTCGCGAGATAGACTACCCACAGCGAGACTGGGCAGCTGCCCAAGCGTGCAGTCATACCGACCGGACATAAACAGTACAGGGCAAGATACCACGGGATCCGCAGTGTCGAGCGGTGCTGGTTGTCATCGCAGGGGAAAATCGGCGAAAAGACCCCACCATGGGCGAAACAGCAACCGCGGGGTCGTCAAGGGCGCTGAGTGAGCCCATCAACGTCGATTTGGAGGTTGATGCAGTAGCTCGAGCTGCCTCGATGAATGGCTGGCCATGCATGTTGCTTATCTCATTCCAGCAGCGAGGGCAGAGCGGCGATGGGAGCATAGGAAATCGTGAATAGCATCGCCCCAAAGCTCGGTAGATAAGCGAGGGGCCAATTACTCAGTCGGTGATAAATATGGAGACGGTGACGTCTGGCTGAAGAGACTGACGCTCGCGCCTCGAGGAGCAATGGCCGAGTTGGCGGTGACGTCGGTCCGGCTCATCCGCGGGGCAGCAACAGCGGCAAAATTTGAGAACTTGAGACTGAGAGCAGACCCAATACGTAGACCTGGGCAGTAGACTGGACAGGAGGACAGTCTGGCAGGCAGTTGAAAAGACGCCATCGTGGTGGCAGCGGGTAAAAGACGACAGGCTATGGGGAATTTCTGTCAATGATAGCCCGAGCCAGCTGGCCCGCCGGGAAAATGCATGGCGCATGGCATTGCTGCAGAGGAGCCAGGCGAGGCGAAGCGCTCGAGTCGTCAAGCTTCGTGCCTGAGTACGGAGCAGGAAGCGTAGCAGCTGGCACTGCCTATTGTTGACAGTCTGTTGCCCCCCATGTCGACGCCGATGCTGGTACTGATGCTGTTGTGATGTCCATACGTACGTGTTCTCTGGTGATGCGGATTCTGAGGGTGGATCCCAAGCCAAGGCGTGTCACGAAGGTTGTGAGGTGTTTCGACAAGCTCAGTCATCACCGGCAGGGTGTATCCAGATGGGTGGTTGCCAGGGCAGGACGGGCCAGAGGGATGGATGGAGCTGGGATGGGGCAACCACTTGAGGCAGGAGCACGAAGCACGAAGCAGCAAGCAGGAAGGAGGAAGCCCTTCCCGCCCTTCCACGCCTGCGGCCGAGCCCAAGCTCAAGCAAGCTCAACCATTTTACTGGGCCCGCCTGCCTGCCCTCTTCTTTACCTCACCCCTCCTTCTGGAACTTGTTCCTCTTCACATCTTCAACTCTCACACCTTCCAACCTTTCTCTATCTATCCATCCACCAGACCATTTTTTGAACTCGAAAAACAGTCTGCCAAGATGGGTTACACAAAGACCGACGAGCTCGCCATCAACACCATTCGGGTCCTGGCCGTAAGTCGAGAATCAAGCCAAGCATTCCTTCCATAGCGTGCGGCAACGGCCAGCTTGCCCCTCCATCGCCGTTGCCGCCGCCGCCGTTGAGAGCTGTTTCACCATGAAAACCTGCAGCAACCACGCCTCAATATGATCAATTGTGCTCACCATTTCTCTCTCTAGGCCGATGCGACCGCCCATGCCAACTCTGGCCACCCTGGTGCGCCCATGTACGTTGTTCTCTCGATTTTGCCTCGCCGCGATTCGCCCTCCACCCAAATGTTGAGGACCGCGGGGTCATGCGCGCATTAAAAAAAGCCTGTGAACTACGCTGACAATGCTCTCAATACAGGGGCATGGCACCCGTGGCCCACGTTCTCTACAGCAAGTTCATGAAGTTCAACCCAAAGAACCCAAACTGGCTGAACCGTGACCGCTTCGTTCTCTCGTGAGTAGTTCTCCCTCGGCGCCTCTGGCCTCCGTGCCAGCGTCAACATGACGTGCTTCTGACCTCAACAACTCTCCAGCAACGGCCACGGATGCATGCTTCAGTATGCTCTGCTTCACCTCTACGGGTATGCCCTGTCCATCGACGACCTCAAGGCCTTCCGTGTAAGTTTTGCGCCGTGTCCTCAGGGGGCCAAGACCAAGGCGAATGATCTGGCTAACACCTGAGCTTCTAGCACGTTGACAGCATCACTCCCGGCCACCCCGAGGCCCACGATACCCCCGGTGTCGAGGTCACCACCGGCCCTCTGGGTCAGGGAATTAGCAACGCTGTCGGTCTCGCCATTGCCCAGGCCCACACCGCTGCCATCTACAACAAGCCCGGCTTCGACCTGGTCAACAACTACACATACGCCTTCCTTGGTGATGGCTGCTTGATGGAGGGTGTCTCATCAGAGGCCTCCTCCCTGGCCGGTCACCTGCAGCTCGGCAACCTGATTGCCATCTACGATGACAACCACATCTCCATCGACGGTGACACCAACCAGGCCTTCACCGAGGACGTCAAGAAGCGATACGAGTCCTACGGCTGGCACGTCCTCGAGGTCTCCGACGGTGACAGCGACCTCGACAGCATCGAGAAGGCCATCAAGGAGGCTCAGGCCGTCAAGGACAAGCCCACCATCATCAAGCTCAAGACCATCATCGGCTTCGGCTCCAAGAACCAGGGCACCCACGGTGTCCACGGCTCCCCCCTCAAGGCTGACGACATCAAGCAGCTCAAGGAGAAGTGGGGCTTCAACCCTGAGCAGAGCTTCGCTGTGCCCCAGGAGGTGTACGACCTGACCGGCAAGGTTGCCTCTGCCGGTGCCGCTGCTGAGCAGGAGTGGAACAAGCTCTTCGCCAGCTACGCTGAGAAGTACAAGGCCGAGCACGACGACCTGACCCGCCGCCTGTCCGGCAAGCTGCCCGAGGGCTGGGAGAAGTCGCTGCCCGTCTACACCCCCGCCGACTCTGCTGTCGCCTCCCGAAAGCTGTCCGAGATCGTCCTGCAGAAGATCCACTCCGTCATCCCCGAGCTGGTTGGTGGCTCAGCCGATCTGACTGGCTCCAACCTGACCCGGTGGAAGGATGCTGTCGACTTCCAGCCCCCATCCACCGGCCTGGGCGACTACACTGGACGTTACATCCGGTACGGTGTCCGTGAGCACGGTATGGGCGCCATCCTCAACGGTCTGGCCGCCTACGGTACCATCATCCCCTACGGTGGTACCTTCCTCAACTTCGTCTCGTACGCCGCCGGTGCCGTCCGTCTGTCGGCCCTGTCCCAGCAGCGCGTCATCTGGGTCGCCACCCACGACTCGATCGGTCTTGGTGAGGACGGCCCTACCCACCAGCCTATCGAGACCCTGGCCCACTTCCGCGCTCTGCCCAACTGCATGGTGTGGCGCCCTGCCGACGGTAACGAGACCAGCGCCGCCTACTACGTTGCCCTCACTTCCCAGCACACCCCCAGCATCCTGGCCCTGTCCCGACAGAACCTGCCACAGCTCGAGAGCTCCACGATCGAGCGTGCCGCCAAGGGTGGGTACGTCCTGCACGAGGTCGAGGGCGCACAGATCACCCTGGTGTCCACCGGGTCCGAGGTGTGCATCTGCGTCGACGCTGTCAAGGAGCTGGAGAAGAAGGGCATCAAGGCCCGTGTCGTCTCCATCCCCTGCTTCGAGGTGTTCGACGCCCAGTCCAAGGACTACCGCCTGTCCGTCCTGCCCGACGGCATCCCATCCCTGTCTGTTGAGGTCATGAGCACTATGGGCTGGGAGAGGTATACCCACGAGCAGTTCGGCCTGAACCGCTTCGGTGCCTCTGGCGCATACCTGGATGTGTACAAGAAGTTTGAGTTCACGCCCGAGGGTATCTCCAAGCGCGCACAGGCCACCATCGACTTCTGGAAGGATGTGCCCAACATCCGCTCCCCCATCAACCGGGCGTTCCAGCAGCTCATCTAAAAGGGGGATTGTGACTGGGTAGAAAAGGTTTACGAGGGATGATACAGAGCTCGCAGCAAGGGGTATTTAAATAGACTACTCCGGTGCATGTTTATGAAGACTTACACCATACACCACAATCAATGAATTTCGATGCACTTGACATATCAGTCCGAGTCTTGCTACCTTTCTGAAGAGTGATGACCCAATTATGTGTCCGGGCTCGACTGGCAGCTGAGACATGTCACCGGTACAGGTTCACGAGATGGGCTTTTCTAAAAAATAGTACTGTGGTCCCTCGACTACTTTTTGACGGAGGAGAGTCACTCCTCCCCTGCCCGCTTTCGCATGCTCTTCCTTGTGGCAGCGGACCTGGACCAAAGTCTCAAGGAGTCCGACTTCAAGTGCACACCTTCCACCCTTCATGCAGATTGACAACCTTCCTAGACCTTCCCGTCTCTCACGTGGCTGATCAGTCATCCACACCCTGGGGCCTTTGGTTGCGCTGTTGTTTTATCAAGCTCGAATGTTGCATGTTGACAATGGTCGGACCCGACCGCCCGATATCGGTTCCTGCCCCGTGTTTTTGGTGCGGTGGATTTGTCCGATGGTCTTGTCCATCCCTCTGATTCACGTCCGGCTGCTTTGCTGCCTGTTGGCCTGACCTGACCTGTATCGCATCTGCACATCTCCCCTGGTTTTGTTTGGTTGGCCGCCCAGGCCTTGATTAAACAGAAGGGCCTCTTCTGGCCCCTCTGGACTTGGCGCCCTTTCTTTTTGAATCCGAGACTCCTTTTCAATAAAGCCACATCGGCAGGCACGGTCGCTTGTCGCGATACCAATGTGCGCCATGCGCGGTATTAGGAAACCCTCCCCATCCCGCCGCGAAGCTGCCTCCCCGTGGTATATCACCGACGGCCCGTGGAAACCCATTCGGCCTGGAACCCCCTGGCCACCTTCTCGAGCCTCGCCGTCGCCCTCCTGGCCTCGCGCAGGTCCTCCGCCCGGGGCGCGACGACGGTGCTGGTCAGCATGGGCGGGTCGCTCGGGTCGATGCCCTCCATGTCGCCGCCGCCGCCCCCGCCATCGTCCCCCGCCGGGTCCAAGGCGAACGAGAGCGGCCTGGTAGGCGTCCGCCTGCCTACCTCGCCCCTGGGAACCGCGTCTGAAGCACTTCCTCCTCGACCACCACCCCCGCCCCCTCCCGCGTCATCACCGTCGCCGTCGCGGTCATCCCCGCCGTTGACGGACCCCTGCGCCGACCCGACCGCGCCGGCGGCGGTGTGCAGGCTCGTGTTGCTCGTGTTGCGGCCCGGGACGCCGAGGGCGAGGCCCATGGGGCACATGTAGCTGTGCAGGACCACGGGACCGCCATCCGGGTACTCGACCATTGTGCGCAGCGGGGCGCCGCGGCCGATGCGCTTGGCAGCGTCGTAGGAGAGGAGGGCGGTGGCGGAGAGGGATGTCAGGGCTTCGGCCTGCCTTGAGCGCGGGGAGGGCGGCTCGTCTTCGTCGTCTTCGTCGGCTGAGGAAGGGGTGGAGGAGGAGGGCGAGGCGGATGAGGGCGGGGAGGTTGAGAAGGTTGTTGGGTGTCGTTTTCTCTGTTGTTTTGAGTGGTGTGGTTCTTGTTGTGCTTGTGGCTTTGAGGAGGAGGAGGAGGGGGATGTCGAGGAAGTAGAGGAGGAGGCGGATGATATCAGAGGGGTGGTGGCCCTGTCTGTCATGTGTATGGCCAGCGAGGGGTGCTGCGCAGGGAGAGTCGCCATGTTGGCCGTCCAGGAAATGGGGGCCGAACACTGGTGTGTGTGTGTGTGTGTTGGATTGTAACCCAGGGCCGGTAGTTGAAGGTCTTAGGTCTGGCGATCTTGACCAGCAGAGGGAGGTGGTCAGGACCGAGTCTTTGACGATCGCCGGGCTGTGTGACTTGGGGGGGACAGTAGCCGCCGTGAGCGCGCCGGCGAGGATGTGCGGGGTCCAGTTTGCCAGTCCGCGAACGTCAGGCTGAAGGTGTGGACGATAAGGCTGAAGGTGTGGACGATAAGGCGGCGAAGGAGAGTTGCTGGCTATGTCGTGGGCGTGTTGGGATGTTCAATTGACTCAATTGGGTGGGTACCAGCTCGCATATCAGTATATCTGGTCGTTGACGTGACGAGATGACCGACGGAAATCCGAATTGTGCTGAGGTGGTGTGCATTCATTCCGTCAGTATCACGAGCTCCCCCTAGCTCTTGGTCGGAATGGCCGAGTCTAGCCGCCCCATCCCGCCGTGTGTCATTGTCAGGGTTCGGGGCTGCTGCGACAAGCCACATGCGAGCAAAAGTGTGTTCTTTTGGCCTCTTGCTAGAATCACTCTCTGCGTCTCTTATGGCTGTGAATGCATGACATTGGTTCGAGCCGCCGAAATCTTACACGCTGAGTCATTATCAGTTATCCTCTACCGCCCAGAGCCGGGTGTAATGGAAATTGCTGCCAGTCACCATCTTGCATCTCAAACGGTCCCTTGGTGAGATACTGCAGGAGCACCTGAACTCAAGCTCAAGCTCAAACTTTGTCCATGTATTATCACCAATTCGGTGTTCATTTACTGTTGTTGGAACCACCATTACATGCAGAAGAAGGAGGAGGAGGAGGAGGAGGAAGAGAAGACAAAAGGGAAGAGAAGGTCCTGATAGCTTTTCTATTCCAAAAGTCCCAGGCCTCGTGGCTACAGGTGGTCTGTGCGCTCTGCATGCCCCTAGGCCTACCTGCTGTGCCGCAACTATGAATTTATAAACATGCTAGCAGCAACGATTGTCTCCATCCATTTGTTCTTTCCTGCAAGCCAGCTGACACAACCTATCTAAAGCGCCGGACGGAATTTTGCAACTCCATCATATTTCAAGTCAACATCGACTCACCATCATGTCACTCAAGCCTTGGTGGGATTACCCAGGGCAGGAAGACCCGAAATACGCCAATGTGCCCCCACCAGAGAAATTAGAGATGAGTAGAGCAGAGCAGGCTCTGGACGAGGTCCATCTAGTGGCATTTGCACGCGCAGTAGCAAACGTCCTCTCAACGGAGCTCGCCGAGTCAACATTTGCGCAGCTTGTTGACGGCTTACCACTGTGGGATGTTGTTTCCGGCCTTGGCCATTACGGCCTTGACAGGGAGGAGCCCGTCTTTAAACACCGCGAGTTGTGTCCCGGTGTATTAGAAAAGACGAGAGCTTTTCGCACGGCCTTTGACTCTGGAGCACTCGACATCCGGACTGATGTGAATAAGTAAAAGAGCTCCCAGCTTGTCTTCCGATGTTCTGACGCATGTCTCCAGGTTTTGCATCGATACCAATCCGTTCCGGTCGGCTCTCGGGCGTCAAAATTGCCTCTGATCGAGCTCATCGCCGTCGCAGTGCATGCCATCGCAGTCCAACTCGTCAAGCAGGTTGATGGCGGACTACATAAGAGCGATAAGTTTCCAAGCGATGAGCATTATGAGCAGTATAGTTGGCGCCGAAAAAATCAACTCCGTTCTCGCTCTGGCGTTACGATGACCCCGAACAATATCCTGACGGAAATGCCGACATCGCGGCCTATTGGGCGGAGGACCAGATCTTTGGGGGAATTGTCCTATTTGATCGAGGAGAGAGCGGCTCTGAGGTATGCATACTTCCCTCCCAAAGCTCTTAGCATCTTATGGAGCACCATCAATGGAAAGTAATCAAACTAATAGTTTCTTAGCAAAACAGCGTCTGGTTCCATTCTTCGCGCCGTGGGATTACGGACCATGTATACGCTTTGAAAGACGAGCAGACTGCATCTCTACTCCTTTTTCTTGAGTCAGAACCTGGCAAGGCACCATGTCCTTTGCCGATACTAGGGGATAAGGAAAGCATACGGAGAGATTGGCAGATCTCCATCCCGAAGTACAATATCTACAGGGATCGTTGGGAGCGCAAGATTCGGTTCAGAAGCTACTATTGGTATAACCACTTTCAGAGCAGGTGCAGAGCATGCGACGAGGATCCAGTGGAAAATCCAGAGTGGGGCCACGACCGTGAGCCATGATTTACTTGGGGGCAATATGTTGCCAATACTTGAAAGACAGTCATTGCAATTATCTGGAGCTTATTATTCGACGGAAGAATGAGTAATTACTGCTACTTTCATGTGCTCTAAAGCATATCGAACGATATCATGGACTCTTCTATGT
Organism: Diaporthe citri; assembly: GCF_014595645.1. NCBI lineage: Eukaryota > Fungi > Ascomycota > Sordariomycetes > Diaporthales > Diaporthaceae > Diaporthe > Diaporthe citri. Next base: position 262,329 of record NW_025064863.1, read on the forward strand.
GCAGCTCATCGACTGGACAAGGAACTGGCTCGACCCAGATGCCGATACGCGGTAACCCTCGAGGCTCTGGGAGTTCCGGAGGTCCATCTTCCAGTCCAGACCCCGTCCTCATTGGAAATCTGCGACTTTTTTGCGACAAAAGATGGGGACTTGATGTCTCTTACCGCGGCGCAGAGCTCAGCGATTGCGTAATGATCCCCAAAGGCGACCCCAGGTTCAAACTCCTTGCACATTGTATCCACCTTGGCTTGAGATTTCTCGAGCACGAAGTCGGAAATGCAGCGTTGGTGGCAACAGCCTCTAAGATAATACTGGAACGACGCAACTTCAGAAAGGCTGACGATCAAGACACCCGAGAAGCGGGCGCGAACGTATATGATACAGGAGACAAGGAGAGGCCTCTAAGTGAGATGAAGCACTGGGTTAACGATTTCCTGAAAAAGGTGCGCGCAGACTTTCCCACTACCTATGCCACGAGGACTCTTCCGCCTTCTGCCGACGGAATGACGCATAATTCAGCATGGGGCACCGACATCGCGGAAATGAGCAAAAGCTTGGCGGGCGCCTATATATCCACCAATGCGTAAGTCTCAGAGGTCAGAGATGCTGCAAGTATCTAACTTTCCCCTCAACTCAACACATCACTGTCGTCTTCAATTTACTAAGTCCTTCACCTCCCTACGCTGCTTTCCTCGATCGTTAAGAACAAGAAACCCTTCCTTGTCCGGCCAAAAAACTGATCTATAAATCAAATGTGAACTAACGTCTTGTGAGTAGATGGTTGATCAGGCCATCAGCATAGCAAATGCCATTCACAAACTGGAAGAGAAGCTACAAGCAAGCAAGAAGAAAGTGAACAACGAGAAAGACGGGAAAGAGAAAGAACGGCTAAAGGAAGCGCAAAGCTCGGTGGCGAGAGACCTTGCAGCAATGAAGACCAGCTACGACACCGCTATCTACCACCTGTCTATCACTTTCTCCCATGAACTCTGCCATTTGTTCACTGGCTTTTTGACTGGGGCGAACCGACCTCGTACGCCTGAACAAGTCACAGCGGCCGACTATGCCACCCCAGGATATTGTAGTGAGCATGGATGGGCCTGGGAGTACAAGGTGTTAAACGGCTGCACGTTCTTCTTCATCGATTCCAAAATGGAGAAATTTCCACTTGAGCAACGAGCAGGGACGCCTTACGCCCATGATGACGATGCTACAATGCAATCTTGGTACAAATACAAGCCAGATTTTATGTCGAAGATGGTCAATCTTGGTAAGTATTCGAAGTAGCACATCATGAATCTTTTGCGAGCATTCACTAACAAGTGAAACCCAGATTTTTCATCCTTCCTGGCAACCTCGAAGAAGCGGTTTCAAGCGTTCGACCCACAAGACCCACTGCAGCGATCAGGCGTCCCCGGAACGGAATTGAGCTTTGTCAGAAGGAAGATCATGGAGGCCGGTTTCATCAAAATCGGGAAGGTATTCCCTGAGAATATGCCGACGCGAAGAGTTCCGCCAGTGCAGCGAAATGTGCTGATGCATTTGAACACCTTGTCTAAGTATAATGTGACAGTTGCTGATATCCATCTTCCCCTCCGACCTTCGGCTTTGCGGGTTGCCTAGTTAGATATAACTTAGAAACAATATCAAGCTATTCACTATTCCATGAAGAAACACAATCTTTCCAGTATAAAGCCCGAGGGGGGGGGGGGTCCAACCAGGTGGATAAAGCATACACTCATAGACAATCAATTACCCAAAACACCCCCGGAATGGGCTTAAATGAATGTCAATGTACAATTAAATACATTTGGCATTTCTTTGATTACTTAAATGAATTTTCGGGCCGTTATCATATCCATCAGAGAGGGGTCACAAACCTGCCTCTATTAAGCCATTAGCCCTGTGCTTTGGTCTCGTAGACAAGAGAAATGAAATCCATGAAATTACTTATTCTCAGGCTGCAGTAACCAGCCTAATTTAAGCGCTCACATCATACACATAATTACAAATATAAAGGCTTCACAGGGTATCAGTGCCGCTGTATCATTCCCTTCTAGTCTTTGCAAGTCTTTATGGTTCTACCGCCCAAAGTTCTGCTTGTAAAAAGACCTAACCTCCTTGTTCCCACCCACCCCAACCGCCAGCCCTCTAGCATTTCCCACGACCTCGAGGCCCCGCAGGCTCGTGGCGCGCGACAGCGCAACGTATACCTGGCCATCGGCAAATGCCTTTGACACGTCGACCTTGACCTTGTCCAGCGTCATCCCCTGTGCCCTGTGTATGCTGAGGGCCCAGGCGGGCGTGAGGGGTATCTGCGTGCGACACAGCAGCGAGTAGGGCTCGTCGTCACCGAGCTCGTTCACCTGGCACTCGGCTCGGATGGGGCGCTCGATGCCGTTGCCGAAGCGAACGATGGGCCAGACCGGCTCGTGGACGGTCTCCTCGTAGGTAGTTATCTCGATCTCTTTGAGCCCGGCGTGGTCACCAGAGCTGGGAGATAGCTGTGTCCCGCTCCCGTCAGGCGACGTCCATCCAACAACGACGCCCTGGCTGCCGTTGCAAAGCCCGTTGTTCATGTCGAGGTTGACCAGCAGAACGACCGGCATTCCGCATTTGAGCTCCACCAGACGGTCCATGGAATGTTCATCGAGGGACTTCAAGGACCCATCTGCGTGCTTCTCGCCCCTTCCCTCTAGGTGTGGGTGCTTCTCCCTGTTCCAGACAAAGGTGTCACGGCACTGGAACGAATACGACTTTGCGACCAAGTTCCGAAACCCCCTCTCGTTCACAAGGCGAACTTCCTCGCGCGTCGAGTACAGCTCAACGGCTCCCGTAGTGTTTGTTTCGTGGTTCATCAGGAGGTCCACTTCCTCCGGCGTAAACGCCTCGCCCAGTCGACACTTGTTTAATAAAGAGATGAAGTCTGCATCGCGTTGCCGGTGTATCGTGTCAAGATGCACGTAAGCAAAGTTGCACTCCTCCCAGGCCTTGCTCCGGAAAGCCCATTTCTCACTCTCGTGGTATTTCGCACTGCACCGACCGCAGTGGTGCGTCTCATCTTCCACATCCAACTCCATCTCACCGCCGCACTCCATGCAGTGCCTGAACGGCCGCACAGGCGGGAGCTGCGCAAAGTCACCCGTGACTATGACCTGGACGCCGCCAAACGGGTACTCCTGCGCCGGGTACCCGCGCTTGTGCCGCGCCGCCTTCATGACCTGGTTCAGGCGCTCCAGGTGCAGGTTCTCCACCATGCTGACCTCGTCGATGATGACCACGTCCGTCCGCCGGAAGCGCCTCCGGACCGCACTGTTCTTCTTCCTCGCCATCGCCCTCAGCTGCTCGATGCCGAGCTTGTGCGAGTTGGGGCTCCAACCGGCAAAGGTCCAGGTGGTCGTCCCGTTGATGGCGAGCGCGGCCCGGCCGGTCGGGGCGACCACCCTGACGCGCTTGCCCATGTGGCTCAGCCGCTGCACCAGGGCGCGCAGGACGGTCGACTTGCCGCATCCTGCTGACCCCGTGTAGAAGATGTTGCGGCCGCTGGCGGCGAGCTCGACGACCTCGGCCTGCTCCGGGGAGAGCCGTGGGCCGTCAACATGGAGCAGCTCACTCCTGCCACCCGGCGCCTCGGGTTTCCTTTTTGGCCGACGTTTTTTTGACTTGTGTTTTGGCGCCTCTGTACTGTTTGTACTGCTGCAGCTTAGGATAGTGGATATTGCTTCTTTGGAGAGCTCTTTGGCGCGCTTTTTGGCATATTTGTTGACGGTGGATAGGGCACGGCAGTCCAGGCTAGGGACGCGCCAGGCCGGTGCGCCAAGACCGTGGCATTGTTGCACCAGACGAAGCGACACCACGCAATGGAATAAAGACCGAGAATAAGGCCCAAGCACGGCCTGTCCTCTCAGGGACGCCATGAGCCTGGGGATGATTGATCACCTGAGACCGTGATGAGCACGTCGGGAGCCGGTGGACGACATTGAAAGGGCAGGGTGTGGACAGATACGACGGGCTGTTCCTCGTCACACATGCTGCTTGAGCTAAGTACCGCGGGAGAGAGGACTGAGGGGCGTGGCAATCCCGCGGGAACTAACGATTAGTACCAACCTTGGAAGGACGGTTGCGACATACCAGTGCTCACGCAGAATTTATTCCTTGAGGAAAGTTTTTGATGTTGGCATTGAAAGGACCCGGTCTATTGACGAGGAACGAGATTTGGCGGAAGGAAGAAAGAGCTAGATAGAGTCTCCTTGCTGCCACTCTGAAGGGAAAAGTAAGTAAGTAAGTAGTATTTAACGCCGTGCTATCTCTACATAGCGGATAAACGAGCTTGCCTCCCAAAGGGCATATTGGCATGCTAAGCTGATTCTAGAGTAAAATACCCCTTCCTTATTTAATAACTTATATTTAATAACATATAACCCTTTTTCTTAGCATTTCTTTTATAAAAAAATTATAAATAGCTTTTTAAAGTAAATTTTGCTAAAAGAAAATATTAAAATAATTTATAAATTATTTTTATAATACCTTTATTGCTAAATATAAAAAGTATTAACTTTTAGTTTAATCCTAATTTATATTATATACTTATTAAGGCAAATAAGGAAGTAATTTAAGGCGCATAATATATTATTATATATTACTTTATTATAAAAAGCATGCTAATTATTATATTATATTCCATAATAATTATAAATAAATAAATAAAAAATAAAAAATAAAAACCTTAAGAAAAATATAAATTATTTTCTTATAATAAAAGAAACTTTTAGTTATTTATCCTTATATATGCTTTATAAGATAATTTATAACTATTCTTATAAGTTATTAACTTATATATTGCCGCCTTATTATATATAAATTTATAAATAAAATTATATATTTTTTAAAAAGTTCTTAAAGGTATTTAACTTTTTTATTAATTTATTAAGGTATATCCTTTTTTCCTAAGTTATATATGAAAGTTATTATGGCTAATTCCTAGGCTATAATTAAATGGTAAATTATGTTAAAACCTTTTAATAAAAAATAAAATGCTTTAGGACCTTTAAGTTTTTATAATTATAGTTTAGCTAAGCATTATTATATTTAAAATGTTTATAATATTATATAAAGTTGCTATAGCTTATTTTTATTGTTAAATAGTAATATAGTTATATTTTATTAAGTAAAAGCTTTAATAAGCATTTTATCTTATAATTTAAGTTAAAAACGTAATATTTACTTAATAGCTTATTTTTTACCTTATTTTAATATTTGTATTAAAAGTTTTTTAGCTTATAATATATTATGCTTTTAATCCTTAATATAATAAGGCTTATGTTAAGGTTTGGGTTTGCTATTTATTTAGCCTTAGCTAGCTTATTAGCTGCTTTATTCCTTAAAATATTTATATAATTTAGGCTTTACCTTATTATAACTATTCTTCTTTTTATTTCTTTATAAAATTATAAAAAGGCTTATTATAATAATATTAACATTTATTCTTAAAGGCATTAAATAATTAATATATTATTTAAGTAAATTATAATAAGTGTTATGGGCTGGCCCCAGAGGGGCTGCAGGCTGGTTAGCGCCTTCTCCCATAAGCTGCAAAAGCAGCAACCTTTTAACTAAGCCAAAAGGTACGTAATAATCCAAGCTCCCTTGGATTACCTAGCCAGCCACTATAAGGCTTGGGCTTCCAGCCCAAGCCCATTACAATAAGCTATCTTAAATAAGCTATCTTAGCATGCTTAAGTCCTTATAAAGCTTTAATAGCCTTTATATTAAATACTATAAAGCATATATTAATTATACATAACCTTATAATGATAAAAACTATATCCTTTAGCTAGTTTAAGTAAATTACATAGCTATAACTTAATTTATTTTATTTCTTAAAATTATTTAAAAAGATAATTACTTGCTTTTAGTTTTAAAAGGTAAATTAATTTATAAATTTCTTAGCAGCCTTTATCTTTAATTATCTCCTTATTAAGTTAATATAACTTCTTAATATATACCTTGGCTTTATAAGAATTAATTTATGTATTATATGTAAAAACATGCTTTTTGCTATTTATACCTTAATATATAAATAGTAAGGCATACTTTAGTTTCTTCTTAATGCAACCTTTAGCATCTTTATCTTATAAATAAGTAGATATACCTTATTTAACTTTTATAATTTATATATAAAGTAAAGATATAATTCTTTAAAAGTTAATTTTACTATAAGCAACCTTATATTTTAATAGAGAATTTTATTTAGCGTTATTTACTAAATTAGCAAAATGGCTTATATTATGGTGGAAATAACTTTTTGTATTTATTTAATATATTATTTAATCCTTGCATTAACCTTTAGCTTTCTTACTTATACTTAATTATAAAAGGGCTTTATTTATTTATTATATTATGTTTTAGCCTTATATAAAAGTAATAATAAAATGTATATTTTTGCTATTATATATATAAATGCTGGTAAGGGTTTATACTTAATATTTGCTAAGTTGTGTAAGTAGTTTACTACTTATATTGCCTTGCTGTACCTTTTTATTATATATTGCTAAAAGATAAGTTTTTAATTTAAGAAGATGTTAAGTTAGCATAAGGTTAGCTAAATTAATTTCCTATTATTTATTCTTAAATTTCCGCTTTAAACTTTTACTAAGTTAATTATAAGTTAATTATTAACCTTAATGAAAAGGTTATAATTATTATTTTGCTTTATAATATATAGTAATTTATACTTTTTTAATGTAAAAAATACTTTATTTTTATTTCCTTAGCTTAAAATATTATATATATTATTAGCTAAGTCAAGCGCGTTTTTATTAAATATTCTTTTTACTTATTTTAAGGTAAGATTATTAGTATACTTAAAGTATAAGATTATATCTTTTTAAAATAGCTTTATAAGGTAAAGAAGGAAGATTAATAAGGATTAAGATAAGCTTTATAGCATTTTATAAATTATATTTAGGAACTTAATAATAATATTTTTTAAGTAAATTTATACTTATTTTTTACTTAAAAAGCTATTTATTATATATAATAAGTAAAGTAATTAGCCTTAAGCCTTTATTTATTATAAAAATTATTTTTATAAAAATATATTAAAAGCCTCTTAAATATTTATTATAAGAATTAAGATAACTTTTTATATAGCTAGTGCTTATTATGTATTATATATAAAGGCTATGATTAAGTTTATAGTTAAGTACTTTAGTAAGGCGCTAGCTTATTATAAGTTAATAATTCCTTTCTTAAGGGCAGCTTATATTATTTTCTTTATTATAATTTGCTTTAGGTTTTTTTTTAAGTATAAAATAAGTATAATTAAGCGCTATAAATAATATAAGGATAGGTTAGGCTTCTTTATTTTAAGAATTATTATAACTTTTACCTTTCTTTATAATTAAGAATAATATCCTATCCTTAAATATTTATTAAAAAGGGCTTTTATATATTTTTATAAGGCAAGCTATATAGCTTTAAGGAGATGAATTATAATTTAATTAACCCTTAATAAAATACTGCTAACTTTAATTATATATGCTTTTACTTTCTTTTTAATTGCATCCCTTATGCAGTTAAGTATTAGTTTTGCCTTTTTTAGCGCTTAGCCTTTTAGCGGGTTTTTTATAAGGTTATTTTTTATAATAAAGCATTATATAATAAGCTTAGCTAACTTTAAAGCCTTGCCTTTAATTAACTTTATTATGCTATTTTTAATTTTAAACAAGGGGGACTTATATCTTAGCCTTAGTTTATATTATCTTATTATAATATATAATTTTTAATTAATATTAGCTAAGTTAATAATCTTTCATTAATATTCTTATTTTGCTATTTAAATTATATAATAAAAGTATTATTTATTATTTAAGGCTTTTTTTTATAAATTTTATTTATTTAAGTTTTAATATGCTTTTTAAGTAGCTTTATATTTTAATGTTTATTAAGGGGTTGCCTTTATTTATTTTTAATTAAGGGATTTAATAACTTAAATAACTTTTATAAAGGCTTCCTTAAACTTTTAAATTTAATTATTTATTGCTGCCTTATTTTTATTTTAAATATTCTTTAAGGATGGTAATTATATAAATATAATTATAATAAGCTTTATAAATACTTATAGCTTTATCTTTAGTATTTATATTGCATTTTACATTAATAGTTAATTGCCTTACCTTAATATTATTATAATAAAGACCTTATAATTTAATCTTATTTAAAGATTTTTTTAAACTTATGTTTTTATAAAGGGAATATTAAAAAAGATAAGGTTTAAGATATAACTTAACCTTTATATATTAATTTTTAATTATTTTATATAAGTTATTTCTAAGTTTAATAACTATTAGGCTAAAGCATTTCCCTTATTAATGCTGCTTATTTTTAATTCTTAAAGTTTATTATATATATTTATATTATTCTTTATAATGCATTTATTTAATAATATTAAGCTAATAAAATACTTTAAAACCTTATTAATCCTTAGTTATTAATAAAAGTTAAAAATAATAATATTATTTACTATAAGCTAAAGCAAGTTCCTTAAGTAAATTAAATATTACTACTTAATTTAAAATACAGCATCTTTATATATATATATTGCAACTTAAAGTTTATTTAAAATATTATATTATTTATTAATTAATATATAAAACTTAAAGGTTAGGTAATTTTAAATTTTTATTAAAAACTTAATTTATAGTTTTTAAATTAAGGCAATATTTATATATTATTTAAAATAAAGCTATAAGAAAGTAATATATATCTTTAAGGCTTATTTAATATTATTTTATATTAGCATAAGGTTTTTTAATATTAATACTTGCCTTATTGCTAAGTTATTTTATAAAAAGCCTTTATTTATATATAATATCTTTATTATAATCTTTAAATGCTTTAAACTTATTATAAATTATTTTTTATAAATTATATATTTTATTACTTATAGCTATATATTATAATTTTTACTATATTATAAGTATTTTAATATTTTCTTTATTGCTATTTAATAGTATATAGCTAAGTATTATTAAATATATACTTACTACTTTTTTTCATTCCTATTCTTATATTATAATGTTATTATTTAGCATTATAAGCATTAAATTCTATTTTAACTTTAATCTTAAGCTTTAAGGCAATATATTAATTATAATATATTACTTACTTTTAACTTTATAAATTGCTTTAAGGGCTTTTTTTATTAAGTAAATAAGGCGCCTCTTTTCTTAATAAAGAGCTGCTAAGTAGTTTTTATAATTTACTTTATATAATTTATAGCAATTAATACAATATATTAATTTATTATACTTTAATTCTTAATACTAATCCATCTTATCCCTATAATAATAATACTATATTTACTAATTACATTATTTTTTATTATAATATTCTTAGCAGCTTAAGCTATAAAGTTTAAACTTTAATTTCTTATTAATTAGCTAGAAAAACTTGTTGCATTTAAATAGCTTAAAGGCCTTAATTTTATAAAGAAAGGAAATAATTTAAAAGCCCTTACCCATAATTAAGTTTAATATATACTTAAATAACTTGCATAATACTAATTAAAGTTTAATTTATGCTTTTACCTTTTTATTAATAATTATTATTATATATATTAAGTTTCTTACTTTTTAAATTCCTTAAAAAAATTATAAAATTAATAAAATAATATAATTATATTAAGTTTTTAATAGCATTATATTTATTGCTATTGCTAATTACATAACTTCGCTTCATGCTTTTAAGAATATAAACTTATTTTAAATAGCTTTTATTATTAATTAAATAATATATTTTATCTTTATATTATTAAGGTTTGAAATATTTATTAATATAAAACCTAAGGCTTAATAAATTTAGGCTTTAAGAGCGAAAGCTTTTTACCTAAGCACTAATCTATATTTTATATTCCTATTTTATAGCAAGAAAAGGATTTAAAGATCTTTTTTAGCCCCTTAATTATTATAATTTATACTTAACTTCCCTAATTATATTAAGGCTAAGGTAGGTAAGTTAAAGATTATAAAGCTTAAGCTATTATATTAATAAGTAATTTATTATTTTAAAATATATTAAATATTATTATTAACTTTGCTTATAAGGGCTTTAATAATATTTATTTAAGAAACTTTCTTTATTAATTAAAAGGTATTAATTAAGTTTAATATAATGCATAATAATGTATATATTTAGCTATTGCTAATAATAAAAATTATAATATTTAAGTAAGTAAATATAATGTTAATTATTATTTAAATTTTAATATAATAATTTTTTTTATAAGCCTTTATAAAAAAGGTTATAAATATATTTAAATTATATCTTAAAGCTCTTAAAATCTTTTTCTTAATTATAGCTTATTAAATTATTTTATTTAATTATAAAGTAAAAGCCCTTATAATAATTTTAATAAAAATAGCAGCCTTCTTTTTAAGTTTAATTTTTAGCAAGGCCTTAATATTTAAAACCTTTATTTACTTTATATACTATAAATTATTAAGTATAACTAACTTAAGGAAATATATAAAGGCATTAGCATTTATATTTTAAGGCTATAAAGCCCTTACCGGCATTAATAATAGTTTATTTACCATTCCTAGGGAGAAGGGTAACTTAAGGTTATAGCTTTTTTAGCTAAAAGGGGGGCTATTATTAAGCAGTGTAGGGTAATTTAGGTGCGTGCACTAACAGTAGGCGCGCCAAGAAAAATTATGTCGGGAAGGATGCACTCTGAAGGGATGCAGATCGACCGGAAACAACCATGTGGCGCCGGCTCTGAAGAGGCACCTATGAGAGTTGCCAATGTGAAATCTCATATTCACCGTGGAGGCTTCAACGCACAGCAACTGAGGCGGTTTTCTGATAATCCCAAGAGTCTTCGCATTATCATAGCCATGTCTGAGCAGTCACAAAGCTAGCACGACCCAAGTCCTTCACTTGTTTTGCTAATGTGCACCGGTATTTGCCATTTGAGGTCCAGCCATTCTCCTTCACCCCTCCTACCAGTAGATGACGCGGCTCGCATTGAGTGAACCGACACCTGAACGGCGCCCAAACGACGAGGTGCGGTCCACGCCCGTCTCTGCCTCGAGATCGAAACAGCCCGTCGTCAGGCCATCCGCACAGAGCGGCAGGATCTCCCGGGTCTCCATGTTGCAGTGAGTGCCCTCCGCCAGAGACACGAAGCTAGGCCCACGGGAGGTTGGGTGCCGACAGAGCTCGTCCGCGCTGTGGGCAGGCAAGGAGCTGACTACGAGGCGGCGGTCGTTGTTGAGTCGCCGGCGGCGGGTTGACTCGTCACCGTTCGCGGCCTGGTGCTGTTTGCTGTCCGCGGTCGCGTTGATGACCGACTTGCCGCCTTCCTTGTCCCACGCGCCGAAGTAGGTGCCGCACCTTGCTACGCCACCGTCGACGGGGAGGACGGTGTTCGTGAAGCCGGTCCAGGTGATGGCTATTCCGCCGGCTTTCAGGCCCTTGGAGTGGTCTGCGTCGATCCAGGTGCACAGGGGGCTGTTGCTATTGCAGGACACATGTGGTCAGCTTAGATATCGAGAGGTGCTCCAGCGTCATAGTCTTACTTGTCCCATTGGGGTTGCTGTCGGGCATGTCAGTCAACAATGGTTCGTGAATATAATAATCGCATCGAGTTCACGCACCATAATACCGCTGTAATACCAGTCGATGCCGCATATCTTTCCCCAATCGCCGACCCAGCCCCAATGAGTGCCGTCATGGAGCGTTGCGCCAATCGCTGCGATGCAAACGGCGTCTTTGCCTGCGAAGAGCTCGACGGTGGCCGCCTGTTGAGGAAGAACCTGCCACATGGTAATGGTCTATGGTTAGAATGGTTAGAATGCTCATAACTTTTCCCAAGCGCCTAACGACAACTCATGTTCCTCGGAGGGGCCAGCTTCACATCGACATACCTCGTCCGAGCCTGACTTGAGTTTGGGAAACTGACCACCGTGGCCGATTTCGAGTCCGTAGCTGTTGAACACCTTGGAGTAGTAAATGTCACCGCCAGCGTCCGTGAGGCAGCACTCGCCGGGGTCGCCGGGGTTTGCAGTACCGTCAATGCCAACGAAGACCTTGTAGTTGGAATACATGTCCTTTTGCTCTGGGAACATGTTATCGCCAAAGGACCAGAAGCCTATGATGCCGGAGATCAGGCCGAGAACTTTGAGGAAGTCCATATTGTCTTGGTGGTTGGCTTGTAATACAGGAGCTGGCGGATGGGTCGATACTTGGAAGGAAGGTTGTCGAATGGCTCACAGAACATGCGAAATCGGAGACTTGGGCTTCTTGGCAAGTAGTGGGAATTCAGTGTGGCTCAAGGCAGTCACTCAGGCAGGTCGAGTTTGATTCGTAGTGAGCAGGGAGGACAGTTGGGCAGCAACTAGGGGCGTCACTTCAAAAGTGCAGAACCATAAACCATGTCGTTGACATCACTCTGACTCACTCATCGATTCGTGAAGGCATTCCTTTCTCTTTACCTTCTCCTTAACTGTTTGGTACTTGGCAGCCATCAATGCAAATTTGACTTGCCCTATACAACGGCCAACACTTGCCGCAGAGGTGACGCTTCTACTGGCTTTTCTTGGCCCGGCCTTCCACCAACATTTAGACACCAGTATGTTAAATTCATAGACATGAGTAATCCAGATACATATCTAAATATCCCTCATTGTCAACGGAGGGAGCATTGAGATCTGAAAACTGCGATAGCACCCCAGCGTTATCAAATGAACCGTTGCTGACGGCAAATTCTGTCTCTGCGCTCATCGCAAGATCATCCGTCCCCAACATCCCCAGAATCGCAGGAAGTGCAGTGCCTGGAGCTGTAGGCACCAGTTTTGACGACTCGTGTTCCACGTTTCCAAAGGCAAGGGTATTCATATCAAAATCACACGGCGGACAAAAGTCACCTGTGTCATTGAAGCCTGGTGCCGACGACGACAGCGTTGTTGCACTCGAGTTCACGCCATCCTTTTCTGTTCGATTGCAATCCTTGGCCTACTGGGCTGGAGTCATCCCCATTCCTTGCTTAAAGACCTCGTGAAAATACCGTGGTGAGAGCCCAACTTGCTTGGCGACATCCTTAAGCCTGCTCACACCCCGACTCTGCTGTAATATTTCGCATCCCTGTTTGACGGCCTCGCGCTGCCGATCTTGCGAGGTTGTCGTACCAGACTCCGGCTCGCATCGCTTGCATGCTCGATATCCAGATGCGACTGCTGCGTCGGGTGAATCGAAGAAGACGACGTTCGCACGGCGAGCAAGTCGTGCAGGGCAGGTGGGGCGACGGGAGATCCGGTTGGTGGTCACGGCGTAGACGAAGGACGAATGAGCAGAGGGATCGCGAACGCGTACAGCCTACCGGCGCGGGGCAAGCAGATAGTGATGGGGTACACACGGGACAGGATGTTACCCAGACATGAAACTATTGAGATTGTGTCACCACTCCACAGCCTTGATATTCTTGCCGGAGCAAAGTTTTCGTGGCCCGGTGTAGCCAGTGGCAACGATTCTGAGCTCGGGAAGTCTTCTTGTCGGTTCTTTCTGGAGGAGAGGGAGATGAATGGCCACGTGTACCGAGTCTTCATAGGATATTGCGGGGATGTGCAATATCTCGCGGGCGACCACGGGGACCGGGAACCTAGGGAGCCCAAAGCAGCCACTCGAATATTGCTCTTCATACTACCCACACTTCTCTCTCAAGGCAACGAATATCCCTCTCCTGGAATAAAGCCTTCAACAAATAGACAATGATGCCGCCTCCACCTCCGCATCATTCCGCCAGGTTGCTTGCCGCGAAAGAACAAGTATCTGCTAGTCATCCAAAGTCCGCCGTCGACACCCACTGCTGACACGACGATCGTCTCAAGCTTTGTATACAGAATTTAACCGGTCCAGAAGCCAGGATCGAGTACGGCACACACAAGTATCTACTTACGGTGGTAACGCTCCATCGGGTGACTGTCTTGTGCACAAGATGCTGGCGTCAACCTCGGTGAGCTTTGTCAGCCCAATCGCATTGGGAATCCTTGAAGAAGGCCCGGGTATCGTTAGCTCGGTCGATATGTCATACAGTGGGAGCCTAGAGCCCGATGCCACCGCACCATGGATGATATGAGCAGTAACCTGCGCATATTAAATGCTGCTCATCCTACCTGCAGTCGAGGCTCTTCTTCCTGATTCGATCAATACCTGCATCTAGCACAGCGCAGAGTAAGTGGCTGATGTTTGGGGGGTCGGACTGGGCACTTCATGGTTGATGGGGAATCGCCCAGCTTCACCGGTTAGCAGCTTGTTTCTTGGAGGGTGCCACAGGCAGGCCGTAGGGCTTTTATATTTCAGTACTTATAGAAAACTACTAATTAAGGCCTCTAAGCATTTTTACAGGGTGTGAAAGCCTACCTTTTTGTCATAAGTTAAAATTAAATTTATAAACTTTATTACACCATTAAAAACTGCTTTAAACTTTAAAAACTTTAAAAATAATGTATTTAAGCTATGATTTAAAATTATTTTTATTTTAAAGTATAATATAATAAACCAATTTTATTAAATACATACGTTAAGTATTTTTTAAACTAATTTAATTACTTAAAGTTTATCTTTATATAAATTATTTAATTTCAAAATCTATATGCTGTATAAGCTAGAGGAGATGTACTTTTGGAAGTATTTAGCTGACAGCTTAGTGATAAAGAAAGAGAAATTGATAGCTCTAGCCTGGCTCAGGAAGGATTTCTCTGTCTCTCTCTCTCTCTCTCTCTCTCTTTTTCTCTTTTTCTCTCTCATTCACTCTCACACACACACACACACACACATATACATACACATACACACACACACACACACACATATACATACACATACACACACACACACACACGCTCTGGGTCACGATTTGCTCCGCTGATCCCTGTGGCCATTCGAAAAGCATAGGGCTGGCAACAAAATATACGTGGTAATTTGGTTTATTCACCAAACCTTGCGAAGGGCCGAACATACTCAATTGACGGAGCGGCCACGTATATCTTTCATACTGCCAGGCCCACAACATCTGAATGTTTCTGACGCACTCTTGTACAACTTGAGTGTTTACCGGCCGAGATGGAGTACAGTTATACAGGCATTGAGACTGCGCGCGATTTCCGCATCCTTAGGGTTCATGGCGCCAGTGACCCCGGATCGAGTATTCGTTGCGACCTGGTTAACAGGTCCCTCGACATTCAGGAGCCTCAATACGAAGCTCTTTCTTATTGTTGGGGGGGACAAAAACCGAGTCAAACAATATTCTGCTCCGGACAGCGCCTCCAGATCACAATTAACTGCAAATCTGCGCTGAGACACTTTCGTCCAACAACGGATACCAGGACTCGGGATCTATGGATAGATGCGATCTGCATCAATCAATCAAGTGAGCAGGAAAAAACCCATCAGGTGCAAATCATGGGCGACATATACAAAGGAGCTTCTCGAGTTCTGGTTTGGCTAGAGAATGAGACTGCGTCAAGTGGAAAGCCCGAATTCCTGAGCAGCGAACTCCACGTCAAGAACTTTGCTTGGCTAGTCAGACTTGCAGAAGCCTCGGCAGACTTTCACAACAAAGAAACTCGGTTCTTGCAAGTGGCGAATGAGTTAAACGAGTCATTTGGAGTAAACAGTACAAGTCAGTGGTTCTCTTTATTGAGCTTAGCTTGCAATTACTGGCCTGATATTTCGTCTAATCATCATTAGGTTTGAACGAATTCCTGGCCTGTGTACCTTGGTTCAAGAGATTATGGATTATCCAGGAAGTCGTGCTTAGTAAAGAAGCGATTCTGGTCTACGGGGGGCGTGAAGCGTCCTTGGATGCTTTGCTCGAAGCCAGAGATATTTGCTCCCATTTGATGGGGCAGGGGAACCACAATGTTGGGGCCGCTATGTCTATTCTCTGGAATCTGTTTGCCGTTCATTTCTTAGGGAGGAAACTGTTGCATTCAGCCCGGACTGAGACCGCCTCGATCGACAAAGCACTGGGAAAGTTCATCGCGGAGGTGCGCTTTTCAAAGGCTACAGACCCAAGAGACAAGATGATTGGTTTATATGGCCTTTTCAAGGCGTCTGGTGTAATGGTACCGGAACCACATTACAACAAAACTGCGGCAACGGTCTACCGAGAAACAATGGTTGCTCTCATGGAGGCAACAGGAAGCGTGGACCTTATCAAGCAGGTGGATGGCCTAGGTTCACTGCCATATAGGTCGTCTTGGGTACCAGACTGGTCCTCAACGAAACACATCATAGGACCAGATGGCGGGGCCAGTTCTGCCGCAGGGAATTCGGAGCCTGTGTTTCGCTTTCTAGGAGGTTCCTCGATGTTGGCTCTCATGGGATTGAAACTTGACACGATAATCAGGCGCTCGTCTTTGGCTTACATGCACATCAGCGAACGGATGGGTGAGCCGGCAGATTATGTGCGTTGGACCCGAAACCCTCCAATTGTCGACCGCAATGTAGCGCAGCAGCTCGAACAGCAACCACACCACAGCACTGCGATACTTTTCATGTGGAATATTCGAGTTCTACGCGACTTTGTAACAACTACCTTGGGTAAACCCAGCTATGGCGACCAAACAGTCTGTACTCCGCCTGTTTCGCTTGTTACTCAGCCAAACGGGGGGAGCACCTGGATTCACCAGACCTCGGATTTCAGAACCCGGATGTCTGTGAGCAAAACGCCCGAGAGTTCTTTGCAATACTTCTTGGCCGATTTGACGAAGAGGAGACTCCGTTTCCGGATGAGGATTGGATTCTTGGTCAAGATTTTGCAATCAGGGCTCTTTATCAACCAGCGTTGCGTGGATTGCTGCATTCAGAAGAGTACGCCATACTGCGATGCATTTCGCGAAGCCCTGTTCGAAGAAGAATTTTTGACTGCATCAGGAGGATACGCTACATGACGGTTTTCACAACTAAGCTGGGCCGCACCGGCATCGCCCCATGGTCCATCAAAGTTGGCGACGAGCTCGCGTTGTGCTCGGGACTTGAGGTACCGCTAGTGATGCGGCCAATGGAAAGTAATTTCAGGCTTGTTTCTTGTGCATACGTTGACGGGATTATGCACGGCGAAGCTTGGGGAGCTCATTTAGTCCATGATCTTAGTGAACTTGTTTTTATTTGACATTTATATGTAGATATAGGTTAGCCAATAAATATCTTTCAACTTGGCCATCTGGGACGAGGATCTCTTATTCTCCATTCCGGAGCAAATGAAGTCGGCGGCCGCGGCCCCTATGATGTGCGCCAGGGCCGCAGTCTACTCGGCCATGTACCGCGCAGGCATCCGCTGGAGCGACCGCGTCGGGGTTTATGGCTTAGGCGGCCTCGGCCACATGGCTGTCCAGTTCGCAGCGAAGATGGGGTGCATGGTCATCGTCTACTCGCACTCAGCGACGAAAAAGTCGGAGGCGTATCGTCTTGGAGAAACGGAGTTCTACGACTTGTCAAGCGCGGCTCCGCGAGAACAGACCAGCCACCCCGAGCAATCGACTGCCTGCTCCTCACCGGCGCTCAGCAGCCGGACTGGTCGCGTATGATTCCGATCGTCAGGCGCGGCGGCACTATCAGCGCCATGACGGTCGATCCGACAGAGCTGTGCCTCCCGTATATGGATCTGGTCATGACCGCGGTCCAAATTCAAGGCAGCCTGCCAGCGACGCCCCGACTGCACCGCGAGATGCTGGGATTCGCGGCCCAGTACGGTATCGCTCCCATCATAGAGACGTTTTCGTTTGACTGGTCAACATATCCTGGGGCCCCTGTATCGATGCGTAGGTCCCAGTGTTGCACATCATCCGCATCCGCAAGAGCGCTGTGAATAACTTGGTGCAACGCACGCCCGCATGCTTGTCACTGCTGACCATGTCATCAATTTGCCTTCGAGCGTTATCGAGGACCCCATCGTAAGCCTGTCGCTCTGGAGGCGATAAGTAGAGTGAAACGACTTCCTCGCGGCTTGCCGGAAGGGAAAGGCAGGATTCGGACCGCCGTATACAGTAAGCTTCCATGTATGCCCTCAGTGGCTTTGAATTAGTGGTCGATTCTGAAAGAGGCCTCAAGACGTGTTTCTCGAAAGAGTCCTTGGAGCTCAAGGGAGGGAGCTGCAAGAACCCCGCAAGTAAGGCAAGATCTTCCATCCTGTTCTGAATCGGCGTTCCCGATACACACCATTTCCGTGCTGTCCAGAGATTCGCGGCCGCTTTCCATTGCTTCGAAGTGGAATTCCGTACGTGATGAGCTGATGGGAGGCTGAGCGAAGATTTACGAGAGGGAAGAGCCCATGAAACTCACCTTCATCAAGCACAACTCTATACCATTCCATGCGGTAAAGAAGTTTCCGATCTTCATGATCCGCAGCCAAGGTAGCATATGTTGTAATAACTATGTCTGGGGTTGCGAGAGCCTCCACAGTCTGCGGCCGGCTCGGACCATGGAATCGTATATGTCGAAGGGTATTCATCGAGAAGTGCCTGACACGGCATCAATTTCACTTTGACTCGGTTTTGATCATGTTATTGAAGTATAATCCCACTTACGTGGAGATCTCGGACTCCCAATTTTCCATCAGCTCTGAAGCTCATTGTCAGTGCTCTTTGGCCTGCCGACGCTATTCGTACTTGGAGACTGGAAACTTACGGACAGATGGCACGACCACCAAGGTCGAATTTGTGAGCAAAGCTTCAGTTTCAGATCCTCGTACTGGGCGCCCAAAGTAACTGAAGTCTCGGGCTTTGTTTGCCGAGTGCAAGATCGAAGTGAGCATTGTCAGGGTTTTTCCTACACCCATGACATCTGCGATCAGACCACCAAGCCCACAACCCATGCCATCTGCTTGCATAGGAGACTCGGCACCAGTGATCTGTGAGACATGTGCTGAGAGTTCCCTGCAGAACGACTCATCTCGCGACAATTTCTTTTCTTCTGATAGCAATTGTGATGTGCCAATGAGGTGGTTCATCGTGGTGTTCTGCCCGGGAAAGACAACCATGTCTGGATTGTGGTACTCGACACCATCATGCAAAGTTTGAGGGTGCTGGAGAAATGCATGGACCTTGGACAAGGCTCCGGACACATCTTCAGCAGCATTTCTTGGGCCGAATATGTTAATAGAAAGTTGGAAAGGTGACGAGGACTTGGCCTTTCGCTTGAGTATAGTGCGGTTCGGGACCACGGCCTCACATCTCACGCCGGAGATCTGACGCAAGACCACCAACTTAAAGGCCATTTGCACATCCAATACGGCAAGCTGCGTCTACTCAAAGAATATTGAGAATATCCCCGTGGTTTTCTCTACTATACTGAACGTTGAGAAGGAGTTTGTGGCTTCAGTTGTTGTCTGTCTCATGAGGTTTTGGTTCCCACATGGCTTGGCGAAGGCGTCGAATAACTGCGACTTTCAGTTGCCCAATACTTAGCTCGCGGATGCTAGATGATTTATTCTCACCGCTCCATAACAAATTTCAGTCTTGCATTCGTCCATCATGGTGAGCCGGCTTGTATTTTGGGGGCCTCTTCACTTTCTGCGCAATCAACCGACATGTGTTGAAAAGAGCGAGACTAGGACTTCGGAGATCATCATCTCTAGGAATGATAATGTTTGAACGTGTAATGGTCCACACTCAGACCGACAGTTGCTGTATCGCAGTCAAATAGTTCGGGTGCATGGCCTTTCGCACACTGCCTCATTCTAGTCTCGCCGTGGCTGCCGGGCTGCCCACCATGTCGTGATCGTGACGTCCATGGCCTTGACAGGAAAAGATCCGTTCCTTGAGCGCCTTTGTGTCGCGTTCTGCTGATAGGATCACGTCGAGGCGGGGTGGGGCCTGCATCGAGAGCCGCCTCGAGTTGGGCAAGACGCTTGAGGATGGCAAGGTAACAGTGGCCGGCCTGGTTTCTTGTTTGGTCGCCATCTGACGAAGACCTTCCTTGATGTGTCCCGAACTGTGGATCGAGGCTGACAAGGGTTGTCAAGGGAGACGGCCGCAATCTCGGCTGTGACTGCGTTGAGACGGGTGAGCCTGAGAAGAACCCGTCGTTGGCAAATGACGTTGCCTCTGGTCTGTCCTTGAGTATTGCGGCAGGATACGGACCCCTCAGGGAGTCATCCTCCGCTCCCAAGACCATGTCTCCGCCGTAAACCCCATCGGGGCCGGGATGACTGTTCTCTAGCCCCACGGATAGCCCAGCCCCAGACAGATCTTCTATGCCGTCCGGGGCGTAGCCTGTAGGTTTAGGCTGCATCATAGACACGGGACTCGGAGTGGTGGTGGCATGTCGTCGACGCTGGCTGTCATGTGACTGTGACTGAGACTGTGACTGTGACCGTGGAGTGGTGGCAGTGATGGGCGACGACGAGGACGAACCCGATGTGCAGCAGATGGTGCAACAGATGGCTTCCTTGGCCTCACCATCCGCCGAAGTGGAGAATACACACAGTCGAGCCTGTTCTTGGAGCACCGGCGACATGACGGCTTGTCCTGACTGCACTTGACCTTGAGGTTCTGGCAGGCGTCACAAGACGTCCGAAGTCTCGTCCCATTTGTCTTCCGTGCTGAGAAAGCTGAGCCTGGGACAACATTCGCACCCGCCTGGATGTTCTGCATGACTGTGACCGGTCCTGTGTCCATGTCCACGTCCGAATTCATGCCCATGCTAGAGCTGAGTGGTGATAACATCGCCTCTGGCTCCTGCCTGAGCCTTAAACACCATCAATCACCAATGCGCGGAGAAATATGCACCAAACAGGTGCGATCAGAAGCATAAGTCCCAAAATGGCCTCCTTACTGGGGATCTCGTAAGCTTTCGGGGGGATGATAAACGCATGGATGCGCTTGTCGCATCCTTCCGAGAAGACGAAGATGGACCGGGGATCGGCCCACACCACCTTCCACCCTCCTCTTAGACCCAAACGATTACATCCCCTCCACCTTTCAGGCTTATTTAGTCAGTTGCGCCCGCTACACTGAGCACATCGTAAATTCTCATATTACATGTGATCGTAATACTCACTGTCTTGGTCCGAATACTGGAGTTGCTGGCTGACCCTCGCGTTCAATGTCGCTGGTGGTCCGGTGGATTAAGCCAGCCCCCCCCCCTGTCTAAACGACCATAAGATTGAAACAGTCACGGATAACCGCTATCAGACTTCGAAGCATAGAGGAACATGCCTGTGAGAAATGAGGAAGCACATGGCGGGATTTTGGGGACCGAAGACTTGAGCCGCGTGAGGCTAGGCAGCCGATTTGGGCTCGAATCACAGGACAGTTGATCCAACGCCCACAATGGTCGTGTCTGGGGGAATACACACAAGTATCACCAAGCTTGTCATCTCGAGTGTCAGGATGAACTCAGGAAGGCGGCGCTGAGAGATGTATCACAGACGGCAACAGTCGAGCCCTCAGCTGTATTGCATTTTCTCTCCTAATCTCTTCATGCAAGTTCCGCCTCAATAAGACCCTCCTCCTGAGGGCTGACGCGATGGATCTTGACGATCTTCAACCCCGCAGCATGTAGCAGCGCTGCCCAGTCCTCCTCGGTCCTCTCGCGCCCGTTCAAGATAGACATCATGTTGATATCAAGCAAAGCCGGGTAGAGCGGGACGCCCCTGGCCGGCAGGATCCACTCGAAGATGAGCAGCTTCGAGTAGCCCCTGGCCATGGCCTCGGCGATGCGCCTCATGATCTGGACGCACTGGTGGTCGGGCCAGTCGTGGTAGATCTGGCGCATGTAGTAAGCGCGCGCGCCCCGTACCGGCTGTTCCGAAAACATGTCGTGCGCCTGGCGGATTACCCTGTCATCGAGCTGCTTGATGTTCGCGATCACGGGCGGCAGGTCCTGCAGCACGAGCTTCCCCGGCGCGTCGGGGAACGCATTGGAGAATGCCTCGACGTCGTGGCCCTCGCCCCCGGCCACGTCGACTAGCAGCGTGGCTTCGGGGTTGTTCCTCTCGGCGCCGGCTAGGATGATGCTCTCCGCATCGAACTTCCGGAACCAGTCGGCACGCATGGCCAGGGAGCCCGACATGAAGTGGTTGAAGTGCGTCATCATGTCTGAGTTCTTTATTAGATGCGGGAACATCAGATCATCGGTGTTGTTGCAGTCCTGGAAAGGGCCCGGCGCCCCGTCGACGTCCTTGAAACCTGTCTTCTCGAGGTATCGTGGCATGTTGGCCAGCGAGCGGGTGGCATAGTCAAACATGAACTGGTAGCCTCCGATGAGGGCCGGCGTGACGAGGGCCTGGGAGATCGGCGTGGCGGCGTAGGTGTACTCGGCTGCCTCGTGGAAGACGCCCATGGATGTCAGCGGTCGCATCATACGCACGATGAGCTTTTCCGACGCGCCGGTGCTCTCGGCAAGTTCCTTGCTCGTCTTGGGCTTGCCGCTTGCGACCAGGTCCGTCACCACACCGCAGCGGATCAGGACCATGAGAGCGGCTGGGCCATGGGGCTGGCGAAGGATTAATATGCAGGCCTCTTCCTGGACGTGGTGGCCAGAGAGTTGCTTACAGACATGATCATCCTCCAAATCGTTTCAACAGGCGCCTCGACCTTGGCCGTCGCACATTGGAGAACATCAAGGAGCTGCTTTCGAGAGGCATCATGCTGAGCGACATCTTTATTGATCGTGTCAATATCTTGCGCCAAGGTGGCGATTCGTGCTTTGATACTCATTTTGGAAAGTGAAGATGAAGAAGAATTAGTTGTGTTCTTTATGCTTTTTTCTCGATCCTGGAAAATTCTTTCTGAGCACTCCGAGATGATCGATGGGTCTTATAATGAGAAAATTCCCTTCTGGTGGGTGACAGCGTTGCCGCGCGGCCCACGAAAAAGATAAGGACATGCATTTTGGAAGGTGCAAGATGAGGCTCTGCCTGATTGTTGATAACGTACGGCCAGTGGACGCTCACTTACCCCCCTTCATTCTCTCACCGGTCGTTGATTACTCCTGTTCTGTCCCATACTGTGTGTGTGCATGAACTGCAAGCCACATATGACGAGTCGGCATCCACCATGATCTATGGAGAACTGGAGTATCACATTCTCACTGCGGTAAGCCGTGAGGCGGCCAATCCTCGAACCGGAGTTCACGCGCAACCTAGATGGAGTTTGAAGTGGTCAGATTGCTGCAAGATCAATACATTTTGTCCCACGGCACTGATACCTCGTGCAACGGATCGAAATCCTTCCTTCGCGCCACTCATTGCCCAGAGCCTTGTTGAAGACGGCGTGACCACCATCTGACGCGCTAAACTTCCTCGTGTTCCCATGACTTTAGTAGGCGGACTGTTGGAAACAGCCGAATGGCCCCCAAATAGAACATGCGAGTTTATCTTTGGGCTGGCTTCGAATTATATATAGACGCTGCCTTGTCATACAGGCGTAGCTATTGAGTCCGTTCTTTCCAAAGGGTGCGCTTCACGTAGCACATCTTATTAAGTCCTGGGGAGACAAGTGGTGAAGACGAAGGAATAGATGATGTTCCTATCTCTGTAAGCAATGGCGGTGTGGAAATGGAGTGAAGACGTTCTGTAATCCTCGGGTTACTCCATCTCCTCATTACCAATTTTGCTCCAATTTTAAAACGATTCTCCTATTGGCAGGAATATTCACATTCAAGGTCCGTCGTATCAGACAATCAGGATCGCCATGCGTGCTGCTTGCAGTAGAACACATACATCACTATCGGAAACGCGGTACCGAGTAAAGTACCGAAAATCTCCCACTATTGGGGCCTGCTGGAGCGTATTGTACCATTCCTACTATATTGCAACACAGGATATCGGATTTTCGCAGCCTATCTCGCCCCCCCCCCCCTCCCCGACCCTCCCCCAGACGTCAACCATGGCGCCGGCCTTGTTGCCGTCGCCTGGGTAGAAGCTAGCCTGGATCTCGTTGTATTATTGGCCCGCATACACACGAGGGTTAGGATTGTCAAGAAAATGGGATCGGGCGACTGGACTCAGGAGAAAGATGCAACCAATGATAACAACACCACTTCGACCGTTCAGGAGGCCGAGATCCATTTTCCTTCAGGCATCATCCTGGTCCTCATCGTCAGTGGCCTATTGCCGAGTATGTTCCTCGTCGCTTTGGATATGGTAAATTCGAACATTCTATACTTGAAAAAGAGCTGGCTGGGCGGTGACTGAATTAACAATTCACGACAGAGCATTATTGCTACGGCTATTCCAAGCATCACGTCCCAGTTCAGCAGGATGGAAGACATTGGCTGGTACGGCAGTGCGCTCTTCTTGACGCTGGCGTCGTTCCAGTCCATGTGGGGCAAGGCATACAAGTACTACTCCTTACGCCTTGTCTTCACAGCCTCCATTGCCTTTTTTCGAATTTGGAAGCCTCGTATGTGCGCTGGCACCCAGCAGCATGGCCCTGGTCATCGATCGTGCCATACAGGGTGCGGGCGGTGCAGGCTTGACAGGTGGTTGTTACACCATCGCCGCTTTTGTTGCGCGCCCGGCCAAGGTGCCCATAATCATCGGTCTGCTCGGGTCAACGTTCAGTCTTGCCAGCGTGGTGGGACCTCTTCTTGGAGGCGTCTTCTCCGAGTGTGTCACATGGCGTTATTGTTTCTACATCAACCTCCCCATTGGCGGCGTTGCTGTGCTCACCATGCTCCTTTTCCGAACCCCGGAACGCGCCAAAAACCATTACAAGATGGGCTTCAAAGAGACTATAATCAACTCTGACCTGCCTGGTCTCGTGCTTCTGCTCTGCAGTCTCATATGCTTCTTCTTGGCGCTGCAATGGGGCGGCGTCTCCAGGGAGTGGAGCTCTGGCACCATTATTGCCCTATTGGTCCTCTGGATTCTTTTAACTGTTGCCTGGCTTTGTGTTGAGTTGTTCCAGGGCGAGAAATCTTTGGTTGCTCCACGAATACTACGCAGGCGGGCTATTGCTTCTTGCTGTGCCTTCATTTTCTTGTGAGTGACCCATATCATCCCTCGCTAGACATTTATGAAGACCAGTTTACTAAAACAAATCGGCAGTCTCAACGCCGCCAATTTCTCTCTGATTTATAATCTCCCCATCTACTTTCAGTCTATCGCTGGGGACAGCCCACTCATTAGCGATGTCAAGGTCATACCGACCATTTTATCCACTTCACTTAGTACTGTGGTTTCCTCTTCCTTGGTAGGAAGGGTCAACCACTACCAAGCATTTCTTTTGATCGGTGCGGTGTTTGTTACGATAGGAAGTGGCTTGATCTACACGTTCGGCTTCGATACAGCCTCGGGTCCAGTCATCGGCTACCAGGTCCTGTATGGTGTTGGCACAGGTCTCTCAGTGCAGATCCCCGTCATCGTCGCAGGGGCCACGAGTACCGCATCAGACTCGGCCGTTACTTTGTCCACAGTGCTCTGTAAACAATATCAATCCCATCGTGGCCTGTTTCATACATATTAGAGTCACTAACATGCTGCCTCAGTCTTTCGGTTCGTCTCTGCCGCCTACGGAGTCGGTGCAACGGATGCCATTTTGAACAACGTCATCCTCATCAACGCTCCCGGAAATATAGGAGGAGCTGATAGGCACGACGTGCTTAGCGTCGGCGCTGGCGGTCTCGAAGGAGCGTTTCAGGGCGACCTGCTCCGTGGAGCGCGCAGTGCGCACCTTGATGGCCTGCACGCAAGCTGGGCTTTGGCCATTGCGTTGTTTGGTGTCACGTTCCTTTGTGTGCTCGCCCCGACTGGTGTCGGCAGGCTATCTCCCATGAAAGTTCCAGATGAGAAGAGCAGTCAGGAAGAAGCCGTCGTTGTGCAAGGTTGATTGAGATTATTTACTAGCAAGATCTATCGAGGCCTTTAAAGGGCCAGATATGATACATCACACTATTTTAATTGTCATTCACGAGTGTGTGCACAGAACCAACGTGCTTTTGTGTTACTACCAGTAACTTACGACTCTACACTTTTGGGAATATAACCATTGAGACTTTGTGGTGACCAGGGGCACTTGTCATTGCTGCAATGATGAACTTTTTGTCTATCTAGTTTGTTGCCGATCTGAGTCCAATATTGTCAGATGCGATAGTCTATCACGGAGACAAGACGCATCTCAGTTTCCACTACAAAGCCTTTGTCATGCAGCTGACGTCGGGTGAGTGAGGTACTAGACTAGTATGATATTGGAATAGACTAGCCTTGCAGTAGAATAAAGCGCGGCAATTTTAAGGTTGAGATTAAGGATCGGATGCGCCGGGCTTGGCCCCATTGAACTTCAGCCCCTGACACGTGGTAGCCTTACTCAGTTGGTGCTGGCAGGTTTCCCTACTTGAAACACGCTCCATTCTAGCAAAGGTTAATTGGTGCCTACGTAGGCTATCAATAGATTGATACTCAATTTCGGGAGTAAAACGTAAAGTCTACCATGACAGAGTTCGTCTATAAACGGCATAGACAGCAGATCCCGCTGGCATTAAGCGCTGCAAGCCTCTTGGCTGCGCCCCTGAAAGCAGCCGCAGGCGAGATCTATAAGATGTCGACACACTGCACAAATGGTGTGGATGTTCTGAACCTGAAAGAGTATCTTTCATGTTCGCATGTATGACCGTACGTCGTTGCATATACTAGAAAGGTGTCATTCTCTTCCATCCACAGTCTTTACAGATGGCGTTCCGGAAATTCGCACTTGGTGCGCTCGTCGCGCACGCGGCACAGGCGGCCCTACGGTACAAAGGAGCTGATTGGTCATCCGTTGCCGTTCTGGAGCGTGGTGGCACCGAGTATAAGGACCTTCAGGGCACTGTCAAACCACTCGAGACCATCTTGTCTGAAAACGGTGTCAACATAGTCAGACAGAGAGTAGTGCGTATTCCCTGGCGGGTGCCCGGGCCCAGAAGATTACTAACTAACACGGTGCTCTTGTGTAGTGGGTGGCCAAGGGCGATTATGACCTGGACTACAACGTCGCTCTTGCGAGGCGCGCGAAGGCTGCAGGCATTGATGTACACATCAACCTTCACTTTTCCGATTCCTGGGCCGACCCGGGCCAACAGAAGATCCCAGCAGGTTGGCCCACGGATCTCGCGGGTTTGACAACTCAGATATACGAGTACACGCTCAACGTGAGCAACACCCTCCAGGCCGCAGGCATCCAGCCTGCCATCATCGACATAGGCAACGAGATTGCCGACGGAATCCTCTGGCCGGTTGGTAAAGGAAGCGAGAATTGGACCAACACGGCGCAGCTTCTTTCGTCTGCCTCCAAGGGCATAAGAGACAGCGATCTCAGCCCGCAGCCAAAGATCAACGTGCATCTCAACGCCGCGGCCGACGCTGGAGTTCAGGACTTCTTCTGGGAAAATGTCTTGAAGGCAGACCCCAACTTTCCGACGCAGATCGACATGTTCAGCGCGTCTTTCTACCCATTCTAGTTCGTGCTGCCGCCTCTTGAACCCCGAACTATGCGAAGCAACTTGTAACTAACCTTGGTCCTTCACAGTGGGCCTGAGTGGAACTTCACCAGGCTATCAGACACGCTCACGCACATGACGACGCTGCTCCCCGGCAAGGACTTCATGGTCTCCGAGGTGGCATGGCCGTTTACCTGCGAGCAGGGCGGTAACTTCGCCTTTCCCCCCGACATGAGACCTGGCAT
This sequence comes from Diaporthe citri, assembly GCF_014595645.1. NCBI lineage: Eukaryota > Fungi > Ascomycota > Sordariomycetes > Diaporthales > Diaporthaceae > Diaporthe > Diaporthe citri. The sequence continues at coordinate 289,997 of NW_025064863.1, forward strand.
TCCCTTCGGCGCCGATGGCCAGAAGACATGGGTCGCCGAGGTGGCGAAGAGAGTCGAGGCCATCACTGGCGGCGCCGGGGTTGAGTACTGGGAGATAGGGTGGGTGAACAATGCCGGTCTTGGGCAGACGGGTTGCGAGGACAACATCATGTTTGAATTTGCTGGCAACGCGAGGTCGTCGCTCTCGGTCTTTTCTGAGATTTAGCGAATTCCGAACAGCGAAATTGGTGCTCACCTGCTAAAGCCCAGGCAAGCCTAGCAAGATGCTGGATGAAGTACTGACCGCGCTGGGAAAATAAATAAGACGACCGAGAATGAAATAAATTAAAACCCAAGAGAGGATTGGCAGTGTCACACAGCATGCGGTTCCACAGACGCCACTCGCGTGCCAGTGCATTCTTCCGGGCCTCCAAGTTGCCTCGGCCTCGTACGAGATCCACGATGGAGCGACCCGGAGCTTGTGCCGACTTCCTCGGACCATTGTGAATTACACGCTTCGGAAGCGTCCGAGGCCTCGTTTGCACCAAAATACCTGCATTGTGTTTGAATTGATTCCTGCAGAGGTGTCGGCCACATGGGGCAAATGGCTTGGAGCGTAAGCATAAGCAGCACATAAGGGGTCGAAGGACTAGACGAGCATAAGCTTGGCCCGGGCCAGGGGCCAAGATCAGCTTGTCCAATCCCCCGTCCGGGCTCACCAGGCCCGGCCCGGCCGTGTTCGTCCCAACATGAGATCCTTGGCGCTTATGATCTTGCCCTGCCATGAAGCCATTTTCAACGGAGATTATGTCCTAGTGGCGGCCATGTCGATTCGAGGGCTGGCCAGGCCCCTCACGATGGATTGTCCTAAGGAAGGCCCCGGAGCCCAAACGCTGTCGAAGACAGACTTGAGACCTGCGATGAGAGCCCGCCATGACCTTCTTCGAGTCTCGGAAATCAGTTGAGGGTTTATTCAAAGCAAAAGAATGTGTTTCCCCGGCAGATGGCAGTCATACGCTCAAGTATAAATGATGCGGGTTCCTCTCCTCGAAAGACACAACTGAAGACATCATCAACAATAACAACAACAGCAAAAGCATCCAAACAAAACAACTAGAACCACACCCACCTCTCATCTATTCGCCCAAAAACCAACAATTCTTCCCAACATTCAAAATGCGTGCCACTACCACCATCCTCTTCATCGCCGGCCTCGTCAGCACCGCCTTCGCCGCTGACACCATTTACTTCTCGGACGAGACCTGGTGCGTAGCATGACTGCCCCCAACTACCCTCGCCGCCCACCACCACACTGGAAGCTAACCAACACCCCCCCAGCGATACCGAGATCGGCAGCGAGGGCTTCAGCCTCCTCGCCACCGGCGACAAGCCGCTCAAGGAAGGGGCCAAGGCGGTCAAGGTCACCAGCCTCACTGACACCTGGTTCGCCTACCAGGGCAACGAGGGCGGCAAGTGCAAGGGCGACCTCATCATCCGGCTGGACGAGGGGGACGAGCCGGAAAACTGCTACAAGGTGGCCGAGCTCGGCATCGGTTGCACACGGCTGTGCGCAAACGCCCTTGGCGGCGGCGAGTGCGCCTCCAAGACTGCCTGAGCGTAAAACAGTGCTGGTCTTGGAGGGCGGCAGGATACGCTCTCTCCGGCACGAGGGATGGCGGTTCAGTATAGTTATGTTGGCTAGAGTTTGATTTCATATAGACTATAACACTTTTGATTCATAAAATTGCTTTCGCTTGTTGCGTGAATGAACTGGTATGAATTTCAGCTCCTTATGTTATATGGTTCATCCCTCCACGGGCTATCACTATTTGGAGTTTGTTTGAGATGTACATACTGTCATATGACAGTGCCATGTTGTAGCAATTTCATACTTCTATACCTGTTCTCTCCTTTTTGTTTTCAAATCACACTCTAGGAAATTAATTTTTGCTATTAAGGCCCCCCCCCCCCCCGCCTTGGTCCGGGTACCACAGCAGAACTATCACACATATGAGAGCACGCTGCTCTTATTTCCAGATCCAAGTCGGTAAACATCTTCCCCACCTGTGGCGCAGTATCAGAGTGCGTATATATTCAAGTGCTGGGCTCTGTACCGGCATTGAGTGAGTTAGGACGCAGTCCTCATAGTGGCCACGCGTAGCGATGACCCATCCGGCCACACGGGAACTTTGCAATCTCAGTTCAGACCGATCACGCTGACCTCTCAGATCTGCCAATGAAGAATGAAAATATCACGAGCCACCCTCCCTCTTCAGGAACTCATCGATAGCCGCCTCCCAGTCCCCGAGGATGCTCTTCTCCACCGGCTTCCACCCAAGCGCCGCCAGCCTCTCCGACCGCACCCGCATGTTGATCCCGAACCAGGTGGCGAGGTGGATGACCCACGAGTCGGGAGGCGGCAGCGGCGCGTCCGGGTCGAACTCGCTGCTCCCGGCGAGGCACGTCCGCGCCGCCTGCGTGTGCGTCACGCTCCTGATCTCGTCCGACCCCACGACGCCGTGCCGCCGCAGCGCGGGGACCATCGCAGACTGGAGGTCGTGGAAGGATACGTCCTCGGCGCGCACGAAGTAGTACGCCCGGTCCCCCCAGAGGGGGAACCCCGCCGGCTCGGCGGGCTGCCCATCCCCCGCGAGGGCGGCGAGGGCGTTGTCGACGAGGAGGAGCATCGCGCGCGCGAGGTCGAGGACGTGCACCCAGCCGCTCTCGTTCTCCCCCCGGGCGATCTCGAAGCCGGACCCGAAGGCGCGCGCGGTGTTCAAGAGGGGCCCCGTCGTCAGCGGCACCGGGTGCTCGAGGGAGGGGCTGATGCCGCCGATGCCGACGGGCGAGACGACGGCGACGTGGGCGTCCGCGCTGGCGGAGCGCACGAGGTTGTCGGTGGGGACGTGCGTGTACGACTGGTCCGTCGCCAGGATCTCGTCCATGTCTGTCACGTCGTCCCAGACCCGGCCCTCCTTGCGGCCGTTGGGGTCCTTGGTGTAGAAGGTCGCCGCGCCGGAGAGGTGGATGTAGAACCCCTTGCGCGCCCGGCTGCCGTCCTTGAGGCCTGCCAGGATGGCCGAGACGCCCTCTTGGTGCGTGATGTCCGGGGCCGCGTTGATGACGATGTCTGCGTTGCGCGCCTCGTCTTGCAGGGTCTGGTGGCTGGACAGGTCGCCGAGGGTGGTCTGGACGGATGGGTATTTGCCCTTCAGCCTCGCTGCTTTGTTCTCATCGCGAACCAGGACCTTGAAATCGAGCTGCGGATGCTTTTGCAGCGCAAGGTCGAGTAGAGCACCGCCGGCATGGCCGGTTCCACCAACACTGATGCCATTGTGTTAGACATTTTCCCCCTGCGACTTCAACGAGGGTAGACGAGGCGGTTGCTTACATGAATACTTTCGTCATCGTGGTTAGTGACTTCGCTCACGCAGCCGGGGCGCATGTATGTATGAAGAGAGGAGATGAGTGAGACCAAGGAACAGCCTGCGGTCTTTTGCATTGAAAAGTCGCCGTGCTCTGTGGTTCTAGAACTGTTCCGCGCATAACGACGGAGTCTTCGTGCGCTTTTAGGCCCCCGTTGGCGCGGTGCCGAGTGCCTGCGGAGACGATGCGACCCACCCCCGTGACGACGTTGCATGGGGCAATTATGTCCTGTCATATTCTGCTCTGCTTCAGCAAGCGGTGCTTCTGTGTTGTGCGCATTGCATTCGTCGGTTGCCGATCCACACGTGTTGCCACTTTGACGTAGACCTGGAGGCTTCTATCAAACTCGGGTGAAAGTCGGCACGCACAATAATCTCGTGGAGAGATACCCGGCCGTAGAAGAATTAGCCAGAAGGTTGCCGTCGACAACTGGCGACACTGAATTGGTCGTCATCAGCGGGGAGCACACAACAGCCCTTGTGAGGACTTCGGTTACTCACTTGCTGGCAAAGACTTGTCCTGGATTGGAAGTAGAGACGTAGAAAGCGGCCAGAACACTTGCAGAGCCACCATAACTTCAGTAGCCTGAACTGCAATTAATTTCCAAACTACCAGATACCAGATCCATGCTGTCCCTCTTTCCGAACGCCTTACGCTTTTCATGCTTGTGCCAAGTTTACTCAATCAAGAAGGCTTCCGATAAAACCATCTCTCCACGGGTCAACAATGAAGACCCTGACTCGAGGAGAGTGCAAATAAGATAGTCGATGACCATGTTCAACCTCAGTGTACTCAATCATCCAAACTCGTTGTCACTTCCACTGCTCCGTGTTTGGATTCGGGGAGGAGTAGCCCAAGTGATGCCACGCCAAACGTATACCCGAGGGCTGAGAGCGGAAGGATGGCCACCAGGCCGAATGTCCTGCTTTAGAACTGACCTTTTTGGTTCTTACGACTCCTCGGATGGTATAGACGTGAGCTCAGAGATGTCAGAAAGATCCGCTTGCTGAGGTGACGACGGTGTTGCCGGCGCAAGTGGACTTAGCGCCGGTTGCTTGTTCCATTCAGGGTGAGGTACGGGTTGCGATAATGGGGAGGTAGGAGCGGGAGCCTCTCCAAGGGCCCCCGAGCCATAGAGGGATGGGTCAATAGGCACAGCGGAATCGAGAGGTACCGCGGGCTCTGCTCCCGGTGTGGAGAACCGGTGGCTGTTAGTCTTTTGTGTCGAAGAACTCGCCTTTGCAGCCAACTTGCCAACGGTCTTGAGCTAGAATTCCATGGGAGGGTGGTTGTGGGGCGGGCTTCCATTGGGGTGGTAGCGGACCTCGAACACGTTGGTTCCCTGGCCCGTCTCTCCGAGGATGAAGCCGAATTGGCAGCCGGTCTTCTTGCTCGTCCTCTTGCGGTAGGGCTTGCGCAGCTGGCCGCTCTTTGTACGGATCAGTGTCTCCCCATTCTCGTCGGTCATCTTGTATCTGGCCTCGCCGCCCAGGGCACATCGGATGGCAACACGAACACGCTCGCCCGGCTTCTGGGTACTGCGCAGGGTAGCACACTTGTAACCGTGCTCCTTAGCCCACAGGTTGATGTTGTCAAGCAGGCCTTCCAGAGCCTTCTTGGCGCCAAAGTTTGGACGGAACTGCATGCCGAGAGGAGGGTAGGCCATGTCGGGCGGGTCTCGCTCGTCGTCGTCGTCATCCTCCTCCTCCTCCTCCTCGCCCTCGCCGTCCGGGTTGCCGCCGTTGTCCATGGCAAGCTGAAGACGCTCCTCGGTGAAAGAGACCTGGTTCTGGAGGGTCTGTTGACGCTGGACCATGATGTCGTTGAGCTCCTCCTGGCGGTTCATCATGAGCTGGGTCAGCTCGAGCAGCTTGTTGACGGTCTCCTCGAGACGCTGGAAGCGGCGGCCATCGATGACAAGCTGCCTCTCGGAGTTGGGAGGGCGCCCGGGGCCGTGGTGGGTTGGGGCAGGAGCCGGGTGCGGGAGGATGCTGGGGTGGGCTGCACCCTGCTGCAGGTTGTTGGCGGCAACGGCGACTTGCTGCGGGTGCATGGCGGCGGAGAGGTTGGGGTCCATGTTTAATGATGACATGGCAGATTTGCCAGTTGGGCAGATGCCAACGATGCAGGGTTGGCGTGGCGTCTCTGTGTGTGAAAGGGACCTGAACTCGGCGACGGGGATCAAGTATTGATGATGGCCCTGATGGTGACGCGTGAAGGTCTGGCGGCAGCGCGCCTTGTTTTCACTGAGGGCAGCTGGGCTGCGGGAGCCTCAACCCCGGTGAATTGAGTCTGGCATTGCATGTTAGCCCTTGTTTTGAGGGACAGACACGTCTCTCGTCTTGGCTTGGTGGAACGCAGAGTGCGGTGAGGGGAAGTGCGGTGTGGTGAGGTGATGTGAGGTGAGGTGGGTTGAGGGCGATGATGAGGTTGATGTTGACACTGAATGTTGACGTCGACGTTGAATCATGGTGTTTCTTACAAGGGGATTGTTTGTGCCGTCGATTAGACCACAATGCAGGGCCGTGGGAGGGCGTGCAGAGGGCGCGGGTTCCTATTCCAGGGATGATCGCCACAAGCGCGAGACGGCAATCCCAGTGCGCGTAGCAATGTGTGAGGCGGTGGTTTTGAAGGAAATGATAGAATTCGGCGCACCGGGAGGGCGAGTGGAAAGAGACGAGGGGAGCAGGCAAGGGCGGGTGGGAACAGGCGGGAGCAGCAGGCCAGCGTTGCAAAATTCGCGGGGTGGTGGAGTTTGTCCTCATGGGCAAGTGCACGAATTTGGGGCCCACCTTTTCTCGGTGGTCAGGGTTAGGAATAAGCCAGCCTTGGACAGGACGTACCCAAGTCCCAGCGAATATAGGCGACATGTAGAGAGTGCTCCAGTTCTCAGTGGTGAGTGTACCTTGCCAGTCCTGAATTTGGACCACCCTCTAATATACCTACTGTATGCTTCATTACCGTCATGAGAACCACTTGTGCAAGAGACACACCGCCCCTTAAATCTCGAATATCTCCCCCAGCCCCTCGCCGCCGCCTCTCCTGCCCTCCACAAGGTCCAGCCTCCAACCCTCCCAGTTCTTCAAGCCTCTCTTGATCTCCTTGATCCTCTCGATCCTGGCCTTGGCAGTCTCCTCCTGTGCCTTGCGGAACGCGTCCTCGTCGAAATCCTCGTCGTCGTCCAGGAACCCATCCTCATCCTGGTGCTCGTGGCCCCCGCCGCCGGTGAGCGCGTTGAGCCCGGTGGCAAAGAAGTCCCCGAACCCGCCCTGCTTGCGCGCGGTGGACGGCGACAGCGGAACGTTGGTGAACTGGCCCGTGCCGTCGTCCATGGGTGGCTGCATCTCGCGCCGCCTCTCCTGCCAGATGCCCCTCTGGAGGTCCGTGTTCTCCGCCTCCAGCTGCCGTATCCGCGCCTCGAGCTTCTTGCGCTCCTCGTCCTCCAGCTCGTCCAGGTTGTCGTTGTCGGTGCCGCCCCTGTCCTGGTTCTCCTGCTTGCTCAGCCGTAGGGCCTCGGCCTCGGACTTCTGTAGCTTGTTCTTGAGGTCGACGGCCTCGTTCTTGGCCTCGGCCAGGTCTTTTTGTAGGCGGTTGATCTGTGACTCGTCCTCCTTGTGCAGCAGCTCGAGAGAGACGACCTTCTTCTCCAGCGCATCTGCCGTCAGCTGGGCCTCATCCCTTGCCCCCTTGACAGCGTCCAGCTCCTTCTCCAGCTCCAGGAGTTTGGCCTCGAGCTCTGCTGTGGACTCAGACGTCGCGCCACCTGGTCGCGTGGGAGATTCGGTATCGGTCGGCGCGAAGGGGCTGGCAGTTGTGGTGGGCTCTGCTTCTGCTGGGGTGGACGGTTCGGCGGCCGCGTCGTCCTCTTGCGCCTCCTCCTTGGGTTTCTCTTCTGCCGCCTCGGCTGCGGCTGTGGGCTCGTCTTCCTTCTTATCTGCAGGGGCCTTGTCTTTCTTGGCCTTTGCGCCGGCGGCCTTCTTCTTCTTGAGCTCCTCGGCCTTCTTGCGCGCCGCCGCGAGCTTCTCTGCTTTGCTCTGCGCGTCGGCCATGACTGTTCCTCTTGTGTTTTGGTCGACGGTGGTGCTTCAGAGTTCGACAATGACTTCAATGCAGTGGCACGTTGGATTTGAGGGGTGGTAGATGGAGAGTGCTTGGATAATGGATCGAAAAGGTGACGATGCTGCAATGCTTGGGTCGTGGGGTGAATCGAGCTCCAGCAGCCCGTCAGAGCTCCAAGCCCGGCCAGGCTACTGTAAGGTGTTCGTTCCAGTGTTCAAGGGTACGGGGTGGCAGGGGCCCCTGCAACATCCCTAGCCGCCCCTGCGTCATTGGATGTTCTACGGCTAGGTACACGGGTACATTAAGATGGACCACCACATCACAACAGGCGCCCATAAGACAGCAAAGATCAAGCACTCGTCAATCCACCTCCATTCAGACTCGGTATCTACTTCGTTTGTACTCCTGTGATGATCACATATAAGATGTCTTAGCTTTCTGCTAATTGCAACCTATATACTAGTATCGTCCTGCCTCGTGTCCATGATGGATGTTTCGCTACTCCTGTCAGGATTGCCTCACCTTGCAGGCAGCTGAGGGCGGCTGAATTATATAAGCATAAGCAGGCCCATTTCGGGCGGGTCCCAAGGCCAGGCAAGGCCCCGCTCGACTGTCAGCTTCCTCTTGTCTTGGAGATATGGCGCTGACATCTCGCGGCTCCGATGTCCTCCGATTACATTCACGGGGCAGTGAGCAAACCACGGCCTCTGTCGGAAGCCAGCCACGATGATGAGACAATTATTGTCGAACTACCTGATGACTGGTGGGCAGATTCCCCTCAAGACCAGCAGGATTGGTGTCCAACGTGTTTGTGGGATGGCTCATGGGACAGCCTTCTCCTCAGGTCTGAACGGCGGGGGCCAGCCTTAGACAGACTCAGCCGAGACAGCCTTCGCGCCTCGGCGTCAGCCAACAACCTATGTTGCGCTGTTCTGCTTGGTATTCTGTGCCATACCGAAGGCGGTGGTCATGAGCGCATCGAGCTCACTGATGACGCCGACTCGTGGGTCCGTCTCGACGACTGCGAGGGCTGGGGGGCGCAGACAGACATGGGTCATCTCTTCAAGGTGTTTGCTAGCACGTCAGAGAGACCTCCCCCAGGAGTGCCAAGCTATCCCCCGGATGACCCACCGCCCCTTCACACTGGATCGGAGAGAAGCTTGGCTTGGGCGAGGGACCAGATCGAGCAGTGTTCCAAGCACCATCTCGAGTGCCAGAGGGTGAGCCCTCTTCCTTTGTCCCCTCTAGACTCATTCAGATCCCCTCCGACCCTCGATACGGGGTATTCTTACGACCCCGGGCTGACGTACCAGACGATACAAAATATGCGGCTTTAAGTTACTGCTGGGGCAAGCGTCAGGCCTGGCCGGCCTGTCGAACCACACGCTGGAACCTTGCCAGCCAACTGCATCGCATATCTTGGGCCACGCTTCCCGCGACCGTCGAGGATGCGGTCAAGGCCACGCAGAAGCTGGGTCTCGAGTATATATGGATCGACTCCATGTGCATAATCCAGGATGATGAGGCGGACTGGCAGGTTGAGTCGATGCAGATGGCCACAGTATACACACACGCCCATGTCACACTCTGTGCAGCCCTTTCATTGGATACCCATACCGGAGTCTTCAGCAGTCGTGATGCAGAGAACCTGAGCCACATCCTCACTATCAGGTTCCGCGGCGAGAAATATCCTTTACACGCCTTCCATGTCCCTCAGGAGAGCGGAAGGATCGAGCCGAGGTTGTTGGCAGATATCTGGCGAGGGTCCTTGGAACGGAGCCTGGAGTACCCGACGTTCAACCGTGCTTGGACATTTCAGGAGAGGCTGGCCTCGCGACGCGTGCTCCTCTTTGGGAAGGAAGAACTCATCATGGAGTGTGCGTCTGGATGTGTCTTCGAGGAGAGCTTATACCGGCTGCATGCGCCCCAATTGAGCGACAAGACCCTGAAGGAAGCATACGCGGGTGCGATGAGCTCCCCTCAGAAGACATGGTGGGAAATCATCTACACGTACAGCAACCTGAAGCTCACAGTCCCCACCGACAGGCTTCCTGCCATTGCCGCCGTCGCCCAACGCCTTGCGTTGCAAAACCCAACAGACGAATATCTATGTGGGCTTTGGCGAAGGACGTTCCTCAGCGATCTACTGTGGGAAAGAGTGTTGAATACTCTCGACAAAGGTGATCCCCCCGTTGTTTCCATTTCCGCGAACTGGGGCGCCGAATCATACGTCGCACCGTCGTGGTCATGGGCTTCTTTCCGCAGCAAAGCGAGGAATATCACAAATATTGTGGAGCCTCTGAGCAATGTCCTCAACATACACCTTGAGTACAGAGACAACAGCAGCTTTGGGCGGGTCTCTGGTGGAAGAGGATCAGATCAGGGCTCAAATCAGATCAAACGAACAAGGCTTTCCTCAGCGAGATTTCACGGATGCTCGCTCCGTCCAAGGTGATTGACAGCCTGAAAAAGACCACCCGGAGAGGACTCGAAAGGGAAGGTAATTAGACGAGAAACCTTACATAGGAGCAGACATGTATCGCCGCACTACAGCTGGATTTGTCATGACCTCGCCGGCAACACCGCTAGTTAATTAAAGGGCGCCAAGTCACGGGTGGTGCGGGCCAAGGCTCCTCGTAGAGCACCCTGATGGGGCTCTCAAGAGTGAGCCATGCTGGGTTGGCCGCAGTGCTGTGGTTGCTACCGACAAATAGATACAGGAAGCAACGGGTTCGTGATATTTCCATCCGAGCCGGGCGCACAGAGGGCGCTGTTAGGAGCAGCCGTGGAAACATATCTCGCCAAGAGGTTTAGTCAGGGGGAGAGTTGCGGGTGGTTGTCGCAGGATTAGTTGTTGATTTGACGCGCTGGACGAGTCTTGGCTTTTTCTTGCTCCAAGACGAGAAATGAGCTCAAGACCCGACGGAGAGAACTTGTCCCGATTGAGTAGGCGACGAGTGGGTTCACTTGACTTTAGCGGCAGTTTAAATGGGCAGGTGAACGCAGTCGAGAATAGTGTGTTGAGTCAGTTCTTCGCACAGGGGCTTGGGGGTTCCGCCAAGATGGATAGCCCTCGAATAGACACGCCTGCAAGATGTTGGCCTGCCTTGGGGATATCGACAGCGAGGTCGGACAGGCATGTCTGATCCTCCATAGTAAATGCGACTGGGGCAGCGCATACAAACCCCATCGCATATAAGATGGGCTCCTCCGTTAACACAGAGCCCATTATTATGACAGTCCCAAGACTCTTCTGAACTTGCTACCCCAGGGGAGTTACTCGACTTGCTTTCGTTTCTTATTCCCAGGCTGTACCACTGTACATATCACAGCCATGGATTCACCAAGCTCTTTTGGACGCTTCGTCGTCGCCTCGCTCTTTTACCTCGCTCCTGCTCTGGTCGGTGCCCAGGACACCGCCAGCAAGGGCGCTGCTCTTCAAGAATGCCTCAACACGGCTGGTGTTCATAACATCGTAAGCACCGACCCAAGCTGGGCCAACGAGACAACTGGTTTCCAGAAGCGCATCAAGGTCGATCCCGCAGCCATCTCCTTCCCCGAGGACAAGGACCAAGTGGCCCTCTCCCTCGACTGCGCCCGAAATGCGTCCGCCAAGGCCACCGCCCTCGGAGCTCACCACTCCTTCCAGGCCTACGGCTTTGGTGACCCAGGCAGCCTGGTCATCAGCATGGCTGCTTTCAACTCGGTCTCCTACGACGAGTCCACCCAGCGTGTCACCTACGGTGGTGGCTCCCACGTTGGACCAGTCCTCAAGTATCTCTGGGACACTGCCGGCCGTCACTTCCCCCATGTCCGCGGTGCTCACGTTGGTCTCGCCGGCTCCAGCATCGGGGGTGGTTTTGGCTCCAGCTCCCGCCACCTCGGCACGCCCATGGACAACCTCGAGTCCATTGAGTATATGTTGTACAACGGCACCATTGTCACCGCCTCCAAGGGCTCCGACCTCTTCTGGGCCGCCCAGGGTGCCGGTGCCTCGTATGGTATCATCCTCTCCGTCACCACCAACACTCATAAGCCGCTCTTCGACACCGCCGTCAACTTCACCGTCTCCATCGGCAGCGTCGATGTCGATGCTGCCGCCAAGGCCCTCATCGCCGTCCAGGACTACTCCCTCAGCGAGGACTGCCCCGATGAGCTCGCCCTTCGCTGGTCTCTGAGTGCTCCCCCTTACACTGGCGCCGGGTATTTCTACGGCAACCCCGCCGACTTCGACACGGTCATCGCTCCTCTCGTCTCCACCCTCGAGGAGATCGCCCCCGGCACCACTGTCGTCAACAAGACCGAGCTCCCCTTCTGGGACATGGAGGTCGCCGTCGCCGGAGCGGGCATGAACCAGCCCGAGGGCGGCAGTCTCGGAGGCCGCTCGTTCTACACCCAGGCCCTGACCACTACCACCGACCACCCCCTCACCGTCGAGCAGGCCAGGATCCTCTTCGAGAGCACCACCCTGGCCTTCAACCGCACCGATCTCAGGAAATCCGGCTTCCTCGACCTCTGGGGCGGCGTCTCCCGCGACATCTCCGACGCCGACACCGCCTACGCCCACGGCAAGAACCTCTGGCTCATCCGCTGGGAGGCCAACTCGGTCGACGTCTCCAGCTACCCAGCCGACGGAACCACGTACATGAAGGGCCTCATCCAGCCGTTCGAGGAGGCCCTCGTCGCTGGCGGCGCCCCCCTGCGCGGCTTTGTGAACTACGCTGACACCGAGCTCACCGAGGCTGAGTGGAGCGCTCGTCTCTACGGCGCCAACTTTGACCGACTCAAGGAGATCAAGGCTGCCGTTGACCCCGAGGGGCTCTTCATAAACCACAAGCAGGCCATCCCGCTGCCTTGAGTGCATTTTGTTTTGGAAAGTATTCTTGCGAGCAGGGAAATTTAAGAAAGGCCTGGCCTGGGAATCGCGTCAAACGTCACCAGGCAAACAAATAAAAATACTTCTTGCACCTGTCATACTGCGTATTATTCCTACGAAAACAATGCAAGGGTGATGTATGCTGGGCAAGACTGATGACACTCGAAACCCGACTCAAAAATCAAGATCAAACAAGTGAAACCATAGCACGGAGACTGGATCGACACATCGGCACTGTATACAGTAATCTCTCTCTCGGGTGCCGCTGTAGTACTGTATCTCCTACGCGTGCAAGTGTGCCCGCAAATACGAAAGCCTCCCAACCTTGATTGCGAGAAGGCAGCGGCGTTTCCGCCTGGATTCATCATCTGCCTTTGGAGACCATGATCGTACTCAAACAACTCAAACAGGTGCTCTCTCATAATATACCAGAGACATTGAACTCAGAACAACTTAGTCATAAATACCGCTTCCTCGCCATGATCACCCTCCTAACAGCCGTCGGCGCCGTCCCGACCATCATCGGCACGACGCAGGCGATAGAGCACGGCCAGCGCCAAAACGCGCGCAGACAGCACCGCGGGCGCAGGAGCAACCTGGTCGTCACCCTCCCGCGGAAGAATTCTTACAGCGCCCTCTTCGAAGGCGCCAAGGTCGTGCTCAGGGACCACAAGCTGTACATCGACACAGCTTCCAGCATGCTCGCAAGCACTCAAGGTTCAGCTTCACAGGAAGATCCAAGCATTCCCATGGAGACTTCAGGACCAGAGGCTACCGGCCACCTGTTCTCCGGCTTCTACCTCCCGCACCCGGCCCTCCAGCCGCAGTGGGCGCGCCGGGGCCTCAAGGGCGAGGGTCTAGTCTCGACCATCCGCGAGGAGCCACCGGACCTCAACTGGATCTACGTGGACCGCGACAACACGCTCGAGGTCAAGTACGGCTCGCGCGCCGAGTCCGAGGGCCACCTGCTGGGGCCGTGGGACTGCACCGAGCGCGAGCGCCGGGTCACATTTGAGGGGTGGAAGGGCTTCCTGGCCGTCGAGGACACGCCGGGCGTGTGGGCGCTGTGCTTTGACCGCGAGGACGACGCCCTTGGGGGAAGGTCGGTGAGGCGGCTTGCTGTGCTGCTGAGCCGGCGGGAGCCGGCTAGGAGTAGGGAGGTGAGGGAGGAGGAGGCTGGGCTGGCGCGGAGGCGAGCAGATGGGGCAGGTGAGGCTTGAAATGAGAACGAGGACTCATCAGCGGTAGAAACTGACTTGCTAATATTGCCATCGGGGCTACTTCCGTGGCGGTCTTTTCGGGATAGCAACTATTTTGCAGATGTGTATCTGCGTATATCAAGCAGTTGTAGTATTTTAGCGCTCGTTGGAACAACCTAGAATTGACACATGATCTGTCTCAAGTCGTTCGCGCCAATCTTCCTCAGCAAAACCTTTCGACGACTGACTCCTGGCCCGACTAACTACTCCAGAGCCTTGCACCCAGCATCCACCAGCCATGAAATGGAGCCAAGAGCCACGGGAAATATGACTGTCAGGAACTACTTAATCCATAATCATTACAATCTTGCCCAACACATGTGTCGGAATAGATTCGGAACGCCTACAGCAGACCAATATTCACCCTCCCGTGGACCTCCAGGTCGAGTTCGATCTTGAGCTTGACCGCCAGGCCCAGGTCGATGGTAATATTGAGACTGGGGTCCTTCTTCTTTTCCTCGTCTTCCGCGGTTTCCCCTTTCTTTGCCGCCTTCCCTCCAGCTTTCCCCTGTTCAAGTTGGAACAGTCAGTAGGATACTCCCCATCGGGAGTTGAAGTATGGAAACGTTTCGTCGGCGCTTATAATGGGTGAACATACACCAAGCCCCGGATTCCGTCTGGGATGTAGGGATCTTGTTGCTGGATCATCCAGGTTGTCTTGTGCTTCTTCAGCTGCGGATGGTACTTTGGGCGAGCCTTGCTTGGTAGCATCCATTGTGGAGGAAATGGCTTTTTGAGGGTCTGTGAGGGCGTCCACTTCAGGTCCTAGTCGACATGACGTCCGGAGGATGAAGGCTCGAGGCTATTCTTAAGGTCAATAGTCTCGACCCTCTGACGAGCAACTCCACGAGACTCGAATTCTGTGTCCATTCTGTGATACTCTTTCTGCCCCTTCCAATTTCCAGCACACGGTGATCTTGTTAACACGCTACGTTCTGTGCTTATGCCTGGATACATAGGTGGCCTCGAAATATGATGCAAATTCATGAGCTTGTACTCCAAACACTGACAGTGTCATGTATATCTAGGACACAAGCCTCGATCTAGATTTTCATTTGACAATCCGTTCACACCTCGTGACAAGGCAAAGTTGGAGAGGCGCATGCACTGTATACGCAGAAGTGTGCAAATTTATACACAGATATGCACACAGAGACGGTGGCTTGATGCACAGACTTGAGAAAACCACGTGTGGCAAATTTGTCTCAACACACTCAACCACAATGACCACGCCATTGGGCTCGTATCCGCGGCTGTACACGCCGATTTCAGTGGCGACCAGCACAGTGGTTGACAATGTACATTGAACTCGAGGGCGAGGATTAGTAGGCGAACGTCACGAAGTCGACATGTGCGAACCCCCTGTACGACATCGATGTTGCTTCCCTCCACATCCTGGAACACCCAGGCCCCGTTTCCATCAAGATCGCTCGTGCATACATTTCATCCTCGCGTTGGATCCTGACAAATCTAGCGTTGCTCTCTGAACAGCCACGCCTCAAACTGTGCTTCGTCGAGACCCTTGGGAACCATCTTCCTCGTTGTGCTCCACTTCTTAGACAGCAAGCCGTAGCTCGTGTGTTCAGTTGGCTTTGTCGAGAGTGCCTTCATCCTCTTGGTTTCAGGGCTGTCCTCGCCCTCACAACAGACTCTGGCCTTGTACGCCTTGTCCGCAAAGGTACTCGCCCGAGCCTGGTCCCCGTGGCTGATGCAGATCTGGAGGGCGTCGTAGTATAGCCTGCAGCCGTGAGCTCCAGTGTAGTCCTTGAACTCTTTCTTGAGGGTGTCGAGTAGTTTGTGGCAGTCCCGAAGATTTTCGATCGGCTTGGTCGCCATCCGGTATGGATCACCAATGGCCTCGTCGAGACGCTGGATAAGGACTCGGCGGTCGTCACTGGCTCGGAGCTCAGCAGGCGGAAGCATGCAGGTGCTGCATTTGCAGTCGAAGCCGAAGGCATTCTTCAGGAACGCCTGTCGCTCGGCGGATGGAACTCCATGATCGTACGGGATCGTGATCTCTTCTCCGGCCTTTATTGGCCGGATGGCGTGGATGGTCTCATGTTTGAACAGCTCGTTCCAGTTGTTATGGGAGTTTGGGAGGCAGCTGTGGTTGATGAGGCAGATGGTGGGATAAACTCCACCCGCAGACGAATCCGTACCACAGGGCAGGCCATTCGTCTTTAGTATACTGCCCAGCACAGGCTTTCCGGGGAAGTTGTTGTGAAGGGAGAAGTATTGACGTTGCTCGGTCTTGGCCATGGCCTTGAGCTTTGAGGCCAAGACGAGCTCCAAAGCCTCGGGAGGCATGGATTCAGCCGTGAGGAGAGGCTTCTCACCGAGAATGCGAGTGCCTGCGGCGATGTCAAGACGGGCGACTAGTCCTTTCCCTTTACCGGGGATTTGCTTGACTTCAAATAGTAGGTTGTCAACCTCTTCTTTCGGTTCAGTGCCCGCGAGGCGGGGATTGCCAGTGATGCTCGTGGAGATCTCGCTATCGGCCTGCTGCGAGTGAAAACATTAGAAACAGTGAATACTCTCACAGACAAGAAGAAGTTCTCCACAGACCTCGTCGTAGGATTTGAGTGACTCGTTGACTTCATTCCAGTTGTAGTGGCCCAGCTGATCGGAAGCCTCATTCCAGTACTGAATTCGAGCCCCGAAGCTGGCTTTCGCAAGGGCTGTGACCGTGTTGATGTAGCTCTCTGCGCGTGACTCTGTCGCAATTCGGCCTGACACCTTCGAGCTGAATCGGACGAACTTGTGGCCCTCGAAAGGCAGACAGGGTTGTTCGCCCACTTTGAAGAGGATGTAGTTGGACTTCGTCTCGACTTGGGCGTCATCCTTGTAATGATTCTTGATGGCATTGATAAAGCGGTCCCAATTCTGGGTATCCGCGGTTTCTCGCGAGAGACGAGGGACCATGTCGAAGCCTGCGTCAATGCCCATTTCGTTCGTTCGTTCGTTCGGAGACGGAATTACAAGAGAGCAATGATGGCCGGTGTGAAAGAGCTCCAATATCATCTTGGGGCATGGGAAACTTCTCCATGTTAGTCTTATATCTCCCCAAGTGTAACCACACCCAACTCATTCCGTGTTGGCATCGGTCGGCCTCCTGCATAATGTTGACATGCCACCTCATCGCACCTTTGCACTAGCCTCGAAAAGGTCAAGTTTGCCCATGGACAGCTTCAATCATCTCAAAAGACGGGATGCTCAAACGGATTCTGTTTGTCCAATATTGATGTTTTGGGACCCGGGTTGTTTGAGCTGATGATCACAATGCGAACTTTGCCAACACTTCAAGTTGTGGTCCAGACTTCAAACTCCATGCACATGCATGAGGGCTTAGGCGATTGATCAATAAAATAAACCTAGGAGACAGTATGAGATTTTGAAAGCTCAGTGTCGTGCAACAGAAAAAGGCTGCACTGTTCAATGAAGCCTCCTTCCCGCAATATTGATAGAGGCTTGCACATAGAATTTCCCACCGGCTCTGTCCAGTTATGGCTTCGGCTGAAGTGCTGCACATATACACACATGCAGCATCGGTGCATCCTCCGACGGACTTGACCGTTTTCGAAATAACAAGTCGCGCCTTTCAAACTCAACATCGCCGCATCTGTGCACGCTGCATGTTATGCAGTTGCAATCAACCGAAATGGCGCCTTTGCCTGGCCGTGGTCAATGCGAGCAAAGGCGCAGGTGCGTGCACTGTTCACGATCGTCATTGCCCCATCAGATAAACATTGTCGATTGCCGACAAGGCTACACGCAAGTAAAATGGAGCCGGGGCAAGCGATCAGCCTTCAAAACCCACAGAAAAAAAAGAAGGCCAGCGACGGTGATGATCCCCCTCCGCAAAACTCCACAATGCACATCATCAGGGTCCACAAGGCGCATGAATGAAGGAGAGTCAAGAAAGGTTTGGTTGATCAAGTCGGACTTTTGTTCAGTCCACAGAATAGATAATAATTTCCCCAAGGTATATACACTAGAAGTTAAGGTCTATGCAAGCATTGCCGTCGATTTTTCATTTTTTTCTCCCTTTCCCCAATCGCCTCAAGGATGAAAAAAATGTGAGAAAAGGACGTGGGGCTCGTAGGTGAGAGCAAGTCCTGGGGCATCTTTGGAAGGAGTGAAACCAGGAAGTGCCCATGTTGTATGAAGAAATGAAGAATGCGCGGCCAAAAGAAACAAAAGTATCTGGTTGTGATACCCAGATTCCGCCTCCCTCCCATTGACGCCCCAAGAATATGGATTTGTTTTTTGCCGAGCCCTGAATTGTGGGACTGCAAACCTTGGATATCATGCCAAATGCCTCGTGTGATGAGTTTGGAAAGGAAATTCGTCAAGCCTCCCAATGCCCGGACGGGCAGGGTACGGAAGGCCGGGGTCATCAGACTGGAGACCAGCAGCAAGAGGACAGTCACCGTGAAGAGGCTTAAGCCCAGTTCCAGGAGATGTCGATGCGGCCGTCGGCCAGGTCGGCGAGCTCCTCGAACAGCTTCTGCGAGACGTCGATGCTGCCCGCATTGCAGCCGGGGCACTTGTCATGGATGACACCCGTCGAGCTCTTGCCGTTGGCGTTGTTGTAGATCTTGATGGTCTTGCCGCACATGGGGTTGCCATTGGACTGCGAGCCCATGGTCGCGGAGGACATTGCGACGATGTTCTCGGTCATGTCCTTGCCGCTGTCGTCCTCGCCGCAGGCACCGAGCCCAACGGCGTAGTACGTCAGATCTCCGGACTGGAAATCGGAGCCCAGCACAGAGGCGGCGTTCGAGTTTGTGTTGACGGTGGAGCCCGTGTTGGCGGACGCCGCGGGGGTGTTGACGGCCGCGACGGACGGGGCAGCGGCAGAGGGAGTCTCAACCTTGGGTGCCACCGGCGCGGGAGCAGGGGACTCCACGGGCGCAACGGTGGCTGGGGAGCGACGTAGACGGACGAGGAGCTGCTGCTGCTGGTCGTGGGGACGGGAGCAGGTGCTACAACTGCTGGGGGCGAGCTGGGGGTCTCAGCGACTGGCGGCGGGGCAACAACCTGGGGCGCGCTGGATGGGAGGGCCGAGGAGCCCTCGAAGAACTGGCCGCCGGCGGATGATGTTACGGTGGCCAGGGTAGTCGACGGAGCGCTTGGGGTGGGGGTGAACCACTCGGTGGTGGTGCCGTCGACGACCTCGGTCACGGTCTCAGTGACCCAGACGGTGTCCCACTCGGTGACGAGGTCGCGCTTGTGGTGGTGCTGGTGGGCAGCACGGGCCGGGTGCTGGTGCTGGTGGTGGCCATGAGGCTGGGCGATGGCCGTCGAGGCCAGGGCGGTGATGATGAGGGATGCTGTCGTTGACTTCATGATGAACGATTCTAAGCTAACAGCGTTGGATACGATCTAGGCGCCCCTTGCTGGGAAAGTTGAATGAAGGTGGGTGGGTGGGTGAACCAAAAAGGGAGCAGGCTGGCTACACTGGAATGTTGTCTCGAGTGTGGTCTTTGTCTTGGATGCCGTATGTTTTCGGGTCAAGCCACTGGATGGAATTGTCCGCTTTCTGTTGCCAAAGTGTGGTTGGTAGGACCGTGGATGATGAGAAGTGTCTTTCTCGTCAAAAGGTGAACGTGAGCACTGCTCGGTGGAAGGAATGAATGAATGAAGGACAGGGCCTCTTGAGCAAGTGGGCAGCAAACAGGCGTTGCGAGCGTGGTGAAGGGGAAGCCAGAAAGGGGAACAGGCGCAGCGGGAAGCAAGGGGGCAATATATTTATGAATGACTAGATAGACTGCCTAGGCATCTGGGCATGTCCACCCTCGGGGCTGAGGCACCACCAGGCGTTGGGTCCTAGACCGGGGGCGTCGGCTAGGGGAGGGAAACCAGAAAGGGAAGAGGGGGCCCACAACACGACCAAGGACAGAAACAGGAACAGAACGTTGCATGTGCTAGGGAAAAGGAATGCCATTCCACATGGCAAGTGCGCCCCACAGCAATACACAGAAATCAAAGAAGGGCTTACACCCGTGCGGGAGACCTTGGGTCGTCTTCTTTCTCTGTGTGGCCCAGAACTATCCCGGTGTCCCGCGGCGGCAGCAATTGGACAGGTCAGACCTTGAAACAAAAAAAAAACAGACGAACGGACGGTCAACGCACCCGTCACTATTCAGGGGGAAAGAAAAAGGTTGACGGACTCCCGACAAGGGGTAATGCCGGAGCGAGGATTCTGTCATGAGAAGACTGGCCATTGACGGCGTGTCGTTGGCTCCTGGGCGCAGCTGTGATCAGCCCGGCTCATCCTTCCACCTGCAAGGTACAGGGTAAGATCCCTGCCGATGTTCAGGCACAAGTAACCCAAGCGTCGTATTTCTTACGTCCAGCCATCTGACTCTCCAAAGTGGGCGTGCGTGGGTGTGGAGGTGGCTGCAGGGGCCTGTCAGCCTGTGAGACCGGGGAATCACAACAGCAAGCTCGGACGGTCGGTCCTGCTCATCAGCCAGTGCTGCAGTGGTGCTGCAGTGCTGCAGTCTGGCCGTGTGGCCGTCTGGCCATTCGGTAGTCTCGTTGGGCCAGGGCAATTACCGCCTTGGCCTTCCTTGTTGCTTTTGTGTCCTTGTTCCTGAGCCGACCTGGCAGGCTGTCCGTTGCCCGGTTCCGAATAATAAGCCGGAGTATCGCAGTACAGCACATGGTGCATGGTACATGTGCAGATTAGCACGTACGCAGCAAGTGTGCTGATTCCCCCAGTGAGGGAGGGATCGCCGCTGGTCTGGGTCCCCGGTCCTGGACCCACGCGCAGCCCGCCCCTCCTTGATCAACAAAGTTGGAATCAGAGTTGGAATAAGGTGAGATCTGTTTTTGCGGGAATTCGCTGCCGTTGCTGTGTGCGTGGGGACACTGCGGAGGCCTCGACCTCGATGGACTCAAAGCACACCTGCATCTTGCGTCATGAAGGCGATGCCATGATGTTTGCCGGGCACTCTGCACATGCGTACTGTACGCTGCTGCATAGGGTAGGCAGAGGCATTCCAAGCTTTGCTGCAGCCGCTGGGGATCCAGAACGTTGGGGCTGCCCCATCTTCTTTGACACGGTAATGATTCTCGGCCCGTGGGTGGCACAGTCTCATTGGCATGGCAATTGGCCTTCTTTGCTCCTTTGGCGCGAACCTTGAGTTCTGGGCCTCCTTTCACCCTGCATGCACTGTAGAAAGAATCATTCCTGTTGGCGCTTGGGGTGGCCAGATTGGTGAGGAGACGGCGCTGGGCGTCTGATAGCGTCCAGCGTTCCCGTGCCGCTGATAGAAATTGCCGCAGGCGCCAGCGGTGGGATGCCGAAAAGGAGGGGGAGGCGATTCTAGGCCTCAAACTCTGATTTCTATTACCTCTTTGCTATGCACGCTCTATCATGGTTGAGTGCCACCCAGACAGCCCGTCAGGACTCGTCAAGCAGGCTGGCAGGCAGGATAAGCCGCACAACGGAGTCATCTTCCTGCAGTAAGATCGTCGGGGATGCATCCGAAGCTTCCTTCCAGCCTGGCCGTCTTGCAGTAGGCCGAGTTGCCAACAAAGCGATCTCGCTGCCGGGACCCGCGAGGCCTTCTCTGCCTCTTCTTGGTCTCCATCCGTGGCAAGTATTCTCTCATCGTGACTAAAGGCCGTCAAAATCTGCTCTGGAAAAAAACCTGCAGAGCCCTCGGTCTGCTGCGGGGTTGTGTTCGGTCTAACATGGCGCTTGGCCAACCGGACTATGGCAACACCAGTCTTGGTGCAGTTCTGCACGCGCAGGTGTTGGCAGCCGTAGTTTTGGGAGTAGTGTACCCATACAAGTGCCGTAGTCTAGTACTTATTATCAATCTGGCAGGCTGGCCACAGTGTAGGAGGTATCCAGTCCGCCCCACGTCTGCCGCCCCCAGTCGCACCTCAGGATGTTGGTGCTCGGTTCTTGCTGGTAAAGGTGTAAAGGAAAAGGCCCTGCCTGCTGAATACGGGGCGTTCATCATCAGCGACCTCCGTCACGACAAAGGACTTCTTGGCGTTCTTCAAAAACTGCATGTCGGCGCGCCGTCTCTTCATGAAACAGAAGTAGACCGTAGCGGAGGGACAAAGCGCCAGAAGGTCCTTGAGGGTCTGCAGCAGGAGCGGGAAGGCGGGCTCGAAGTAGACACAGTCGGCAGCCAGGATCACATCCGGCTTGAAGTCTATCGTTTCCGAGGGCAATGGCTCGCCCCTGTTGGATTTTGCCATGGTTAGCCACGCTGGGGCGGGACACGATAGGGCGGGACACGATAGGGCGGGACACGATAGGGCAGGAGGACGTGACACTGCATGTTGCCAGCGTAGCCGATAGACAGGATGGTCTCGGGTATCTGTCTACGATATGCGGGAGGGAGTGGTGGTCTGGTGGAGGTCTGCACGCACCAGTTGAGTACCATGGGCTTGACACGGCCTTGTGCCTCGTTGAGGAGGACGTTGTGACCCATCAGGCTCAGCATCTCCAACTGGTCGGTAATGTGGAGAGGCTGGCTGAGGCTGCACCCGTTCGCTACCGCCAAGCCAACGAGACCTCCACCAGCTCCGATCTCCAATCTGGTGCACCAGTCCATGTCAGCTCCCACGTCTCCTCTTTTTCTTTCTTTCTTTCTTTCTTTCTTCCTCCCCTTCAACAGCTCTCGTTGCTGCTCGTGCACCCTCCATGACATGAAAAGGCGCGACGGCATGGCACCGCCCGACACAACAGACGGCAACGTAGGCCAGTGGCAGATGAGGGCGCAACAGGGAAGGATATGGTGAGGCAAGGGGAGGCAAGGTGCGACAGGACTCACATGCGCGCATCGCGGAGCTCGTCCCGGTGGTATCGCAGCATATGCCTGGCCAGCACCACTCCCGCCGGCCACGTCTGGCCTCCACAGCCCGAGGCAAGGTCCTCGTGGACCTTCAATGGCGTCTCAAGCAGGCCGCCGAAGTCTAAAGCCGTGTCGCCTGCGGGCTTGTAGTCAGGGAGGGGTGCAAAGTCGATGCCAATGGCGGACGGGTCCAGCTCCGGTGAGGACGAACGGGAGAGCTTCATCGTGGGTTGGTGGAGGATTGGAGGGGGGTGGCTTGGTAAAATGAGAGGCACAAGACGCGTGGACTGAGAACTGAGGACTGATAGGTGAGTGAGGACTGATAGGAGTGGTGGTGGTGAGATGTGAAAGACGAGGCACGAGAGGTGAGGGATGAGTTGAGAGGAGTCAGAGTGGTGAGGGCGAGAGAGAAAAAAAGACGCAGTGAGGCAGCGGCAGTGCGGACACGACAGGGCAGGAGGAGGGCAGCACAGGGCGGTGAAGGAAAAGGAAGTGATACTGATGCCGACGCCGATGCAGTTTGCGATAAGCTTAAACCGGGGGCCTGGGCTGGGCTGGGCTGGGCTCGATGATGAAGTTACACGATGCACGATTACGGCCCGCGATACGGTCGGTGGAGTGGTGGGGACCTTGTCCGGTGGCGAAGTGGCTCCCTCTCTCCTGCGAAGTTCAAAGCAGGAGCCACCGCCGCAGCAAGCAAGTTTGGCGCCATCGTGAAATCGCCGGTCGCGCCTTCCCAAACCCCCCCAGAGCCCAAAGCATGCTAGCCGCTTGTGCACCGAGGAAGGCGCGGGCCGTCGAACGAGTCATCCAAGCAAAGCACCAGCATCAGACTGCTGCGTTTCTCTCCTACCGTTCATGAGCTTGAGCTTGAGCTTCACGTCTGATCTCGACTTTTCCACCGTGCAATTGACCTGATCGAAGCGGACTGTAGTGGAGGTGAACAAAACCCTCCCTTCCTCATATCGCCTTCCGGTCTGATGAAGCCCGGCCCTCCCACATTCGGCAGCATGTGAAGAAAGTCGGCACACTGTCAATATGGCACTTGTTTTGTTTCTGATTTCTCTGGACCAAACCATCTATTTTTCAGTTTACAAGGAGAGAAACAATTCGTCACCAAGTCGGGAGCACCGAGGGAGCAGGGCACCGGCAACGGATCCCCCTCCCTTTCGCTCCCTGTCTTGCCTGTCCTGCCTCCCGCCGTTTGGATCCTCCCTCTCCCCATCAGTCAACCGTCGACTGGAATGTTGACTCAACTACAGTCTCCTAGTCCCGGCCTCCTGGACTGGCCATGCATGATCTTCTCTTCCACCGCGCGTCCATGTCAGCCGAACAAGATGCCCTCAAGGGGTTGGATCTCTGCTGCCCACAACGCCCTCAAGGGATGAGGCTCCTTCGCTTCGACATGTCTTCGGCCATGTCTCCGATCATGTCTCCTGGTAGGCCATGACTTTGTGCCATCCTCCTCTTCCATGGCTTTTCCCCGTCTGCTGGCAATCCTGTCGTCGTGTCGCCTGCTGTCCGTGACCTCATGAAATCGGCGCTCAAGATCCGTTGTGACACACCAGACAATGCTTCCTCCCGGGGCGAGGACGCTCCTCCTGCTTGCCTCACTCGGTGCTGTGCGCGTCGACGCCGTGCCGACCATCTCGTTCCCCATCAACTCCCAGGTGCCGCCTGTTGCGAGAATCTCACAGCCATTCTCATACGTCTTCCCCTCCTCGACATTCACCTCCTCGGCCGGGTCACCGCTGTCCTACGCCCTCAAGGACCCGCCGTCTTGGCTCTCCATCGACAGCGACAGCCGGAGACTGTACGGAACACCTCGTGATGCCGACATTGCGCCAGGAGCAGTGGTCGGCGTGCCCATCACCCTCGTGGCAAGCGACTCCACCGGCTCGACGCCTCTTTCAGTGACTCTGGTTGTTTCTCGCAATCCTGGACCCGCCGTCCACGTGCCCGCCTCCGACCAAATACGGAAATTCGGTACCTACTCCGAGCCGTCGTCCATTCTGTTATATCCAGACAGAGACTTCATCTTCGCCTTTGCGCCGGACACCTTCATCGACACGCAGGCCCAGAGTCTCAATTACTATGCCGTCACCACCGACAACAGTCCCCTGCCAGCCTGGGTTTCCTTCGACGCAGGCACTTTAGCCTTTGCTGGAACGACGCCACCATTTGCCTCTCTGATAGAGCCGCCACAGACCTTCTCTCTGAAGCTCATCGCGTCAGATGTCACAGGCTTTTCTGCGGCATCCATCGCCTTCTCCATCGTGGTTGGAAGCCACGCCCTGACAACAAGCCAGCCAAGAATCACCCTCAATGCTACTGTTGGGACGCCTTTCTCTTACACTGGGCTCATTGGGAGCGTCAAGATCGATGGCCAGCCCGCAGCCATCAGCGATGTGCCCAGGGCCACGGCGGTGAACTTGCCGTCATGGCTTGTCTTCGACTCTACCTCGTGGGCCATCGCTGGCACGCCACCAGACACGGCACAGTCAACCTCATTTTCCATCATAATGGAAGACGACTTCTCAGACAGACTAAACATCACATTTGACGTTGAACTTGCACCAGAAAATGGTGGCTTTTTTCAAGGTATCTTTCCGACCTTAAGCCTCGAGCCTGGTGACCGCTTGTCCTTTGATCTGAAGCCGTTCGTGTTTGATCCATCTGAGACCGAGATCACGACCGACGTCCAGCCACCGACACCATGGATCCAATTTGATGCGTCGAACTTGCTCTTGTCAGGAGACGTGCCGACCTCAGCACCAAGTTCAGTCATTGAGATTGTCTTCAACGTCAAAGCAGAGAACCGTCGACTGAAGAGGGACGAGGAGACACAGTCGCAGAAACTCACCTTGCAAATATTATCTACTTCGGAGCCGACGACAGTGTCCCCAGAATCTTCCTCCTCTTCCTCCTCGTCAGCCGCCACCTCATCAAATGCCTCTACTACGCCTGGGGACCAGTCTGCACACAACGCGACGACAAATGTGGTCCTGGTCGCGATCCTCGTTCCCGTCATTCTGGGACTGCTCTTCGCCATATGCTTCTGCTTCTGCTGCTACCGCCGACGTCAGAGACGCCTTTCCCGTACTCCTTTGGAGGGGAAGGACAGCTGCGGCCCAGAGCCCACCGGCTACATACATACTCCAGGTTATGACCCCGAGACCTCACGTTTAGATTTGAGTGAACAGCATTTTGTTGGGCTCACAAACTCTCAAGCCGAGAAAACCAAACCTCGGAAGCCTAGCAATCTTCGATCAGAATACACTGGATCCCCTATTCCCGAAGCTCCGGCTCCCGCCTTGCCAATTATTGTTCACGATGCGCCCACACAAGATGCGCTACCGAGCAAGTACCGAGACCTGATGGCTCCTCTCCGCAACTTCCGTATTCCTCGCCTAAAACGGGGAAACACCCGGTATTCGAACGACTCATTTGACGAAGACGATGGCCATGGTTTCAGCATGGACCACCCGCCTTCCATCACCCTGCGTCAAAGTCGCCAGAACTCTTTTCGCAGCGAGGTAGAGGTCAGCATCCCTTCCTTGGACTCGGAGCACAGCCCCCTCCAAACACCAGACGTGGCCTACACCGTATCTACAGCGCGGCCTGCTCGGGACAGTGGTCACCATTATCCCTTCCCAGCCACTCCAATGGATCGTGGCCCTCCGCCGAGGAACCCGGCCAGGGTGCACAGTGATCTCGAAAGCCGAGACATCACACCCGTTGACCAGTCAGAGCTCATCATCGAAAAGACCCGACCAGCCGCAGACGAGCCCAAGATTCGAGAACACCCCGCCCTCCGGCACGCCAAGTCCCAGAGGTCTTTCCTCAGCTTCTCCTCGGTCGACACGTTCAAGGGAACTCGCAGACTCGCCGGCAAAGCAACAGCTTCGGCCAAGGGTGCGGCGAGCCTCGCCAGTGCCGCCGTACAGCGCAAGACCCTGAAGGCCTGGGGCAAAGTACGCCTCCATGTTCAAGATTCTCCGCACGCGAGGCAGGGCATATTCGACAATGTGACCCACAGCCGGACAGAGTTTGGAAAGTTTGGCCATTTTGGTGGTAGTGGTGGGTACATGAGCCTGCGGGACCCGGGAGTGCCGGCCACGGTACCGACCCCAAGGGTAGCAACCGCACCAGTGGCACTGAATAGTGAGAGCCACAGGAGGCGGCAGTCGAGGATGAACGGGAGCATCAGCAGCGATAGTCGTAGCAGCAGGGCAATGTCTGTCGGGGCGGGTGAGTATCGCATGAGCCGGAGCGATCCGGGGACGGTCCGGCGACACCGTGGGAGTGGCTCGTACGACATGCCCCAGTTTCCCACCACATCTCCTCGGGGGTCATACATGGGCCTCGGAATCGCGGATTACGAGGGTCTCGTCAACAGCTTGCCGTTCCATCCGTCGAGAGATAGAGGGAGGGCGGCGGTGAGGCCGACAACGACCTCGTGGGCTACGACGCAAGCACGGTTTTCGAGCGCTTCCTCGATGGATCGGCCTGTCACAGCCAAGACGGCTCAGACGGCGCAAACCTTCAGCAGCACGAGGGACTCGAGGAACTGGGTTGTACATCAAGAGAGTCCGATGGAGAGTCCGATGGAGAACAGGCTGGACAGTCCCGTCCTCCCATCGCCGGTGTCTGGGGGTCTGCAGGGAGGTGGCGTCGGCACTGCTAGTGAGATGACGCCTACGAGAAAACCGGCTGAACGGTGGGCAAGTGCTTCCTCGCGGCAAGGCACCGGCGGTGGTGGTGGCGGCGGCAGCACCGGCGGTGGTAATGAGATCAAGCGAAAGAGTGTGGCTCAGTCTGGAAAGTCTGGGACAAGTAAGGAGTCAGATGGGCCACCTGCTTTTATATGAAGAATGAATATTGTTTAGTTGATTAATACGGCGGGTGTTTGTTCGACTTTGCCATCGACGCTAGGTAGATTTTCAGTCTGAGTCTCGGTGCAAATAACACCTTAATTAATGCCTGTTTCAACTCGCACTTTCCACCTGTGGCCCCGCTGACCATGGCTTCATGGCCCAGACAATGTGTACAGCGTTCAAGGTTTCCACGGTACATGATCACACAGTTGGACTGTTGGAGTCCAACCACCTTGTCTTCGCAGCTCCACAGCAACACCAGACAATGATGGTCGTGGAAGGGACATGCTTCCCGCCTGTCGATTCAAGCTTCTAGTTGGGATTATGCCGGCTCTGCCAGGTCAAGTCTGCTGCCCTTCGAGGCTTCAAATATGACTCTTCCGAGCCCAGCTACCTCATGCCTCATGCATTTTTGCTGTTTCGCTAACCCCATGCCCTTCTAGAACTTACTACCTAGTATGGAGGCACGACGAACCTGACGCGATTTACCCAATGACTTGAAAGTGTGGTGCGCCTCGACTATAGACCATTGCCACCACTCTTCTAGCAGGGTGGTCGTTCTTTTCGGCGCAATAGGTCTTCCCACAGAAAGGCCAGCGGTGAGGCCCGCGGCCTGAGAATCAGGATATGTTGTTGGCAGTGATACAGCAACTCTCACACTTAACTCCTATGTGCCAAGGTGTGTGTATTTGCCGGCGATGCCAATAGGATGGCCAAGCACGTGGGGAGGCCCAAGCCTTGGAAAGTGTACTGGGCAGACCCCAATACAACCTCAGACAGTCGCAGCACGGTTGGAATGGCGGAGGGGCACATGCACCCGTTCTAATAAAGGGGATATCCGCCCCTCCCGACGACGCCACCATCGCCGTCTATCGGGACCAGGGATGGGAGACCCTGATTGGGGGGTTATGGGGGAAGAGGCCGAGAATGTCACGCCGGGATTTGCTGCGTGACCGATCGGGGTATCAGGGCTGGCTCGGCACGACCCTTTGGGAAGGCTTTCCACTTTCGTGGTCGACATGGCAAAACGGGGGAACCCGCGGGTTGATGGATGGTGCGGCAAGTTTGTTGTAAATTCGTCTCTATCTTCCGGATCTGTATACTGCCAAGTTCCCTATGTCTTGGCCATACCACCACAATCGGGACCAATCGAGAATCAGTACGCGTATTGTATCATCACCTTGGTACTACTCTGCCCGAATTTGGCCAACGAAAACATCGGCAGGCGAGCGGGTGAGTTATGCTGTATTTATCTCTATGTGGATTAGTTAGTTAAGAATTCTCGAAGCTAAATTGGCCAGAGCAATGTACCTCCACAACTGTTCAGTTGATATTAATAAGCTCAGAGGTTTCATAATGGCTGGCCTGCCTTTTATCAAGGGTAAAAATAACCGCTTTGGCTATAAGCTCTGGGTTACAACCCGCTTTACTAATCCCTGTGACCGTTCAAGGCTGGCAACGTTTGTGAGAAGATTTGGGCTGGTAACAAATATACGTGGCAATTTGGGGTATCCCCCAAAGCTTGCAAAGGGCCGTAAGGCTCCAAGTTGAGTGGAACAGTCACGTATATTTCAAAAGTATTGTTGTTTAACGCCCACAAGTCGGTCGGCCGAGGACCACGACGAAAAAGGTAATGTACACTCAGGCAAGAAGCCAAGCAACACGAAGAAGGAGAGAAGTGAAAAGAAACACTCCATTTTGTCCATTCAGGCCTGCATCATCAGCATGCCCACGTCTCAGCGAGGCGACCGTTTACTCCACGAGCTTAAAGGTTTCGAAGCTCTCTGGGATATCAGCGACCGACGCGCCAGCCTTGCCGAGCTCAAAAAGCTCCTCGACGGGCAACTGTACTGGGTCCCGTCGGCGAGGTACATAACGTCGGGCTGGGCGCAGGCGGCCGCCTCCTCCCCATCGACCGCACGAACATCCGACTCGGTCGTCGCACCACGGATCATCTTCCTGTTGTTGAAACCACAGCCCAGCCCGCCGAACGGCCCGTTGCCCAGGCACACATGGTCGCGGCCGCGGCTGTGCTGCTGGTCGTCTGGCGCCATGTCTTCGTCAAAGACCACGGCCTATGAGCCGGAGATCGCCATTCTCACTTTCGTTTGTAGTGTTCTCTCGGCCGTTGCATCGGGAATGGTACTGTTATTGTGGGCTTTTACAGACGACAAGGTCAACAGGAGGACATTTCGCTATGCCCTCATCATCAATCTCACCTTCGCGGGTACGGTCACGGCCACGATCTCTTGAAAATGTTGATTGTTCTAAAACTAACAACAATCAACAACCAGAGTTCATTCAACACGTCAGCAGCACAGCATCTGGGATTTATATTCTCGTGACTGGTACCTCTATTCCCTCGGGATCCATGTGCAATGTGAACGGGTGGATCGGTCAGGTTGCCGTGATGGTAAGTGCTCAAGTAGCCCTTGGGAATATCTGTCAACCGTTCAGTGTACTCCACTAACACGAGCATTTTACAATTGGTTTCAGGCATCAGGCTTTGGCGTGCTCTCAATAGCACTCGTCACACTTCTAATCTTCTTCTTCAACGACTGGGCTATAAGAGCATCTATGTTGTCCAAAACCATAATATGTGCCTTCGTTTGGCTGCAACCATTGGTCGCCGGCACTATCGCTCTGCTCATGGACAAGTACAACGGCGTATCTGGCAACTGGTGCTGGATCAGCTTCGAAGAGAAGACCCTGCGCTGGGCCTTGGGACACGCTTGGCGGTTATGCATTGTGACCATCATGCTTGTCATCTACGTCTTCATCTTCGCTCAGGTGCGACGGCGCTTAAAGAAACGACAGAACGCCTTGGACAGTACTTGTTCCAATAGGCACTACTCAGTTCAGCTTACCAATATCAATGAGGGTGAGGTTGATCGGTCTTATGTAGACCTGTTGATGCGGAGGACTCATGATGATACTCTCCTGGGGCCAGTCTGGTCCAACTCATCCGCCAGTTCCTCCACAAGTAAGCGATACCTTGGACATGATCAAACACACGATGTGCTGTTTGTTGTGCTAACAATTTGGACAAAGTGGACCTGAAAAGAAATTCCTCCATTGCGTCAACCATTACACGACCACCACTGGTCCGATCTGCGTTTTCCAATGACGAGGATGAGAAAAGCAGCCGACTCGCTCGTCTGGCTCTGAAACCTGGCTTGCGAGTCCTCCAGAGCTCCAAACTTGACCAGGAGACTCGACACTGGGCCATGATAGCTGCGTTTCCTCTGACTTGTGTTCTCGTTTTGATGCCACAGATCATCAACCGGGTGGCCGAGTTGGCCGGATACCAGCTGAAGTGGCTGGCCGTATCTTAGGCTTCCACTCAACTAACTGGCTTTGTGAATGCGGCCGTCTACGGGTTCCGGGAGCATCGTGGTGTTTTCAAAGTTTTGAAGCGGAGATATTATAATTAGGTATGATTTTTAAGATTTTTTTTTTCTTGTTTAGCACCTATCACTTTAGCGTACAAACGACAGAAAAGTGCATTCTATTCCGTTGTGGGACACTTACAAGTATGGGCATTATGAAACAAGACACAGGGAAATTAACAGAACTGGGCCATGTGTATATTGCTTGAATAATAATGTTTTTGAGAGAAGAGATTTGCAGGGCTGAAATCAGATACTATAAGGCAACTGTCACGAAAGGGCTGCAGAGACATAGCAGATAGCCTCAAATACGTCAATTCAAGATGAGCGGGCGCTATCTCTCTAAGCAAAAAAGGAGGGGCCCTGGGGCGGTGGGGGCTTAGTCAGCCATTGCTGATGTAAGCAGTCTGCACTGCACCCACACGCGCCCCTCATAAACTATTCTAAACAAATAGCAAACTTCAGACCATCTGAGGGTTTTCATTAATACTTTGACAGCTAGCAAGGCCCGAGAGTGTCATTAAGTCCCGATTCAAGATGAATTCTACCCATACCGACCAGCCCATCTACCAAGCTCTTGACGCAACCATCCCACAGATTCGAGTGTTGACACTGCATCAAGGCTCTGAGGACCAGGAATTGCGATGCACCCTGAGGACAGTTTCACTGGATGACCAACCTGAATTCCATGCTCTCTCATATGTCTGGGGCTCAGGCACCGAGAAGGACAGTGTCAACATTCACGGCCATGTGGTTCCAGTCACGTCGAATCTGGCCACGGCATTGAGACAGTTCCACGCTCACCATGACGACTTTCTACAGCTCCATTCGTTGCCGCTCTGGATCGATGCGATATGTATTAACCAATCAGACGTCGAGGAGCGAACCCAGCAGGTTCTTCTCATGGGGAGAATCTTCCGCCAGGCTTCCCGTGCTCTTCTCTGGATAGGCGAAGGGGACCAGCATTCTGATCATGCCTGTGACCGGATAAATGACGCGACATTCCGAGCTTCTTGCGGGGAGCTGAAGACCAATTCGAGGGCACCTACTCTAGACGAACTCAGAGTCAAGGTGATCCTCGAAAGGAATCTTGAAAAAAGGCGCTATTGGACAAGAACATGGACTTTGCAAGAAGTCGTGCTCGCGACTCAAGGCCCCGTCATGCTCTGTGGCTCCAGGCGGATCTTCTGGTCGTGGTACACGCAGTGCAAGAGGGGCCTGCCTGATTAATACAAGTCGTCATGCCCCGGCTCGACGTTCGACTGGGGAACAGTTGAGAGTGAAGTACCCTTCCATAAGGATGTGGATGGTTCACGCATGCCCTCTTCCGACTCCCATGAATACGTGCGTGGTGCCTACCAGGAGGATACTCACATCACGTTAAGTTATGCATTATGCGCAAGCCTGTTTCTTGATGCCACAGACCCCCGAGATTATGTCTACGCAGTGATGGGTCTGGCTCCATAAAATGAACTGGACTTGGTGGATATTGACTACGGAAAGACTCCTCAGCGGGTGTTCAAAGACACCATGGCTGCGATATGGACTTCAGCCCCGAAGGGCCTGACCAGTAACGATATGTCCTATTTCAATTTCGGCTTCTCGGATGACAAGCTAGATTTGCCGTCATGGGTGCCCGACTTCTTGAGAACGACATCGGGCAACGATTGGCATGCTAGTGATCTTAGTCTCCAAGATCTAAGGTGGAGACCTGATGTACCAGCAGAAACCCATATCGAAGACAACATCTTGACATTAAAGGCTTTTAAGTTCGACTGCATAATAGACACTGTGGAGTTGGACTTTGACCACGGATGGTTCAAAACCTTCAACCGCGGAAAGGGACCCATGGAAGTGGATATTGAACCACTCCAAAATATAGAAGTCATGGCAGAAAGAGGACGCAGAATTCCAATCCCGGCTTCAAGTCGTCTGGCCCCCCTTTCGGTCCTGCGGGACAGAACTCCCACCTGGAGCCTACTGACGGGCTGGAATGAGCACGATCTCTCGAGTTCGGAGGCAATCCCAAGAGACGGATGGCTGCCCGGAGTACCAAGAGATAGACAAAGACTGTGGGAAATTCTTCTAGGTCGGCAACAGATTCCCGAAGCTTGGAAGATGGCTTGTTCGCCCGAGCTGCAAAGAAATCTGCCGGCACTGGAGGCTGCGATCTTACGGCCTCTCCTTCTTGGTATCAACGAAAAGGCTGATGGCAAAAAGGTTTTTATATCACAGTCTGGATTCCTAGGTGTAGGTACCAAATATGTGGAGGCCGGTGATATCGTTACTCTCTTTGGGGGGATGGGGTGTATGCATGTGCTCCGGCCATTCCGGGACGGGTATCACATGGTGGGCTTTGCGAGTGTGTCGGGTCTGATGAACTGGGACGACTTAGATGAGGCGATGAAGGCTGGTACTCTGCCCGAGGAGGATCTGAAAATATATTGAGAATTGCTTGAGATCTCGGCTGGGTGATTTAATCACTCACTTATGTCTAATTTGTTGAGTCAAGAATAGTATCTGGAGGGAGCGGTTACGTCTTAGCAACACCCATTGGCGCAGACCCCCATCGCATAAATGGCCAAATCAAGCACATTGTACTTGCTCACGGATAGACTGGGTTCTCTTTCTGACTTCAACGAGGTCATTGCAGGCTGAACCGAGCTTGAAAGTAGAAAGCAGAGTGACTGCACATGTAAGTGAGTTACAGATGAGATGGGATACCTTGCACGGGCCGAAGTCTTCCCCCAATTGTGACGACTCTTAAGTGCCTGGGATGGTCTCGACTTTCAGAAACTGAGTTACGGGAAAGCCTTACCATCTAGAACTTTAGAAAGATAAGCTCATAGTTCCCAACAGAATGCCGCCCAACTAGTTTCATTCTTCCTTCGTACCACATACCAAAGAATAATCATTCCTTCCATCAAATCAATACAGTAGGCAACCCAGCGTTGGCATGTCTTTTTACAGGTCCATTTACAGGAGCAACATGGCTGCTTCTGTTGCTCGTGGTAACACTAACATTGGGGAAAATCGCTCGCTGAGTTTCCACCGTAAATCCAAAGGACATACATATGTATAGGTGGGTAATTGCCTCAAAATGGGCTCCTGATAAAAGGCGGGTGGGCAATTCGCAGCTCGAGGCGCAATCGTGCTCGCGAAAGGGAAGAACAAAAGGCCGCAGTTGCACGCCATACTTTTCTGAGGAAGCAAAGAATGTGTGGTTGCCATTTATCTGAAGAGAAGCCGTTCTCCGGGCTACTTGAGCCGTGTTTTACCCGTTCGACCCGAAGCCAAGTGTACAGAGTGCTGGGCGCCACGACTACTGCTTCACTTGGGGAGATGATTTATCCTCTAACAATGCGGCATTAAACAATCCCATTGTAGCAAAATTCTATACAACATCAAGGCTGCCGTCCACCGTACATCCACCACAGACATAGGTAGCTGCAAACAATAGCATAACTAGCCGTACTCAGTCATCCGTTACCGCACTGGCTTCCCCGACCAGTTACTGAGGTTGCCAAGTAGGCCCTTGCATCTTCTGACTCGGTGGTAAACGCGTGTAGTATGCTGCGTGCAAAGCCCGGCTTGTGGAGGGGTGACAGCCAAGCTCCTCTGCGACGTCGTGATGGTGGAGTGCGACCTTGGAGCTCTCACGTAGTGGAGAGGTTGCAACACATCGGGATTCCACGGGATGATGATGAGTCAGCTGGTCCGACCGTCACTGAAGCTATTGTAGTCTAGCATATGGCTATTGATCTTGAACCCCGTTTTCTTCCTGTTTGCAGAGATGGTGTAGAGAGCTGGGGGGCTGTTGGTGGAAACTCCCCGAGAACGACGGATTTGTATTGATCTAGGCGGGAATTGGGATGCAGGAACGTTGATTGCCGTTCCCTTGGCCAGATTGCATATACCAACTAGACTATACTAGATGCGGACCAAGAACTACTGGCGGTTGACCGCGGCGTGGACCGGAGCGAGAAATACCTTGGCCAAAGATCCACTCACACCGAATTGATGTCAAATACACACATCCCATGCTACACATTCATGACCTCCTGTCCAGAAGCGGTGCAAGATTGGCCATCTCGGAGCTTGGCCTCGTCGGCATTCCTAGTCACACATCTGAACACATGGGCTTTGGTCTGACTCGTCTGCGTGTGTCGATGCCTTCCTCAACAATGGCGTGTAGGATTGGATGTAAGGTCCTGGCAGACCTAACCAAGTTTTGTCTGTCTTTTGTGTGTTGACACTCCGAGGCTTCGGAGGGAGGTGACGGTCATGATGGATCCCTTCAAGCGATTCCCTGTTGCTCAGATGATTTCCGATGCAATTCTGTCTCAGCGCCGATATATTGGCCGTGTTCAATGTAACTCCTGTACCTTCATGTGAACACGACGACCGGATTTCTCTCAGAATGGTCGTGACCACCGCGGGCATGCATGGCGACCTGGGCACCACTGGCGTATATGAATGAGCTGCAATCGCTGCAGGTTCATCACACTCGTCTTCAGGTCGAATTTCACCATAAGCTGTCGATCCTTCTTTTTGTCCCATTATTCAGAGGTTCAGGAGCATCTAGCTGCATGATGCTTACCCGCCTAGCTGCTGTTTGTTTGAGCCTCGCCTCTCTGCTGGCTGCCATACCATTGCAGCCGGCCATCCGCAGTGACAATGGGGTCTCGGGCGATGCGAACACTGCTTCTCTGAGCTGTGGCTCTCAGTACATCTCCTGCTGTACAGATGATTCCTCGGTGTGCAACTTGGCAAAGGGTTGGGACGGTGACTTGGGTAAGCCATCTTCCGGATCTCCGTGTCACTCGCTGTTAACTTTGACTCTTTTCCCCTAGTTGGCGGCTCCGTTGACTTCGGCAATAAGACCAACCACGGCAAGGGAGCAAATTTAAACAAGCGGGACTTTGGTTTATGTCAAGGGAATAGTAATATCGTCTTTTGCTGCGGACCTCCCCCTTCCTATCAGGTATTCTTTTCTCCTTCTCTGCAAGTGACTGCATCTACTAACCATGATGAATAGGTGGGGAGTATCAATATCAACATCAATATAAATCTTTGCGGCACAATAAAACCAAAGCTGATACGGCGAGCTTCGTCATGACTTTCATTCTGGTCATTAATTCATGTCGCTCTCATTTGTAAACAGTATCCTTCAAAATCTAAGTTATGCTCCTTGCCACCTGCAGATTGTGTACCCACTCCCGATCATCATTGCATGTTCCTTTTCTAGTGAGGTCAGAGTAGTTTACTGCTCATTGGAACCATCCATTGTTATTCGATGTCTAGATGGACTTCATCGGTGAAGAATATGAAGTACTTGGGGGCCTATGTATATAGCTGGTCATAGTTTGCGAATTTAACCTGATTCTGAAGAGAGTCCCATGTGGTTCAAGAATAGGCGGGGAGCATGAAGGCAGTCGCTACTAGCGAATGTAGAAGATCGTCGTTTATGAGCCCAGCCGGCCTTGAGTTAACTTCGAGAGAATGGTCCACAGTATGACAGATCTCTAATAGTGTCGCTTGAGCAGGTAAAGGTAGCATGGGTAGAAGTCAATGGGAAGCTTGGGATGGTGTTGAAATCCAAGGCAGTTGAAGACTCAAGTCAGGGTGCACTGCAGAAATAAATACACTGGGTAGTATTTCGAGCCGATACTCAAAGTACACACAAACCTCCGATATTCCCCCTTGCCCTCACCTATACTGTACAGGTGGCCTCTTAGGCAACTCAGGCTTCCAGTCTTCTTCCTCGCTGTCGTCACTGTTGTCCAAGTCCTCTTCATCGGTGGCCTTCTTCGGGTTCTTCATGTACTTCTTGGACCAGCTGTCCCAGGACTTGGCAGCCCTATTCGTCGCTTCTCGCAGGTCCTCCGTAACTTTGCGGATCTGCCACTGTTCGGAGCCATATTTGTATCAGCTTCCGCGCTACCAGAATGAAGAGACAAGGCAGCACCGGGTGGAACTTACAGCGACGTCGTCCTCCGCATCAGGCACCTCTCGATGCTCCGGC
Source organism: Diaporthe citri (assembly GCF_014595645.1). NCBI lineage: Eukaryota > Fungi > Ascomycota > Sordariomycetes > Diaporthales > Diaporthaceae > Diaporthe > Diaporthe citri. The sequence continues at coordinate 326,709 of NW_025064863.1, forward strand.
GACCACCCCATGCTTGCGAGTACCTCAGCCTCGCCGGGCAAATAACCGCCGGGGCTCGGGAACGCGTCCGGGTTGCGCTTGTGGCAGGCCTCCTCGACGTAGCGCCTCATCAGGTCCATGGCCGGGCTTGGCTGGAATACCATCTGTATCGTCTTGTCCTTGTCTCCATCTTTATGCTTGGCTCCTCCTCCTCCCTTTTCATTCGTCTCGTGCCCATCATTACCTCCTCGTGTCTGGCCAGTGCCAGTGCTTCCGTCGACGGTGTGTGACCTGCGGAGCATCATTGCGCCGTCGTGTTCCTGGTGGGCGGGAAAGTCCCCCTGGGCAGGTCTCAACTTGTTCACGATCTTGTTCGCCGTCATCCAGGCGCTGGCGTTGACCGCCATCCACACCATGTTGACCTCGCTGAGCCCACCAAAGACGGGGATGATAAGATCGATGGTAAAGGTGATGGGCAGCAGCGCCGTTCCGATCCAGAAGTCCCGCTTGGTCCTGCTCTTGGTCCGGCTCAGCTCGCCCTTGACGTTGTGGAACATGTCGTCTGTGGATCGCGTGGACGGGCCCTCAGGGTGGATCAGGACGAGGCTCTTGACGGACTTGCGCGGCACGCGCGAGAGGAAGGTCACGTCTGAGGGCTTAATGATGCTCAGGACCCAGACGGCCCCCCGGATGGACACGCTCTGGATCCCGCCCAGGGACACAACCCTGCCGTTGTACGTCTTTGCTTTCCTGACCTCCTGCTGCCACCGGCGCACGGCTTTGTCTCGCTTGCGCTCCTTGATGTTCTTAACGGTCGGCTTCAGCAGGTCTGGCGCCGGCGGCGTATACAGCATATATCGCTGTGGAACATTCTGGAGGACTCCGTTTTTGAGCGGTTGAGGCAAAGGGATCATGTATGCCGTGACCCGTGTCGGGTTCCGCGAGTACTGAAGGTCTGGAAGTGCGCCTGACATTTGTTGGGCTTCTTGTTGGGGTGCTGCAGCAAACGAAACCTGCTTGGGCTGTGGCCGAACTGGGGCGGTTGCTCGGTTTTCTTCCTGGCTCCGATGATCCCACTCCGCCTGAAGCCTCCGTGCAAGTTCCTCATCTTCAGCCGCTGAAGGCGCTGACGGCCCTCGCCCTGCGGCATTGGCTATTTCGTGAACAGGGCCCGCTCGACGTTGTTCTTCGTCCTCCCATTCGGTCTGTAGCTTTCTCGCAAGCTTCTCATCGTCGGCCGTCGACGGCAGATGCTCCTGAAACCTGGACATTATATCGTGATTTCGGGCTTTGGGGCTTATTTTGAAAGAAGGGAAGTTGAAAAGGTACTAGATTGTTGAGGCATAACGAGACATAGTTATGCGTGTTACACATTGAGGCAGGGTTATTCCTCACTTCCTTTAAACTCGTGTGTGTCACTCCGCACTGCCTCGTTCGTCAGCGCATTCGTCAACCTTTCTCGGCGGGTGGCGGTTCACGGCTTTGCCAAGTAATCATGCTGTCAAGGCTGTGTGCTGTACACACGCCCTAGGCAATTCCCTGTCGGCTAGTTTCTTGGACGCAGCCATCATTCAATATACCAACGGCAGGCTAGGTGAGCTTGTTGCAGTAGGCGCCATCCTGCTTCTCACCTGGTCCGCATCATATGTTTCGATTCATTCCACATCGCCCAGGCGTACATACCTCGAGGCTGTGCTTACTTGGCCGCTATTTTTGTAGTGCTCTCGGAACCTGTGACGCGCGAGGTGTTGGAAAACAGAAGAATAAGCGGCGTGAGCCAAGGGCAGAAGAGCGTCAGCCTAGTACGTGCTTTTAGGTAGTAGACATTGAGGTGCGTCACATATAATAGGCTTGTAAATGCCGCCAACACTTTACCATGGGTCAGCGAGGACGGCGATTTCTATTCGTCGATGCACACCAAAGGTCAAAGGCAGCGGCCGGGGAGGACCCGTGGTTGCCGTGGTTGCCGTGGTGCCGACCTGGCTCGACTCTCGAGTATGTATGTGCACCGGAATTGAGAATGACCATGTTGCCGGAGGGGAGGCACTCAACCCGGCGAGCTCTGGAGACCTCGAGCGGCTGATCCCCTTCCCAAACTCCCGATCTCTGCGACCGCTCCGGGCCGCCATTCTCGATGTTCTCGGCATTCGTCCGGGTCTGGGTCCGGGTCCGGGTCCTGTCCAGTCCTGTCCTGTCCAGTCCTGTCCTGTCCAGCCATCCTGTCACCACATAAGGTTCCCCGTCGATCTTCTTTTACTCTTCTTGATTTTCCGCACTCCATACAGCGGCAAGGGGGTAGGCAGGTAGGTAGGAGGATAAAAAAAAAGAAGGGGGGGGGTGTTAGACGACTGGTAAGGGATATATGTGCTTCCGTTGTTTCCGCGCAAATTTCATTATGACAACAATGTCCTTCCTTCCTTGCTTGCTTCCGATTCCCTCTCCTCCGTCGTTGCGCACGCAAAGGCAACGTGCTTCCTCGTAACCCTCCACTCGCAGTCCCATGCAGGCCTTGGCGCAACAGCCCGAAGAACACAACGCCCGGACCGCCACAAGCCAGCATGACACATGATACATGACTCCTTTCGCAATACAGACACCTAACCATCAAATGCAGTTGCTCTCCTCTCTGTCTTCCTCTTTCTTCTAATCCTGGGAAACCGCTCCAAAGTCGTTGAAATTCGCCGTCAGACTCCATCCGTCATTCACGTGGCATGGTTGAAGTGGTATCGTCGAGGTGGGAGGTTGCGCAGCTGTCCCTCACAGTTACAGCGTCGTGTGGCCGTTATCACGGCCGCCCACACAGCTCAGAGTTGTTGGCCTCCCCAAGCTACTAAGGACACGGCCCACACTAGGACTCCTTCTTCGCAGCAGTCTTGGGGTCCTGGCCACCCTCTTTCGCGGTCTCCGAGCTGGAGTTGCCATCAGTGCCGGCGCCGCTCCCGCTCGCCTTCTGGTTCAGATCGAATTTGGGGTCGAGTTTCTCGGGGGTGACGGGGCTGCCTATGACCTCGTGGCCATTGTCATCGCTGGACGTGGATTTCTTGGACACCTGACTTGCCAGGTCCTTGTCCTCTTCAGAGTTGTCGAACATCTCGGTATCGTCTGAGTCGGTCAGCACTTCCGTGCCATCGCCGAGGAAGATTATTCGGCCGCGGTAACCGCCAATGCCAAAAGACTTGCCCTTGTTAGAAGACTCGTTGTCGTAGTCATTGCCACTGTCATTGTCATCAAAGCTGTGGTGGACACCGGGGCCTCGAAACTCGGCTGTTCAATTGGGTGTAACTGTTAGTACGATGCTCATCTCAACGTCAGGTACGCCACGCCGCAGGGAGCTGCAGGGACAACAAGGGACACCTTTGCCTTCTATGGCTGTTGCGTACCGTACTCGGGAGGAGCGCAGGGTCCATCGCCATTGCCGACCCGCTTAGAAACCTCCTCATACCATTCCTCCTTGGTTCGGCCCCGCAGGAAACCGATTATGATCATGGTCATGTTGTCACAGCCAACTCCGCCGGTCTCCGAGTTAGAGGCCAAGCAGTTGTCCATCATGTTCTCGCAGATCTTGTCCAGGTCCTGCTTGGCAGCGATGCCACGGCGCACAAACTCGGTGACGGCTTGGGAGGACTGGCAATCCCAGATACCTGAAGTTTGTGACTCGCGTTAGCATGCGTGACCACGGCGGGCCAGACAAGGACGAAGCCGAACGTACCGTCACATGCAATCACCAGGAACTCGTCGTCGTCAGAGAGGTCATGTACCACAACGTCGGGGTAGGCGGTCACGATCTGTTGCTCGGGAGCAAGCTCGGCGCTCTTCTTGAACTCGAAGTCGCCGATGGCTCTGGAGAGAGCGAGGTTGCCGTTGACCCGTCCAAAGTCGACGAAGCCACCAGCGGCGGTGATTCTTGCCTTCTCGCCTGGGAACAGAAAGGTCAGAAAACCATGTACGTTTGTGACGCAGCGCGCTGGGTCAAGAACGTAGGTAGCACACCTTCATTTTGGGGCTTGTGGTCGAAGGACAGCGGCTTCGCGCGGCCCTTGACACCCAAAACACTCCTGGAATCTCCGGCATTTGCCTGTTGGACATGTCAGGTCAGCTTGAGAAAGTCCCGGGAGCCTGGAGGGATAAGATTTGACAGGGCGGCACATACAACATAGATTTTGTCATCTGTGAGGAGACCGACACAGGCTGTGCAGCCAGAAACCTCCTCCTCATATTTGGGGTCTGCTCCGAGGAAACGAAAAGCATTTGTCAGCCACGTGCGCCCCTCATGGAGTCGGACAGGTCAGATCAGCCGTACCGTTGAGTATTGCGCGGTCGGTGGCGAGGAAGCCATCCTTGAGCGCCTGCTCATAGTTGCCCGCCTTGAACGTATCCTGCTTTGCGATGATGTTGTGGATGTTCTCGCCTGTGAAGAGGGCGACCTTGTCGCCGCCGTGGCCGTCGAAAACGCCGAAGAAGGACAGCCGTTGGGGGTGGTTCTTGCAGGCATCGGCGTTGGAGGCGAGGAGATCTAGGACGGTGGTGTGGGCATCCTCCATGCTGATGCGCCAACCTTGCATGGCGGACACGCCGTAGATGAGCCTGTTGTCCTGGCCATTGTCCGATGTCTAGAGAAGGGCGAGATCATGGTTGTCAGCGAGGCGCGAGAGTCAGGCATGGGCTGAAGGGCTTGGTGGAAGCTGAGGAAGGGAGGGGGCGGGTTCAGGAGAAGACAGGGTCGTGGGATCGGTCGGTAGGACATGGGAATTTTCCACGAAGGCCGATGGGATGCAGGTGAGGTTGTCCACCCCAACCGTGTCATCAAACGACGACCGCGGCAGACGTCACGGCGGCTAAACTGGAGCTGCGCGATCGCCGACCATCGGCCCGTGCTGGCAGGCAGAGGAAATGACTGGACTGGGCTGGACAAGACTGGACCGAATGGAGTCCAACGGCATTGGAAGTCGTGGAGCTGGGATCGAAGGCTTGGGATCGGCTGGCTCTGGGGGCGCAGACTGACTGACCTTCTCGACAACGGGCTCACTGAGAGTCTGACCCATGGCGCGCGAGACTTTCTGGGCGGGTGTAGACAGGCGGTGGAGGGTGAGGACGAGGGTGGTGGTGTTTGATGTTGAGGCAGGGCGAGGCGGAGGCAGAAGGTGGAGGTGGAGGTAGGAGCAGAGGAGGCAAGGCGCAGGGCAAGGCGAGGCAAGGCAGTGCAGGGAAAGACGAGGCGAGGCGAGGCGAAGGGGGCAGGCAAGGCGGGGCGAAGCGAGGCCAGGTGAGGTGAGGTGAGGTTTAGGTGAGGTCGGCCTGGGTGTGGATGTGGTGGATGTGGATGTGATTTTTTGGCAGTAGCAGAGGCTACCGCGGGGTACAGGGAAGAGGAGGGAGGGACGTGGATGGAATTGGAATGGGATTGTGAGAGTTGATAGTGACCAAACGCCGCAAGGTCAGAGTTTTCCCCTTTCTTTGCCCGTCCCGTCAGGATGGATGGGCCAGATGTGCCAGAACTAGAAGGGCCAGGCCAGAGTGAGGGGTGAGCGGGCAGCGGTAGGGCAGACACTACTTGGAGGTACTGCTGGTACCAGCTGGTCTCGACAGACAGGACAAGGAGGTCAAGGTTCAAGCAACAAGCAACAATGACAATGACGTTAGGGGCCTACAGTAGAATGTTTCGAGTTGCGCCTGGGATTGGTTGCTCCGTTGTCACTCAGTACTGTGCCTGTGCAGGTATGCCAGCAGTACTCCAGCCAGGCGGTCCAGGCGGTTTGAATTTTGGGCTGCGGGCGCCTAGGAAGGTATCAAGCAATACCTACCTACAGCAGAGCGGGGTACCTGGCCTGGCCCCGAATCCGGGCTAGCATCAAGAGCCACTGGTGGCATGCACCACCGAGGCAGAGGCAGCGATGCAGGAGGGAGCTATGGTCACCCAGCACCAGCACTGACTGGCCCGTGCTCCGGAGCCCACAGCAGCTTGTGGGGCTTCTGGGGGCTGGACCCTTGGCTTCTGCTTCCTTCCTTCCTGCCTGCTGGTAGATACGCGGTAGCATCAGAGTCAAATGACGTATTGGCACCATGGACCTCTGTTTAAGAACACAGCACCGCACCGCGCTGCATTTGGTAGGCGAGCACATGATGCACATTATGTAAAAACCAACACTTCCTCTTCACCTCCTACAAGAAAGCAACCCTGCGAGATATTCGCAATATTGGGGACGAGGTCCCCCAGCCTTTTTGTGGCATAGAAGCAAGAGTTAGCCTGCGTTTCTCGAGAAGCCAGCCCTTGAAGCCCTGCTGAGGTCGCAAGGCTGTAGGCTCTAAACTATGAGTCTGGCGTGGATCATATGAGGACTTTGTATATGTCCGTTGTCGACCTAGTGGTCTACGTTTAGAACCTGAAACACAGAGCTGGCTCCGGTGGCAGTCACTGTGGGGTGGTCCGGCCCATCGCTCCGAATGGTCACCGCCATCGGCAAGCTCGCCCACCGGCGCAGACACCGACGGAGCACAATGACCAGCAGACTTGACACAAGTTCCCCGTCACAGACTTTATGTTGGTGGTAGGTTACATCCCATAGTGAGCATCTCCTCTCGTCCACCAAGACTCTTCATCTGTCAGTTTAATGGTCCACTTGGAAGAGCATCGAGTGGACCAATCTTAAAAACAAACGTTTCGCCCACCGTCCCGTCCCGGGTCCTGGGGCCGTTCAGCTCATAATTCCCACCCGCCCTACTTGTTCTCGGCCCTGACCAGACAGATATCGGGCGAGGCCTTCAGCAACACCTGCTGCATCAACAATGGCCGAGAAGGAGACCCCAAACCCCATGGAGGGGCTACCTGAACCCCCAGCTGTCTCCGTCAAGACCCTCGCCGTCACGGGCATCATGGTCGACGTCTACGGCCTCGACGAGCTGCCCCCGAACCTCACCCATGTCTCGATCCTCTGGTTGCACAACCCTCGTCTTGGCACCAAGGCAAGAATGGCCCCCATGGCCCAGCGTGCCGTGAGCGAGTACAACGCCACGAGGCAGGCTGCGAGCACTCGGGGCCTGATAGCTGCTGCGTTCGGTAAGAAGTCTCCTGGGTAGATGCCCATGTCCCACCGGTATTCATGAGAGAGACACCTTGGCCTGGCTGACATGGCAACCGCCCCCCCCCCCCGCAGACCAACGCAACCACGGCACCCGCGAGGTTTACCCCCTCTCCAACCAGTCCTGGAACAAGGGGAACCCATTTCACGCCCAGGACATGGTGGGCATCATCTCAGGCACCGTCGTCGACACCAGCCTCCTCATCGACACCCTCCCCGGCTACCTCTTCCTCGAGTCGTGCCCGTCCCCTCCCGCCTTCGACCAGCACGTCTGCCTCGGCGTCTCGCTCGGCGGCCACTCGACGTGGCAGGCCCTCTTCGCCGAGCCCCGCATCTCCGCCGGCGTCAGCATCATCGGCTGCCCGGACTTCCAGTTTCTGATGAAGGACCGCGCCCGCCTCTCCAAGTTACCCACCTACGACAAGTCCACCGCCGGCGCGGGCTTCCTAGGCAGCCGCGACTTCCCCCCGGGCCTTGTCGCCCAGTGCGCCCGGTTCGACCCCAAGGGGATCCTCTTCGGAGCTGATGAGGTTGCCGAGACGCCGTCCGAGGCGCAGCAGGCCCGGCTCAGGCCCATCCTTGATGCTCACATCCGGGGGAAGAAACTCCTCATGTGCACCGGCGGAGCTGACAAGCTTGTCCCGTGGCGGTGCTCCGAGCCTTTTACCAAGTTCTTCACCGGCGCGGCCGAGGGCTGGTACAAGGACTCCGGCCTGGCTGCGGACAACAGGGTATACCCAGGCATCGGTCATGAGTGCAGTCCTGAGATGGTGGTCGACGCCGTTCGCTTTGTGTGTGAGGTGGTGCAGGGTGCAGGTACTGGGGGAGCTGCCGTGTCAAGAATCTAATAGATTTGAAGTATCTAGCAGGCTTGGTATGGAGTGCTCTGAATCCAGCTATAATGCCATGTCTCAGGACTTTCCAGACCGTGGTTCGTCTCTTGCAGCCCGGATATAAGCCTGCCAGAAAGAGAACATGGTCCAAAATGACCTCGGAAGCAATGTACTGTGAGGTTCACAGCACCTACCCGAGATCAAATTTAGGTTTACCACTAAGACAGTAAAGGTGGGTCCTACGAAGGGCAATGAGAACAGAGATGATCAGCATGCCGCTCTTACAAATTTATGTGTACCATGCTAGTATACATCTCTTTATGCTTAGGTAGAAGGTCAAAGGAAACGGCCAGCTCCATAGGACGGCTGGGCAGCACTGGTGATGCACTCTCGGCTTGGGACTGTGTTTATATCTCCCCCTAGTAAACAGAAGATTCATCAGAATCTCAAGCCGAGTCTACCCATCAGCCAGGGCCTTCAGCGTCTTGCCGTAAATATTGGATCTGCTGCTGAGCTTGACTAGTAATGACTGCACTTGGATTAGCCAAGTGCACTGGCGCTTTACTTGATCCTTTTCAATCGCAAATCTGTGTATCTGATGTTGGTCATCATGTGATTTAATGAGCTGTTATAAAGGGTTTCCTTAGCTCACAACTTAGGGGCCGCATGGATTTCGCTGCATTGTGGAAAAGACCGTAGTCACTCAGGCTTGCTCAGAGATTTTGAAGATTGTATGTTACTGGAAGTAGTCTGCTAGCTCTCAACCTCGAGGTGTGTCCCAGCAGTCATATGTCTACTGATCAGTCACATTTACGAGGCATTGTCTCAAGCAAGTCTTGAATTTTACCTTCCTGAAAAGAGGAACGGCAAGCTTTGTAGAGAGACCAGCCCATCAATCGGGTCTTATTGATCATTGCCTGAACTTTACTTCGAGCAAGGTCAAACGTTATCAATATTAGAGACTGAACCTTAGCTGATCAAGTCTGTTGATATGCTACCTTTGAGCATGTCTCTCTATCTTGGCAGTTTGATGACCGTTTGTGGCTTTCTCTTCTGGACTACTTCTAGTTTCATATGCCATGAGTTTAATTGTGCTACAAGGACCCTAGACATCGACATCATTTCTTCCTGTGAGAAGTTACCGGAAAGATGCAAATGTACTTGGAGAGATATCATATAATCTATCATCTCATTCTACTGCCTCAAGCTGCCGTTCGGCCTGTCTAGTCTAGGGTCGATCAGAACGAGTATCAGAAAAAGATTGTACAAGGATGTAATAGCTTCAGTCTCGGCCCCAAGGTCTCGCCTCACCTTGGACAAGGATTTCCTCGCCGTCCTCAAGCAGTCTTGTATCGATGCCACTCCGTTGTCTCTCATCCTCACTTCCGAATAATCTCTGAGATACACCCCATAGGTTCCTACGTGTTCTCTTCGTCTTGAGACCGTCCGACTGACCCTGAGGATCTTTGACCCACTCATTAACCGCACCCTCCTCTTGGCCGACTACCTCCGGGATGCCTGGAGGGTTGATACCAACAAAGTGAACCTTATCGAGAGGAAAGGCCAAGGCATTGCAGTGTGCTTCTACGAGGCGGCGCCGCTTGAAGGCGTGAGAGACGATGGTGAGAGAGCTGGGCCATCGGGAGGTGCTGCGCCAAAATTGAATTATGCTGAAGAGAATGTTTTGGTAGCTGTCCATGGCGCGCTCCTCGCATTCAACGCGGGGATGAAGAGGGATGGGAGACAACGGGTGTGAGCGAGTGAGAATGGGTGATGGCCCAGGTGGTGAGTTCAGGAGGCCCCAGTATGTGTTTGCGGCGGCGAGATTGGCATAGCTGCGGGCCTCCGAGATGGGGGTCGATGCAACAGTCGGACCGCTGAAGAAGGTTAGCATCGGTAAGTGAGCCAGATTTAAACACCTAGCCCTGGACTCACCCTGAGAATATCAGCATGGCCCGGTCATCTTCGCCCAGGATCTTTAGGCCTGCCTTGATATGTGCTGTGTACGTCGGTGTTTCACCCTTCTTCCAGCCTTGAATGATCCATTCTGACTCGTCCTGACCATTCGAGGGCCCTCCTGCCCAGATTGCATGGCCGCAGACGAGGATGAGGTGGCTTGGCGGCTGCATGCTCATGGTGTGTCGCCAACGGCTTGGTCAGAAGAAAGCGCAGGTTGCAAGAGGCAGCGCTTGTTTGTTGGGTCAATTGAACGTGGCCAATCAGGTTGGATCATGTGACAGGGTGCAAGAATGAGCCTCCGATGCATCAGTGCTCGATGATCCTGAACCGGTTGTTGCGCCCCGGCCCCCAGTAATGAATCAGGGCTCATTTTTGATCCCGTAGCCATCGCAATACATCAGAGACCAGGTATAGACTTCCAGCCACTACCACCGGGCCACCCTTGTCCAGTGCCAAGTCCAGGGTCTTGCTGATGTTCGCAGTATCATCATGGGTTTCGAAGGTGACGGCACCGCATTGACTCGCAGCATCCAGGATTGCCTTCGGCTCTTGGGGCCTGACCCAAGGCATACCGTCCACGGGTCCGAAGCGGACGGCTGTGGCCAGGTCGTCTGGTTGAATTACGACCTCTAGAATCCCACTCACATCCTTTCCTTGAGAGGCAGCAAGCACCCATGTGATCGGCCGTCCACCTGGCCGTAGCTGTTTGTTGACGTAGGCGGCTAGGACCTCGGCGGACTGGACGTTGTGTGCGCCATCCAGCAGGATTTCCCTCTCGTGAGGCGGTATCGTAGCCCTCTGGAGCCTCCCTGGCAGTCGGGTCTGTTTGATGGTAGACATCCACCGCTCGAGGCTCACGTCCTCGTCGGGACATGCGCGTCGGAAAGCCTCCAAAGCGCTGGCGATGTTCTGGATCTGGTGAGGCTCAAAGCCTGCCTGGGAGAGTGAGGTTTTCAGACTCGACATCTCGGACGGGAAGACGGTCTCGGCCCCGACGGCCTTGGCGTGGTCCTCGATGACCTGCAGAACAGAGGGCTCGTTGCTCTGGTCGACGATGCAAGGGACGTTCTCCCGCATGATGCCGGCTTTTGTGCGGGCGATCTCCTGGATGGTGTCTCCCAGCAGGAACTGGTGGTCCAGGCCTATCTTGGCGACGACGGTGACAACCTTGTGCTTCAGGGCGTTGGTGGCATCCAACGAGCCGCCCATGCCGACCTCGATGACGCCGAACTCGACCTTCTCGCGCTCCATGATCTCGAAGGCGGTGGCGGTCAGCAGCTCGAACTCGCTCGCGCCGATGCTGTCCCTGCGGTCCCTCTCCTTGACCAGCCGCTCGGTGTCGAGGAACAGCCTCTCAGACACGGGCTCCTCGTTGATGGTGATGCAGTCCCATCGGTCGATGAAGTGTGGCGAGTTGAAGCGTGCGCAGGAGCGGCCGCTGGCGTGCAGCATGGCGGAGAGATAGGCGCAGGTTGAGCCTTTGCCGTTGGTGCCGGCGACGTGGATGGCCTTCCATGACTGGGGAGTATGTTGCAGGAGGCGCGTTATGCAGGAGAGGCCGAGCTCGATCATCTTGGGTAGCCGATCCTGCTTCTCCTGCAGTGATGCCCTTCTACGAGGAATATGGTGCAACCGCGCAAGGCTGATTTATGTTTTGTGATACACAACAGCACAGAGCTGTGTGCACTGGCCAGTGCCCGTTCCACGATTGGTGACTGACGGACAGATGAGTCCTTCCGCCGAGGAGGGAGAAGGGAAGTGTGGAGGGCAATTAATGTTCACGGGCGAAAGGTGGAGAGAGTGGTGTCACGGCATGGTGGGTGCAATATATAATCTCACGAGCAGGCGAGGTAGATTATTCTCTGCATGAGAGCAGTATCTTTCTTACGGCGTCTCTATCTCGCATGCTGACAGTCATGAGTAGCTCGGTGCTCACTGCACACTAAGCAGAGGTGACGGACCAGGGTCGGACGCACGGACGGACAAAGCCTGGGGTCGCTTGTGCCGTGTGTTAGGGACTTGGCCTTGGTCTGCACCGGCGACACTAACAGCGGAAAACGTCCTTGGCATGACAACCTTGTCGCACCGTCCGTTGCCCGTTGCCCCCCCACCCACCTGGGACCCCCGATGCGCTTGCTTGCGCTATGCGTTATGCTCCTCCAATGCCCTCTCTTGCCCCTGCCGCCCCCGTCCACTCGAACCGCCTTCCTTCTCTTCGCCCGCCTTCCTGCCTTCCCGCCCCCCACCCAACCACCTGCACCTTGGACTTGCGCTTGCCTTCGCACCTTGCACCTCGCGCATTCATCCCTCGACAAACCCTCGTTTTCATCCGTAATCCTTTCAACCCTCACTTCTTCGCATCGCCTCGCGACCAGAAGAGAGGTGCCCATCACGCCGCTCATTCCTCCCCTCCCCTCCACTCCACTCCAGCCTGCGCAGTGTAGACACAGCCTGCACTGCCTCCTCATCATTTGGCAGTGACCTGAGTTCCCCGTTGTTGGGGGTCTTTTCGCTGCTCCTGCACCTTGTTCTTCTCGTGGCGCGTTTCGACGCTGGTTCGCCCTGATTTTTACCCCCCTTCCCTTTTTCTCAGCCCCTTGACTTGGACCCTCGGGCAGCCTTATCCTCTACCCTTGGATCTCGGAGCCGAACCAACATCGACAACAGTCATCCGCCATCGTCACCATGGGTTTGCCGTGAGTATAACAACCACCCTCCTCCATTAGCATCACCACCGTTACACCCTGCCTGCCATCCGCGCAACTCTGGAGCGGGATCCGCCCAGCGACGCGAACCCGTTGTGCTCGGCCACCCTAGCAGCAATCTACAACGCGCCACTCCATGCACGCATCAAAATCAGACCAGCCGCAACGCGAATGCGGGCAACGCTGATTTGTCGACGACCGTTACCGCATCTGCGATCATCTCTACTGCTCTGCGCATTTGCTGACTCTGCCCTTCCCTCTCTCCAGTCTCTACCGCGCGCCTGTCGAGTCCGATCTCAAGGCCAAGGTTCCCAAGGATCCTCCAACTCGCGCTCGGTCCACCATCCGTCGCCCCCGTCGAAGCCTCAACGATCCTAGCTCTCGATCTGCCTCGACAAGTGCACATTACTACAGCCGTCGCACCGGTCCCGGTCCCCGCGCTCGCATCATCTCGCCATCCTCTGCCGAGTCGCCATGGACCCCATGGGACAATGTCGAGCCTGCCGCTGCTGAGCCTCATGCGGCTTCGCGGTCCGCGACCCGCAGGCCTGGCGCGTCCGACCCCCTGTACCTGGTGCGGGACAGCACCACACAGGACCATACTGGCCGGCGCGAACCTGTCTTGCGCGAGGTCATCACCCGCAATGGTCCCATGAGCCAGGAAGTCGTGCGATACTTCGGCCAGCACATGGCCAGACTGTACGCCGACACGAGCTCCAGAGGCGGCCAAGACTGGGATGAAACTCCCCCTGCTGCCGGCGACCGAGAACGTGAATCTGCCTCTCCCGACGATGAGCCTCTCCTTTTGGAGGGAGACGAGTTCAACCAAGTAAGCGGTCTTGTTTTCACCAACGCACACCTGCTTTAAACCGCACGGCTCCTTGCTCAACCAAGAGCGCGTGCCCTCCAATTTACCACGCTTGCACCGACCGTTCCTGCAATCTCTCGAGTCGTGCATCCTCTCTAACCTTTTTTTCTCCAGCGGCCGACCAGCTTCGTGCGTGAGTCTGTGGCAAGACCGAGAAGTGACAGAGATGCCAGAGCTCGAACAGACTTCCTGCACCGTCAGAACGAGCGTCTTATCGTTATGAGGCGCACACTCAGGGCCCAGGAGCTGTCCGCCATGCGTGAAGGGCGTGAAGCCCGCGCAAGGCGGTCGACCCCTGGAGATGCCACGCTTGAGGCCCGCTTCGACGGACTGGGTGACCGTAACAGGAGCCTCAGTCCCGAGGGCGACGGTGTCTGGGACACGCTCCTCAGCTCCATCACCCCTGACCCCCAGCCGCCCAGCGTGGGTACCTCGTTTGCGTCCACGTCGGCGGCAACTTCTCAGCCCAGCACCGCGTCTGGCGCCAACAGCGCCAATTCGTCCCGCACATCCCTTGCCGACGGGCCCGACGGGTCCTACTCGGCTGAGGTGATTGGATTTGCCGATGCATGCGAGTCTGGCGGTGACAATTCCGACACCGAAGGGGATGAGGAGGAGGAGGCGCGGGAGAACATTCTTAGACGCTTCGGGCGGTCTCACGGAGATATGGCAGAGCGCGATGATGATGACATCGAGGTGTTTGGGGGCGTCGAGTCCATGCAGCGCATTGTACGGAACCTTGCCAGGCGCGAGGACATCCCCGACGAGTGGTGGGCCGAGGCGGGGCTCAGTCGCACGCTGGGCAGGGAGGGCTCTTGAGGAGACGGCGAGGGATCGGCAACGTGCGTGGGACTGAGGGTGAAGCACCGGATTCAGGTGCTTGCACAACCACCATGACCGAGCTCTTGGTTGAGTTTACGGATGGGGTCGTGCTCCACAGTCAATTTACGAAGTTACGGTTTACGGAATTGGAAGGGCAAAAAGATGATACGAGGCCCCTCTGGGCAGAGTGTAATGTGTGAATCGGTCTAAGCTGTTGGCGATCGGCAGAAAAGGCGATACCTTATCCACCAGGGGGTTTGATTATTTTGGCAGCTCCCTCGAGAGCAGTTGCCATCCGTCTCGCGCTGGCTTTCAACTTGTACGAATAAGTGACGCGATGCTGGTCGGCCTGCAGATGGGCAGACCTTGGCATCAGCCGTCATAAGGAATTGACTTCGTATTGTGCGTGTATCCATGGGATTACTGGTTCTCAGCAGTGCAAGCGAGTGAGTGGGTGAGTGGCGAGTCGCGACTCGCCAGACTTTCTTAGTGCAGAGTCGCGCTGCGCCCGCGTGTCGGCGTGTCAAGGTGCCAGGGTGCGTGAGCCGGTCCCGACTGCGAATCGCTGGGAGGGCGAGGATTGGTGGGGGACACGGGCGGATAAGAATATATCTCTGCATACTCTGCACGTGCATATTGACTGCGTCCCAATCGGCGTGGAGAGGCTTTTGGCTTCTAGCCTTATTACTGTGGTAGATTGATAATGGTGACGGACATCTTGGTCTGTGCCGAGTGGAAGCCTGGGTGAGCAGGGGTGTCTTGGTCATGGATTCGTGCTGGATCACGGCCTTGCTCGCGTCAGACGCGTGATTCTCTTGGAGAGGGAAAGGGGATCTCGTGCGTTGGCCGGGGACGCGCGAGGCAGTGTATTGCGGTGGAGTGATATGAAAGCACCGTGCATGTGTATCCACGATATCAGAGCCTGCATATAATATTGTAAGCATGAAGCCTTTGCCCATGTCCACCACCCAAATGCCTTGCACCGGGGCTACTCTCTCCACCCTGCTTGCCCAAGACCATGTCTTGAAGTGCTGGGTTTACCGTGCACCCCTACGTAGATTACTAGGTGCCAATATGCAACCTGATGTTTTCCCCCTGGGGCCTACCACGAGGGATAGTCTCTGTACCCTCCCTAATGATTCCAGCCTTATCCTAGGTCACCAGACAAAAGAACGTCAACAGCGTGGCGGCTCGGCGGGCGCCCTCAGGGATCCGGGATCCAGAGTCCAGAACTTTCTGACCGGGCAAGGTGGGCATGATGGGTCATCCAGGACGGAGCCATGTGGATCTCTCGGCTGATGAGCTGGACTGCAGCAAAGGCAGGCGAGGATGAGGATGAGAGGGAAAGAAAAAAAAATCGTGTCGGGTGTGACGTGCAGGAATGGGATGTCATGACGATGGTCGGTGACAGGCTGCCTGGATTGCTTGTTCCAGTGACTCCGGTTACTTCACGGGCAGTGCGTATATTTCCACGAAGCTTGTCCCAGAATGTGTATATTTTTATGTTTCAAGCCCGTTGTCTCCTGTGGCATGGTTCTATGATGAATATCGACCGTGTTGGGAGCGTAGCGGTTGCAACAGCACGTGCTTGCGAGTGTCTTAGGTAGCATGCATAGTCGAACCTGGAGCATCAATCGGGTTTCATCGAGCCATCGTTCGCGACCCGGAAAAGTCCAGGGAGGGGGCCTGTCCACGAGGCTACCTCAGGCCGCCCCATTGTACATCAACCATCATTGCCAGGCTGGACGGTACATAGACAGCGCCGGGGTGGGTGGCACTAAGGCTGGAACTGCTCGTCTGGCATTGATTGACAAGAGCCCAACTCGACTATGCATCCTGGGGATCCATTGATGCACATGCAGTGTGTAAACCTTGGACCTGATCCCCCGGCTTCCGAGACGCACTGGCAGTAAATACAACAGTAAATATTCACGAACACGGCAGTACAGGTAGAGTGTAAGTAAAATAGAATCTCACTGTGGTCCATTTCCAAGTACGTTACAATAGAAGGAAGCTCGAGGAAGGTACATATCTGGGAAGGGCAAGGAAGGCCCATTGAGGACCGACCACCTGGAACCTGGAACATGACCCATGCTGCCAGGGGGGGCCACAGAAGGAAACACAGAAGAAGCAAGCCCAAACCTAAGCCAGCCCAAGCCCAATGCTCCCATAAATTTCGGACGCAGACATTCTTATTAGACACACGGACATACAGACACACAGACACACAACACACCTGCTCGCCCGGCCATGCTTGCAATGCCAATGCAACAGCAGAAGCAGCAGCAGCTCCTCCAGCTCCAGCTCCAGCTACAAGCTCCAGGTCTGCAGCAGCACAGCCGGCTGGCACAGAACTGCTGCCATTGACCTTGGTTGCTGTCCCTGTCGCTGGTCTCGCCGTCTACCCCCACCCCAGTTGTTTTCGTGATCGACGCTGCCGCTGCCGACGCCGCCATCACTACTGCTGTTGGCGACCTCTCGCCCTGCCCAATCCACAACAACACCACCAACAGCCAAAGCTGGCCACCGTCCCTCGAACGACGAAGTGACCTGCCCGCCCGTCCGTCCCTCCGCCTCGTCCGACGAGCACCGCCCATCCGCATCCACTTCCGGTACCGTACGGCACGCCCAGACCAGGCCAGTCCATGCCGGGACACCGCGCCCCGCGCCCCACGCCCCACGCCCCTCTGCGACCCGCGCCTCACATCACACCCCGCTCTGAGATCATACCCTACAACGCCCCACCGCGAATCTCGTTGGCTTTTTGGGAAAGCAAAATAGAAGGAAGGCGGGAGAAAGAACGCAAGAGCAAGGAGAGGAGAAGAAAAAGAAGAAGCAGAACGAGCACAAGGAAAGTTCCGAAGGAACGGGCCGGAGAGAAGGCAGCGGAACAAAGCTGATACGCCAAACACCCCGTCTGAGGCTGCGGCTCCAGCCAGCTCGCTGCCGCACCCAACAGACCCGTGCGAGGCCACACGGCCAGTCCGGAGGTCTGACTGCCCAGGAGCAGGAAAGAACAGCGGACTGGCGCCGATCCATCGATCACTCAGTCAGTCAATCGGTCAATCAACCAACCAACCAATCGATAGGGCGGGCACAGGAGCTGCCCTGCCGTACAGGCCGCACCGACCAGATCGCTCCCGCCGCCTCTCCTTGTATGGAACCGAAACGGAACCTTGATCCGACCAGGGGCTACACAGGATTACTGGGAGGACGCCATGCGGACAGGCAGCTCCAACGCCGCCGAGCGAGCCTACCATGCCGCCGGAGGAGGAGGCAACCGGACCCCCGTCTCCGCGAGGACGCCCCGGAGGGACCCCGGCAGTTCCAATGCTGTCGTCCACGCCAGCGGCGGCCATGCGCGCGAGAGGGCTCTGCAGGACCCTGGTTTGAAGGATTATGTACGACCGACCAAGCTATGAATGTGTGGGAGACTGGCTAACACGGTCCAAACTGCAGAGGCTAGGCGACTGCATCGGCAAGGGCGCTTTCGGATCCGTCTACAAGGCATTCAACTGGGGCACCGGCGAGGCTGTCGCCGTCAAGCAGATCAAGATCGCAGACGTCCCAAAGAGCGAGCTGCGCATGATAGAGGTCAATTACCACTACTCCTCTGGCACAAACAAACCCAGAGATGGGACAGCCCACCCGGTTCCTGGACGTAGAGATTGCTGACGTGCGTGGGCTCTTACAGGCCGAGATCGACCTTCTCAAGAACCTCCACCATGACAACATTGTCAAATACGTCGGCTTTGTCAAGTCCCAGGACTGTCTCAATATCATCCTCGAGTAAGTTGGACTGGCATATGGAGGTGGGAAGGGATTTATGTGCTCGGGCGGATGCGAAAGGGAGGGGAGAGCTTGGATTGGAGGAGGGAGTGGGAGCTGACCGCTGGGCAGATACTGCGAGAACGGGTCCTTGCATTCGATATGCAAGGCGTACGGAAAGTTCCCCGAGAACCTCGTCGGCGTCTACATGACACAGGTTTTGCAAGGCCTCCAGTACCTCCATGACCAGGGTGTTATCCACAGGGACATCAAGGGTGCCAACATCTTGACAACCAAGGACGGCACCGTCAAGCTGGCCGACTTTGGCGTCTCGACCAGCACGCTAGCTGGTCCCGACAAGGAGGCTCAGGTGGTTGGCACGCCGTACTGGATGGCCCCCGAGATCATCCAGCTCTCTGGGGCGACTTCTGCCTCGGACATCTGGAGCGTCGGCTGTACCGTCATTGAGCTGTTGCAAGGGAGGCCGCCCTATCACAACCTGGCTGCCATGCCGGCCTTGTTCGCGATCGTCAACGACGACCACCCTCCTCTGCCGGAGGGTGTCTCGGCGGTCAGTCTTTCTTCACCCATGCTGGAGCGGGGCAGGGCAAGCTTTTGGACTGATTTGACTGACTTCTGTCGCAGGCTGCTCGGGACTTCATGATGCAATGCTTTCAGAAGGACCCAAACCTCCGCGTGTCGGCGAGGAAGCTTTTAAAACATCCCTGGATTGTTGGCTGCCGCAGGAGCGACGCACCCGTATCCAAGAGACCTGCAAACTTCAGCCAGGCGGTCGAAGAAGTCAAACAGTGGAACAAGGCCCTCAAGTCTTCAGAAACCGCGCTGAGGGCCTCCACAGGCTCCGACAGCAGCGCCCAGACTGCCCACGCACAGCCCATGTCCAGGTTCACTGCTGTTGCGGCAGACCCACACCGCGCGAACCTCGCAACTTCCGGGAAGAGGCCGCTGGGCATCACAAAATCCAAGCCCAACCCGGACGCGTTCCGCTCACCTGAGGTTGCCGATGATGACAACTGGGATGACGACTTTGCGACTGCCATCTCCCCGAGCGCCCTCCATCTTCCCCACCTCAAGCCTCAGGACAACTTCGGGGGCATGCTCTCCGCCGATAGGCTCAAGCAATATGCGTCCATTGACGAGGCCAGCGCCAGCAACAACTGGGACGACCAGTTCGAGGGCGACCTGCAATCCGCCAAAGGCTCCTCTCGCCAGTTCCTCGACCAGGACCCCCAAGAACAGACTATCCGTCCCACCCCCAGAAGGTCGAGCAAGTCTGCCGAGGCGTCAAGAACCCCACAACAGCACGGAGGAGGGCATGGACACCGGAGGACCAGGAGCAAGCAGGTGTCGTCCTCGAACGTGCCGCTGATTCAGAAGCAGCCCGCCAAGCCGGCGCTCGGCAGCAAGTTCGAGCTCCCGCTGCGGCCGGAGGCCATCTACCGGGAGCAGTCCATCGAGGACTTCTCGGATTTCTTCCCTGAAGCGGACAATCTGTTCAACAAGAAAACGAATCGTCCCAGAAAGGTAAGCATATGCGTGAGCGCCGCACAGCAGCAAAGTGCTGCCCGGGCACATTCTCGCCCGAGGAAGGGCGGGGAGCTCAAACTTGAATTGTCTGTCCAGGCCATTTACTAATGCTTCACACTGCCAATAGGAGGACTCCCAGTTGATGCCGCCACCTGAACTCAAAACTCAACACTCTCAGCCCAACATCCATATTGTGCCCCCGTCCGTTGGCAGTGACAGTCCGCGCCACCAGCGCACCCCCTCGCGGCCTCCAGCTCCAGATGAGCAGGCACCTGTGAGGAGGACACGTTCACAAATTGAGATCCAGAAATTTGCCGAGGGCGAGGACGACGAGGACTTCTCCGACATTCTTGGTCCTAATAGTGCCCTGGTAGAGAAGGAAGACAGCGACCGAGGCTCTGAGGATGGTACGGGTGGCATGATGCTGCTCTCTAAGCTGTCCAACAGCTCTTGGCTCGGTGACGACGAGGACGAGGACGACCCGTTCGCCATGATGGATCCCGAGTACAACGAGATGGACCTCGAGGCCAACATTGCCCGGGACCGGCACGCCCGCCTAGCTGAGCGGGTGGAGGAGCTTGTGCAGCTGCTCAAGGTCGGGACCGAGATCACAGGCGAGGAGCGGGTCTCCGATGTTGCCGAGGAGCTGGTCTACCTGCTGCATGAACATGAGGATGTCAAGGGCTTGATCATCGGCGCACATGGCCTGTTGCCCATCTTGGAGCTGCTCACTCTGCCGCCGGACACCATTAGCACAGCCAAGGGCCGCCAGGACATGATCTTGTGGCTACTTAAGGTCGTAAATAAGGTCAGTCTAGCCATGCAGAGTCTCGCGTTCTCGAACCACTTGTTGACAGCCAACAGATCATCTTCCGTGACCGGGAGCTGCAGGAGAATCTGTGCTTCGTCGGCGGCATTCCAATCATCACAAAGTTTGCTGCTCGGCAATTCTCCAATGAGATCCGCCTCGAAACTGCTGATTTCGTCCAGCAGATGTACGAGACATCAACCCTCACGCTGCAGATGTTTGTCAGCTGTGGCGGCATCTCGGTCCTTGCTGGTTTCCTGGACGAGGACTACGACATGTCCCGGGATCTGGTCCTCATCGGCGTTAATGGCATCTGGAGAGTGTTTGAGCTCCAGGGACCTACGCCCAGGAACGACTTCTGCAGGCTCTTTTCAAAGGCAAAAGTGCTTGATCCACTGGCAGAGATTCTTCACAGGGTGTTGGACGCGGACGAAAAGGACGAGCTGTCCGAATTTGTCGAAGGGCGGGTCGTTAACCTCTTCTACATGTTCTCCCAGGCGGACTACGAGGTCAAGGAGCTGATTGCTGACCGTGCGGTTCTCAAGACCGTATTGAAGGACCTCGAGACTATGACACCTACGCACCAGATCACCATGCTAAAGTTCATCAAGAACCTCTCTAGCCTGCCAACTACCGTTGAGGTGCTTCACTCTGCAGACGCAATCGACTATCTGATTGACCTCCTAGGACACAGCTTGAAGAAGAACACACGGCATTTCAGGGAGATCTCCAACCAGGTCCTGAACACCATGTTCAACCTGTGTCGTCTCAGCAAGGAGCGACAAGAGTACGCAGCGGTCCACGGTATCATCCCGTTGCTGTTGAAGATTATGAAAATCGACCGCCCGCCCAAGGAGTTTGCCTTGCCAATACTTTGCGACATGGCTCACTCAGGAAGCAAAGGGCGTCGATATCTATGGCAGAACAAGGGCCTAGACTTCTACGTGTCTCTGCTCGCGGACCAGTATTGGCAGACCACGGCGCTTGATGCCATCCTTGTCTGGCTGCAAGAGGAAACGGCCAAGGTGGAAAGCCATTTGCTGGGCGGTAACTTCCCCTCCGCCATCGTGGCCTGCTTCGATAGTTCAAAGGCGAACGCCTTCGCTGCTTTCGATGCTACTCTTCTTGAGCCCTTGCTCAAGGTCTTCCGCCTGAGCCCTACCCTGGCGGCGTCATTGGGCAAATCGGAGATGTACAGGGGCATTGCTACAAAGCTGGGCCACAAGAAGCCGGTGGTGCGGCTCAACCTACTCCGTCTCGTCCGCACCATCATGGACAGTTGCGAACCAGATCTGGGTGTCAACTCTGTGGGCGGCGGTGCAGAGTTGCAGACGCTCTTCGAGAACATACAGATGCTTGAGAAGGACCCAGCCCTGCTGGTGCGCAACCTCGCGCACGAGATCTCCAAGAGCCACATCGAGGGAGATTATTTCGAAACCAAGAGCCTCGGTACCGGCTCACAGAACGGCGGCAGTGGGCGTTCAAGGTCCGGCGGGTCCAGGAGAATGACAAGTTATGCCACGCCTCCTAGTCTGACCCACTCAACGACTGCCCCTGGAGCGCCGCCGAGGACGCCCACGCAGACACCGCAACTACGGCACACAGGTTCGGCAAGTGTGATCCAGCAGATTGCCCACACCCCTCGCCGTTCTCAGACAAGTCTGGTGCACGAGCAAGATGCCATGTTTGCAAGGCCCCGGAGCCGGGGAGCAGAGGCAGGGCTTATGAGCCCGGCCATCTCGACTCCACGACGTGTATCCGGCGATGCCAACGCGGCGGGGAGGAGTAGACTACCTAGGGGCTCGGTCTCGTACTCACGCCCGAGCACGTCTGGTGGGCCGAGCCTTCACCACGGCAGGTCTGACAGCTCACTGAGTAACAAGGAGAACTCGGGGGCTGCGGCTGCCGGAAGGAGAGGCTCTTATGTTGTAGGCGCGAGGAGTGGGAGTGGCGGCAGCGAAAGCTCTAGTGGATCACTGTATCCACCGTCGTCACCTGCCGTTGAACGCGACAGGCCGAGCGGTGGTATCAAAAGGCGGGCCAGCAGGGTGCCCAGCTCGGAGTTGCGTTATGTAAACGGCAGCAGCTCCGCTAGAACCGAAGAATCTGGAAAGTGGTCCTAGAACGGCCGCTCTGATCAAGGAGAACCGCAGTCCAGCCGAAAAGGGCCATCCCCCGCGCAAAATAGCCAACGAATATACGAAGGAGAGCACGAGGAGCCCGGTGTAGGGAATCGCAGCGCCCAACTGTCTCTCGCTGGGGATGTCGATGCGATGAGTAGCAGCCCAGCTACGGCCAGCCTCAGCCTGACCGGCTCGAGATTGAAGGCACAGCTTGATGCGAGCCGGCGGCCGCCCCAGACTCGCCATGTTCGGCGCGCCGTGTCCTCCCATTCCACGCCAAGGAAGAAGAGAGAACAACAGAGGGAGAGACCTAGGACAGTCGCGGAGACGAGGTCGTCCCCGCCCAGAGGACGGAATGGCAACATAACCCCCACGTCGAGGTCGAGCGCGAGTCCCGCCCAAGAGCCGTCACCCTCTCGCACATCCGTGGGGCGTAATACAAGCCCAGAGAAATGTGCGGCGCCAACGCCATCTCCTTCTCGCTCCAACTCGACTGACTCGACCCCAGGCAGGACATCTCCTGCCAAGGCGTCAGGTAATAGGCAACTCACCATGCAGGCGTCGCCTCACTCAAGCCCCAAGAGGCAGACACCGTCAAAACTGAAACTCAGGGACAGCCTAAGCCCCGTGAAGATGTCGTCTACGTCAGCTTCTGCCCGCTCGTCGCCTGGTATGCATACCAGCGGCTACGCAGACCCCATAAAGAGAGACGAGCCGAGGCTGAGTTCTTGCGCAAGTCCACCCAAAAGGACGCCGCCGAAGCTCAAGCTGAGGAGGAGCATACAGATGGCTGACCTTGCCAGCCTGGGCCGCTCTCCGTCGCCGAAGAGCCCGGCCAAACCAAGCCCTGCTGCGACCACTGGAACCGAGCCAGGCAACCCGCCGTCTCCTAGCACACGGCAGACACGCAAAGACTGATTGCCGGTCTTGTCGTGGTCGAACGCTTTCGCAATATGCGCCTTTGCACTGCGACGAGAACTGAGTGTTCTGGCACTGGTACCTCCGCAGAGGCGTACTTTGCAGGCACAAACATGTAGCTTCGTGCTTTCACATGTACATTTATGCTAAAGTTTTTCTTTTCGAGGCTCTTCATTTCACTCACCCTCTTGCCAAGACTGGAATACCTGGCATCCGCGTTTTAGTAGTTATGAAGGCTCCCGTCCTCTAGTTGGCTGACAAGGGTGATGTTGGCATTAGAATAATCCAGGGCCTTTCTGAGCCGAGGCTGGCTGGCATATTAAGGCATTGGGGGTATGCATGGTATGGGATGGAAGGGAAGGGCAGTAATTGCATGGCAACAGGATCTCACTCAGCTGAGAATTAGGCTTGCAGGGACAAGTCACGCCTGGCAATTGCGTGTTACGCGGGGCACACACGCCATAGCACCAGTAAATAGCTGTTGTGGTGAAAACTATTGAACAAAGCACAACGGAAACGGAAACGGTATCGCAGAGTGTGTGTATGTGAGGGAGGGAGTGTGTGTATGTGTGTTGCAGAATCCTTTGTGCCCAAGTTGGCATTTCAGCGCCGCCCTCGATTTGGCATTACATGGGTATGGCCACCCTCCCTGGCCCCCTTGATGCAGCATTTCGATCAGTGAGTCGGATAAATTCTCACCCAGTGCTGATAGGACACGACAGCTAAGAGCCCAGAAGTTCCGGTCACCGATATCTCGTAGCTTCGGCTCGTCACCTCCAACCTCTTTTATTTTTCAGGATGGCGCCAGGGCAGAAGACGAACATCTTTGCAGAGCAGGCGGCGGGGGCAGCGCAAGCAGCACAGGCGGCGCAGGGAGCACAGGGAACACAGGCGGGGCAAGCAGCACCAGAGCAGAAGACAAATATATTTGCGGAACAGGTAAAAGCACAGGCAGCACTAGTGCAGGCAGGAAAGGCAGTGGAAGAAGCACCAGGGCCGAAGAGAAACATATTTGCAGAACAGGTAGCAGAAGCACGAGCAGAACAAGCGGCACAAGCGTCCCGGGCAGGACAGCCAGGACAGCCAGGACAAGCAGCATCCTTGAGCCCCGATCGTCAATACGGTGAATGGGAAGAAGCGCCCGATCATGACAAGTTTTATGTCCCAGAATGGACGCATCCGCAATGGTCTCCCAGTTTTGAATACGATGACTCAGGCGAGAAGCGGAGGCGCGTCTATTTCGAGACTGCCCAGATGCTGCGTCCTGCGATCCTGCCCGTGGACGCGGACAAAAACCCTACAGGCTTTGCTCGGTAAGCAGTCTCATCATTATGCATATCACTTGGATCCAATACCCCGCCGTCATTCAAGTATCGTTGCTAATTGTCGGGTCACACAGCCGCTTTGGCATCTATCTCAGAGATGATGAGCCAGAGCAAAACCCACCTGTTGGTCGATCTCTAATGAGCCCGAGGATCAACCCAAGGGAGCCCACGACAGACCTCAAGTCCTTCTTCTCGACGTGGACAGAGGAAGAAAGCTGGCAGTCATATGTTTTCCGTGGGCCGACGACTCAAGAGGTCTCTAACTACTGCTCCATGGCAACGACAATGTTGAAAACAGCATTTTACCACCTGCTAACCTTTTACATTCCTAGATGATAGCCGCAGGGGTGTATATTCCGAACCATCGCTTCAGCGGACCTGTTATCGAGGGAGACTTGCACCCGTGAGTGCGTCACAGCCAGCCTGTCAGGAGGATCGAATCATTAATGCTTTCCAGCTTTCTAACCAGGGATAAGTGGGTGGAACTACCCCAAAACACCACCATGATGAGGAATTACATCCCCGACGCACGCTGGAAATTCGGAGACCAAGAGGGCATCTATACCACTGGTGTAAGTCGAATCGGTTGTGCCTATCTCCCTCCAGCCAAAGCAAACCCTCTGTCTCTAACGTGCGGCAGGACGAAAGAGTTTGGGCGGTCATGCAGCCGGCGCTTCGATTAGCAGGGAGGGTCCTCGCCTCAAACCACCCATTCTGGTGAGAAATAAAGAAGACTGTGCCTCATTATCCCTGCCCCCAGACACCGAACGGACTCCCTGGTTATACACAGAGAAAGCACCTCCTCACATGCTTACAAGATGCCGCAGGAACGCAATACTGAGCTTATACCATCTTCGGCCGGTACCTTCAGATGTAGACGGTCGCACAGATGCCGCCAAGGAAGAGGCCGGAGCCGCACTCATGTCGGTATGGCTAGATGAGAACAAGCCAGGAATGTACCAAGCAGCAGCAGAACTTCGGCAGCTGGGATTTCGGTCCAGGGACACGACCTTGGCGATGCTGGACCAGTGTAAGCCACCGCACCCATGCTAAACCCGAACAAATACAGCTGGCTGATATGCATCTTCTACGTCAAGATGTTCGTTTCGCTATCGGTTCCTGGTCACAAGACGGTTTTGACGGAAAAGATTCTCGAGCATATGCCGCCACCTGCCGTCTCCCGAGCGTCCTCGGGGAAGGTAGATTCTCCTCCAGTGGACAGCCGGAGCCGCGCATCGTGATCAACTGTAGGTACCGAGAATACATGAGAGGTTACAGCTTCGCGTTACTGTGGAGGCTGACGGGCTGTGACCTAGTTGACCCCTCAATAATATGGCCGCTGCTGACGGCGGAATTTCCGGAGGCGCACACTGCGGCCACTTTTGTCTTAGCGAACGTAATACTGCACGAGTTGGCCGTGAGCAGTTCACTTTGTGCCCCGTCCGGCCCGAGACCATGTGTTGGCTGACACGCACCGGCCCGCAGCATGCTTGTCATTGTGAGTGAGCCCCCGAGCCCCAGACGTGCACGTCCACGGTGGATCATGGACGGCCTTTGATGACCGCGGGCTAAACCAACACGTATCCAAGTTGCACATGAATTTCTGCTGCGGGAGCCAGAGGCCACTTTGAGGACCTTGCGAGCCGCCAGAGACCTCGGAATAAGCGAGGACATGGTCGCGCGATTCCGTCCGCTGGGCGTCCAGATGTACGGCAAACAACGGACGACCCCTGATTACTTGTAAGTCCGGCCCGTTGCACGTTGGAGGCGGGAGAGAGGCTAGGTACTCGGCAACAGCCACTTGTTGGCCCCTTGGTCGACGGATCCGTTTCCTCCCCTGCTGGAGTGTGCTTTGCTAAGTCGACGATTCACAGCTTCGAAGAAGGCCCGCAGAGCGAAGAAGGCAAAGAATTCGAGTCTCTGGTGCGTCTTCTTGATCGCTGATTCGTTTCTCTGCTCCTTGAAGTGTGTCAATAGGGCTAACGCCTCGAGCGCAGGTCTGGGGTGAGACCCTGAGTCTTGGACCGCTCGCTAGAAACCCACAAGGTGGTAGCTATTTGCATCCCTACGTTCTGGCCATCTCCTGGCCTTGGAGTCACAAGTACCCATTCTTGCAGCACCCTGGGGTCGATAGGTCGGAGTATGCGCCGTATGCAAGCGGAGGTTACGAGGGCTATTTGTTGAACCCACCTGCTCCCGTGTACGAGCAGTGGAGGCCCGTCGAGGTGGAGTATTACGAACGTTTCTTGCAAGAGGCATGGTGGCAAGGCCAGTTCCAAAGGTTTGGTCACCAGGCATTGAGGCTCAACCCGCCGTTCAACGCTCTGATGGTCTTGCCGGTATTGGAAAAGGGCATCTTTTTGGCTATCTGAAACTTGAGCTGGACCAGGACGATTATGAGTTTTTCAGAGACGAGGCAACGACAGGGTTGTGAGTTACTTGACTTCGCGTCATACTTTCTTTCTCGGAACACCCAACTTGAACTGCACAACTTGCCCAAGAGACTCGGTCGACCTCGAGGCTTTCCAGTCGCATCAATCGTCGCGGGACGAACCGGCATTTTCAAGGACGGCTCCGGGAAAGTGCTGACATGCTGTCTTCCATAGGTACGAACTGAGGCAGTTCCCCCTGGCCCAGTGGCTATGGCATGGGACAGAGGGTCTTGTCATCGGAAACCTCACAGCAGCCCGGCTCAAGTTCGAGGCCAGGACGTGGGGGAGAACATATGCAAAGATAGACA
The DNA here is from genome assembly GCF_014595645.1 of Diaporthe citri. Lineage (NCBI taxonomy): Eukaryota > Fungi > Ascomycota > Sordariomycetes > Diaporthales > Diaporthaceae > Diaporthe > Diaporthe citri. The sequence continues at coordinate 354,181 of NW_025064863.1, forward strand.
CCCAGGTGGACAAGTGCCTGGCCGACATTGGGGATTTGGGCAACGCGCTAGAAGGCTGGCTCGGAGACAGCATGGCCGGAAGGCTCACGGCCGATGCCCAGGCGACAATAACGGCTGCGTGTAAGAATGAGTTCCCCGAAACACAATCAAGGCTCACGCCTCTTTCGTCCCCCCCATCCCTTACGTAGAGGACTGAAAGGCCCCGGCGCAAGCACCGACCAAGCCCTGATCTGATACAAATCAAACTTATTGACCTTGATTTGTAGTTGACCGAGCTGCCACCACCATTGTTAGCGACGATCTCATGGTCGTTGAGCGGCTTTTCAGATACTCCATACAATACGCCCAGGCGCTTATCGCAATGTATTCCCTCCTCCCAACGGAAAAGGAAAGAAGAACCGTGCACCGGCGGTACATGACGCCCCTCAGGAACCACCTGAACTCGGTGCGCAACAAACTTGGCACGCTCACACAGAGGCTCGACGTCTTCGCCGCCGCCGCCGCCAGGGTCGACGGCCAGAACCCCCTGGCCGCGCTGCTCCAGGGCTTCCGGGGCTACATCGTCGAGTTCCTGCAGGTCGCGCGCGTCGTCAACGCCGGCCTCGAGCACGTCATCGGGCTGCTGGCGGACGAGTTCATCGCGCCCGGCCTCGACTACGCGCGCCACCCGGAGACCCTGCCGGCCGTGCCCGAGGCGAGGAAGCGCCTGACCATGTCCGCGAGCCTGAAGAAGGCCGCGCTGCGCAAGGTGCAGAATCTGAGGGGAGACGCGCGGGATCGCGTTAGGTATTACGTCAGCAGGTGGACGGAGATCGTTATGCGAAAGCAGACTGAGCAGCGGAATGCTGCCGCCAAGGTGGATGCTGCCACCGAGGTGGATGCTGCTGCCATGGAAGTAGACCCCTGACGGCTCACGTGGCTTGCTATCCGGGCGGCCAGCCGCCTTGGTCGGCTCTGGGGGGGGGGGGGGTCGCGAGGCTGGATTTGTTTTGATCTTGGGCAGTCTGGTGCTGTCTCAATGGGACCCGGTTTTCGCCAATCTGGTCACTGAGAATAATACCCTTGTCACCCAGGGTGAATGGCGAGCCTGGGATACACTCACAAGAAGAGCACGGACATGGCGGTTATGAGCTGTGTTGCGAAATGTTTAGGGAGCACCCATGGCCAAGCCATGGATGCCAATAGTAGAGAAAGAATCGACTTGGAGAGCGCGGCCTGGTTCTGATTAGGTTCTGGACAACTAGTTACTCAAGATGGTCATCTTTGGTGGACCACTGGCTACATATATAACGTAATTTCCGGTGGGTTCCAGATAGCCTGATGGCCATCTTGGGTGCCTGCCCGCCGGAAGAAATTACATGTTGTGAACAGCCTTGCTGTGACTATAGCAGGACGCTGGATGGTCTGGGGTGTCTCTTTTCACTCAATATCACTCGACCTTCCAAATGACAGTTTTTGTGTAATTACATGGGCACGCAGAGGCCTTTTCTCCAGCGTATGATCATCGACTTGGCTGAAGACTTGCCCCGTGGCGGGAAAAATATTGCGTGGGTGAGATCTTTTCTAGAGTAAGAACTGACCATGTGCTCCGACCCATTCACGCGTTCGCAAACAGCAAACTTGCGCTCTACAGGCCACAACCCACCCCCTCAGATTTCGTACAGTCGCTCGCTTTTGTAGTCGTCTGTCCCAAACTCTGTTGTCCATAACAGCTCCTCAATATTCTGTTTGTGCCGTCGTGATACGGCAGCAACAGCATTCATGGCTAGCCCAGCAGCTTCTGCATGGCATCTGCAAGGCACCAGGTCACTAAACAGGCGACCCGAGGCGCGCTGCTGGCTCGAGACTGCAGGCTCATGAAGATTCGGCGCCGGCAACCAGAGACTCGATGTCTGGTCACTGAGCCCAGTAAATTTCCACCTCGATGCCAACATCGACCGGAGGCGCGGTGTTTGTTCGGGTTTGAAAAAGGTCGACAAGATCCCGCCTCAGCCGTTCCAGTCCATCGAGACACTTCGTCGGCCGATCGCAGGCGCATGATTCCGTCACTGCCTTCCGTAGTGCTACAAACGTTCTCAAGGGGAGTCGCTCGGTAACGCTGAAGTTGTCGGGTCGTATTTGTGTTCCGAGAGCAAGGTGACTGCAACGGAAATAGTCGTGCACTGCGACGATGGTAAGTTCCCTGAGGCTGGGATGCACCCCAAGAACTTGTCGGTCCAAGGGGCCCAGTGTTTGAATGGCAGTAGACTTGATGAGCACAAGCCTCTGGAGTCGGAAAAACCAATGAGACATTGTTGGTGACTGGTGGGGTCCAGAGGCAGGGGGAAACAGGCCGGTCGGCCCCTCAAGGTATTGAAGGAAGTTTTTGCCTCCGCCGAGTCCGTTATTAGCAGCGAAACAAAACGTGTCATTCTTGAAGTTGGCCCAGATATAGAAAGGACTGTCCATTCTCGTGGGCGTCTGGATGGAACCGAATGTTGCTGCGCTGGTGTGCAAAGAGTCGGAAACATAAGTCTGGTACCAACTGCCGCTGCTCGGAAGCTGAATCTTGGTGTTGGGAGTGATGGCTACGTCGGGAACTTGAGTCTGATCCGGATCATCTGCATTTGCGGTGTTGGCAATGCGCCGGTCTGTGTATTGGTCGGCGCATGCGTACAGATGGCCAGACCAATACACCATCCTGCGGAAATAGTGCCGACGACGCGGCTGTGTGCACTCGTAAAGCTCCCAGATGTGGAGTTGGAGCTCGCGGGGAAGGTCGCGAAAGCGATGGAAGTGCTGCAGTGTCGACATGGCAAAGTTGACGGCACACCATAGAGAGGTGCAAAAGATGTTGACTGTACTGGAAGACCGTCAATTTCTGGCTGGTGGCACGCGTATTTATAGAAGATCGCACTGTGATAAGGGTCACAGGCCACCAGCAGTTTGCTCCCTGCTTTCTCAGGTTGTGGCAAGCCTCCTTGCGATCAGTTCCAGGACGAAACTTTGATTTTTGGGCGGTCAAAAGAAATGAGGCAACGTAGCCTATGTATGTCCACATGCCAGGCAAATTCGGCCTTCCCAATTGTGGTGCATACAGACACTCATGCTCTGTGTTCAGTAAGGCCGTAAAGGCTTGTGCTGTTGTCCCACGGAGAACGTACCAAAATTCGCCCTGAAATACAGTCCAGACACAGGAGTCCGCATAACGATTGGGTGGGAAACGCAGTCCTTGCTGGCCAGGGGCTCGCGGGTGCCCACGGCGGCGGCAACTGCACAAAAAAGCTAGCAGGATAGCTGTGTTCATGGCGCGTTGGACTCCAGCTTGAGAGCAAGCCCACGGAAATAATGGGTTATGCTGTGGCCCTGCCTGTCGCAATAAAGCGGGCGTCTGCCTTGCTGGCAGGGCTGCTTCAGCTTTGCCCCCACAGTCGAGGGTCCGCCTGGACCACCATAACCTGAAATCATCTGAGATTGTTGGCTGTCGTTGTGAGACACTGAGGACAATTGGGAGCTACATATGTGGACTTAGAGACTATTGCAGCCATACGTCAGGTCGCCTCCAACCCACTTTGGCAAGTAGCCTATACCCATCTACATATGCAACTGCTCTGTGTGTGATGACGGCCATGTCAGTGGCGGAGTATTCATCTGAATTGCATTTCAATGGAATGTGGAGACGGGCACATTTCAAGTTCCAACATTCACTTTGATCGTCACCAAAAAGTTCTTTTCGTATTGGTACTGTCTTCTGTGAAATTCAACTCATTCTCTCAACCATCAAGCCTCTTGTACTGCTTTCATGGTTGCACTTGAAGGATTAAGCCTTGCTCAAGCTGCCCTCCAAGACATTCTTCTCGGTCCTGGGCGTCATCTTCTCGTAGTCCTGGGTCTTTGAACTCGCGGTAACCGATTTCCTACCAATTGTTAGCAGCCAATGAACTATTGGTGAGCGCGTTGAGTAGCAATTTACACCGTAGTTTCCAACCCGTCCTTTTGGGTCAACTCAACCTCATACTCGTAATAGCTGCCAAAGCGGCCAGATTTCTCACAAAACTTCTTCACCTGGCCCTTGTACTTGCCGTCAGCCCCCTGGTAGATGACTTCCTGGTCCTCAGAAAACTTGGGCGCCATGTTGTTGTTCCCAAGTGTAGTGTTTTCCTTGTGTGTTTCTTGCTCTGAACACTGCGTGTCGTTGATGCAAGTTCGTCGTATTGGTGAGTGGTTTTGTTTCTGGTGGTGTTTCTGGTATTTGCCTTGCTGAATCAAGCTGCTGGAAGAGGGAAAAGGGGGACTTATACACTAAATCTGGGAAACAATCACTGCAGACTTCAGCCAAGTTGTTTTCCCAACAGCAGGTTCTGAGTGATGAGCATGACTTCCATTCATTCGTTATCATATGTCATGTCAGGGATTTGAGAATCATCTCATGTCACACCTAGTCCACAATGCAGTGCTGTCACCCTTGATCAATGATAAAGCTGTGAAATAAGCCAACATGTACCATACGGTCTTCACATGGGTGACTGCTGAACGGCTGTGACTGTTGTCAAGTTGCCACTCGTCATGTCTGAAGTGACGTGAACAGATGACTTTGCGGTATCAATGAAAGCGATGCTCACTAAAGATTTGTAACCGTCCTTGTGCTGGCTTCCTAGAATGAGTTGGTACTTCCAAAAGACTCAGCAGGTTTACAAAAATCTCTCACATACTCCCACAACCAGTTCCATTGTTCTGTAGCGAGACTGTTGGATAATGACGCAGGTTGCAACTCGTTGGTTGAAGTCGCACCAAAGGGCCACGCTCATGAAACCCAAGGCATGATCCAATCTGAAAGACGCCAGCTTCTTTGTTCTGCGTACTCGGTCCAACATCATTCGTCAAGGCAATATTTTGAAAATAAAATAGAGGATTATTCTCTAATGGGTGTCTTCCACCTCAGCCACCCACAGAAAGTTACCCCATAGCAATTTATCATCAATGGACTACTGTTATCGGTGTTTTTGTTTTTATCTAACGCTGGGTCTTGAGCATTTACCACTGAATGAAGGGACCGCATACAGCTACGTATGTATACGGATTAAGAACGAAACCACTTATCATCAATGAGGTTACACCATGAGAAGGTGTGCGAATTGGGCTTGGGTATGCGAGTTACTAGTTGGCGCGAGATGCTCTGATTGGCTGCAGCTTTGGTGGCAGGGAGGTATCTGTGTACCATCCGTTTTCTTCTGTGCGAATATCCGTTTTCTTAATAATTGGCACATTCCGTGCACCGGTGACAGAACGAATTGATCAAAAATTTGGGTAGTAAAATATATGTGCATTATACAATCTGGGAAGGCAGAAACACCAGCGTAGACCGGTGGAAAACTCCACAATAAAGGGCTCCTGTTAGATCTTATTCGAAAGCAATCCATGCCGGTACGAGAAAAAAAGGAAAAAGACAATTGACTCTCCTGCTTTTGCCTCTGATACCTACCCATACTTATCAACGCCTCCTAGGATGTCTACGGCGGCGACGCGACCTTTCAAACTCTGCTCTGAGCTCTGCCGAGACGTTGCGAGCTGGCTCCCAGGTGTCGAATTCGGGACCCCATCCTTCCCACCTAATGAGGTATTGACGACGATGTTTGGGACCCCGCACCTGGATGATCCTTTCCACCAGGTACACCCCATCCTCAGACTCTGGGTAACGAGGTATGGGGGAGGGCGGTGCAGACGAGGGCGGAGAAGAAGGAGCGAGCGAGGGAGGATGGCAGTCGGAAACTCTTTCCGTCTCCTCGACGTCGATTTGCATGGATTCCGGTGTCTCCGGTGTGTCAGAACAATCATCGTCGATATTCCCCAGTTCTCGGATCTCCGGACGGTCAAAAAGCTGTTCGTCGGTCTTCGTGGTTTCTGGGATTTCTGCAGTGTCAGGAAAGTACTCGTCGATGTCCATGAGCTCTAGATCCTGTGGGACATCAGCAAAAAGGTTGTCGAGATTCGCAAATCCTCCAGCTTCTGGGTTGTCAAAGAGTCCTTCGTCGATTTCCACTCCCATGAATGCTTGAACCTCTGCAACGCCAAATGAGTGGTTGGCGATGCCAATGGGCTCTTGCATATCTGGGAAATAGGAGAAAAAGGAATGGTGGACCGAAGAGAAACAAGAAAAGGGGAAGGAAGAAGCTTCCGACGCACTGTTAGCCTCAATTGTAGCATCCGAGAAAGACGACGGGTCTTCCTGTCCAGGCTGACTCGGCCCGAGCTGAAGAATCGACGGGTCAACAAACGCCAACTGGCGTAACTCACCGGGCGGGCCGAGCCCATGATCCGGAGAGCTCCAACTTCCTGCGTAGTTAGTAGAGTGAAGAGGCCTTCCCTGGTAGAGCTGCTGGTGGTGCGAGTCGTCGAATGACATGATTTCTCTCAGATTTCGGCTGTCTAAAGCCGACTGTGCAGTAGCAATGTTGCCGGCGGTTTCTGATGCGTTGTTTTAGGATTATATAGGTAACATGGATGCAAAGTACAAGTGACCAGGTTGAGAGCCCATACAAGAGATTGTCTGGTTAATCATAGATTTTTGTGACTGCGTCTTCACAATGGCATTGTCGTTTGGGTGTTACTACCGTTATGCATATGAATAATGCCTATACAAAGACACGGTCGGCACCACAAGGTAGGGTAAAATGAAAAGCCGGCATGACGGCACTCTTTTGGCCTGTTCAAACAACGGGGTCCCAGCCTTCATAGCCAGCCATTTCCTCCACGCAGAAGGAAGTCACCTTTGAAAAGCTGAACAAAAGATTGTCGTCTAGGCCCAAACAAAGCTTGGTAAAATTCGGTCAGGCCCGAAAAGGTCGAGCGTGACGGTACTAGGACGCTCAACCTCAACAGCTCCACACATGCAGACTTGCTTTGTAAAGGAGCCGGTCGGCTAAATGCCTGGCAATGCCAACAACCCAACCATACTCAGGCTGAGCCCGGAATTACATGAGACAAAGACCCCGCGGCTCAATGACCCCACGATTGCCAAGATGAACATACACAGAGACGAGCAAGCTGATTCGAGAAGACATAATTTCCTCTAGCTCAGTATGTTCTTATTGAGTGTAATTCGCGAAGCCGCTACTTGGAAGCTCACGATTCAAGCATCCGTTCCTCACCAGGCTTGCATGGGGGGCTGTTCTCTCTACCTTGCTAGGTTTAAACAAGGTTTGCTTCCTATGAATTGACTAGTTGCTTAGAAAAGTGGCACAAGAAGACATGGCAGGGGCGTGTAGCATTATGACACCACGCCCTGGCGCGATTAAAATAATGGTGTGCAACTTGCTCTGCCCGTGAGGCTGTACACAGACGCGTCAATACTAGTATAGGCTGTCAGTGGTGTACCATTAGTTATCTCACAAAATAATTTGAAATCGGTTGAAGCTGAAAAGCTGAACTCAGGCAAGAAGGTTAGCTTACGTACTCGGCTGCAGACCGTGACGTTGACGGCCATGGGCTGGCAGCAACGGGTGGGTGGATGAAGCGACTACCATTGCACAGCCAACATCAGCACAGTTGTATCTTACAGAGAGGACAAGTGCGGCAGCTCTGCGGGGTTGGCAAGATCTACAGATGATAGTCGATGGACGTTGGTGTGACACATGCATCGAATGCAGAAAGGCCAAATACCTTGACAAGTTTTGCTCTTCCGCCGAATGTATCAACAAGGAGGCTGTACGTCCATCTAAAATGCAGTTGTATGCCCCATGATAGGCATCGGCAGGCCCGAAGGCTCTATCATGCTGCCGAGTTGCCGGATGGGCCCAACAAGCCCACTCGCTGGCTCGAAAAGCCATGCTGTACAGTTCCTCGTCGAGTACATTGATCACCGCGTCACAGTACCTAGGTATATTCCTCGGCGCCGTCTCCTGTTTCCGGCCGAACCGCGCGGGAGCTGTGCCGCGTCAGACCTCATGCCAGCCCTGTGGGGTACTCCGTACAGTGGGAAAGAACTCTGGTTACACACGAATGCCCCAGCTTGAGTGCGACCTAAACTAGTGCCCTGCCAAGCCGGCCGCCCCCCCTAACCGGCATACCTTCCCACCCAAATACACTACTTTTAAAGATTTATTTCTCCACCATTATAATGCACGTAACTTTAATATTTAAATATAATATTATATAAATAAGGTTTAATTTAAAAAGAATTCTTTAAAATATATATTTAAATATTAATATTATTAAATAAATATTTAAATAAAGCTTAAAGTTTTTTATTATATATAATACTTTATATTATTAAAATAAACTTAAATATTTAATTAATTTCTTTTATTATTATTATTATTATTATTATTATTATTATTATTAAATTTAATTATATAATAAATTTATTATAAATTTATTATAAATTTATTATATATTTATAAATTAAAAATTAACTTTTATTATTAATTAATTTTAAAAAAAAATTAAAATATTATTATATTAATTATTAAAATTAATTATATATATAAGAATTTTATTATAAAAAAATATAAAATTTAATAATTAAAAATTTTATTATTTTAAGTTATATAAAATAATTAATAAAATTAATTATAAAACTTAAAATACCTTTTTAATTAAATTAAAAAAATAATATAATTAAAATTATAAATTTAATCTTTAAATTAAAACTTATAAATTTAAATATTATATTTATAATTATTTTAAATTCTTTTTAAAGTTATAAAAACTTAATATATATCTTTAAAATATATTAAAATTATTATAATTATATAAGGTATAATTTTTTAAATAATTAATAATTTTAATATTAAATTAAATACTTTTAAAATTATTTAAAAGAAATAATAAAGTTAATAATTGCTTTTTAATTTTATTAATATTAATTTTAAAATATATAATCTTAACTTTTAAGGATATAAATTAAAAAAATTAAAATATATTAAAAAATAAATTATTATTTAAAAATTATATAAATAAATGCTTTAAATAATTACTTTAAATTATAAATTAAATTATTATTTATTTAAAACTTTATTTTAATAATAATACTTAAATTTATAATAAAAAAATAAATAATTATAAATAAATAATTAATTATAAATAAAAGCTTTATATAAAAATATATTAAAATTATTAAGGAATTTAAAAAAAAACCTTAATTTAAATTAATAAATAAAAATTTATTATATTTAAAGCTATTTAATAAAAAATTATTAAAGTAAAATAAATTATTATATAAATTTTTAATTTATTATAAGTTATATAAAGTATAATATTAATATAAATAATTATATTTTAATAAATAAGAAAATAAAAAATAATAAATAAAAATTTTAAATTTTAAAAAGTTAAAAACTTTTTTTATAAGAAATTATAAGCTTTAAATATATAATATAAATTTATAAAAATTATTAAAAAATATAAATAATTATTTATAATAAAAATAATAATTATAATAATAAAAGAAATACTTATATTATTAAAAAAAATAAGCTTATATTAAAAAAGCTTAATTAAATTTAATTTATTATATAACTTTAATTAATATTATAATAAATATTATTAATTTTAAATATAAATTTTTATAAAAATATATCCTTTATAATTAAAATTATATTTTTATTAATTACTTTTATATATTTTTAAAAAAAGTATTTTTATAATTTAAAAAAAGTTAAAAAAAAAAAAAAAAATATATAATGCTTTTAAAAATAATATTAATTTTTAAGCTTAAATTTAAGTTATTTAAAGCTTAAAATTTAAATTAAAATTTAAAACTTTAAAATATATAAAAAAAAATTAATATAAAAAGTTAAAAATTAATTATTAAAATATTATATTATTAATATAAAGGTTAAAAAAGTTTTTATTATAAATATTATAAAAAAATACTTTTTAAAATATTTAATAATATTAAACTTTATAAATATAATATTAATTATAAATATTAATAAATAATTAATAAATTTATAATTAATAATTTATAATAATTATATATAATTAAGAAATTAATAATTATTAATTATAATATATAAAATAATATTTATATAAATTAAAATCTTAATTTTATATTTTAAAATTATTATTTTATATTTATAAATTTTAATTATCTTTCTTTTTATTAAATAATTATAAAAAAAAGAAATATTTTAAAATAATAAATATAACTTAATTATTTTAAAATAATAAAATAAATTAATTTTTTTATTTATTTATTAATATTTATAATTAATATATTATTAAATATTAATTTAAAATTATTTAAAGTTTTTTTAATATATAAAAAAAGAAATATATAATATTTATTAAAAAAAAGTTATTTATAAATAAAGTTATTTTTTAATATAAATAATTAAATTATTTAAAATTAAAAGTTTTAAAATACTTAATAAATTTATTTTAAGAAATATAAATTTATAAATTAATTATTATAAAATATAAAATATATATTTTTATTAAAATTATATAATAAATTTATTAATTATTAAAAGAAATTTATAAATAAATAAATAAGAAAATTATAATAAATTTTTTATAATATAAAAAAAGAATTTATAATTATATATTATAATTTTTATTAATATATAAAATTATTAAATTGTTTTATAATATAATTAAAATTAATATAAAATAAAGATTAAAATTATTAAATATAATAAAGAAATATTTAATTATAAATAAATAATAAAAAAGTTTTTAAAGTTAAAATATATTAAAATTAACCCTTTAATATTAAATATATAAGTTTAAAATAATAATATTAAATATTTAAAAAATATAATTAAAAAAAATATAAATAATATAAATAAACTTAAAGCTTTTATATTTTTTATAATTAAAAATTAAATATATAATAATATATTTTAATAATTAAATATTAATATATAACTTAAATTAATAAATATTATATTTTAAATTTTATAAAATAATTATTAAATAAATAAGTATTTTATAATTAAATTAAACTTATTTATATATTTTTAATTATAAAGTATATATTATAATATTTAATATTTAATTAAAAAAAGTATTATTAATAATTAAAGCTATAAATATAAATTAAATATTTTATAAGTTATTATCTTTTAAATATTTATTAAATATAAATTTTCTTTATAAAAAAATTTATTAATATAATAAATATTATTTTTAATAAATATAAAATATTTAATAATAAATAAAAAGGTTTTAAAGATAACTTTTTTATTATAAATATTAAGCATTTTATAAAATAAATAAAATAAATATAATTTTTTAAAAATAATAAAATATTAAACTTAAAAAGAAAATATTTATATAAAAAATAATTTTTTAAATAAAACTTTAAAAAAACTTAATTTATAATAAATTATAAAAATAATATTAATAAAGAAAAAGTTAAAAAAAAAATATAAAAATACTTAAAAAAGATAATTTATAATAAATTAATAAAATAATGCTTATATAAATATAAAATTTAAATTACTTTTTATATTATTATAAACTTTTTTATTAATATTTTTAATTTATATTATTTAAATATAATTAAATAAAGAAATTTTATTAAATAATAATTTTATTATAAATATATTATAATAATTTATATTTATAATTAACATTAAAGCTATTTTAATAATTAAATTAAATAAAAAAATATTAAATAAAGCATAAATTAAGAAATACTTATATTAAAAAATAAAATTATATAAAGATAATCTTTTTAAATTATTAAAATAATATAAAGATTTAAAAAATTATTTATTTAAATATTTATTTAAATAAATAAAAGTTAATTATTTATAAAGTTATATTAAATAAAATTATAAATTAAAATATAAAAATAAAATCCTTATATAATAAAAAAAATAATCTTAAATTATATATAAATATATATATATATAAATTTAATAAATATAAAGTTTTTTAAAAATATAAAGCTTATTTAATTATTTAAGGAAATTAATAAATAAAAATAAATATAAAAAACTTATATTATAACTTTAATAAGCTAATTTTTTTATATAATAATAATAATAATAATAAAATTTAATTTTAAATTTATATAATATAATATTATAAATATATTTATTTATATTTTAATTAATTAAAATATCTTTATATAAATATTATATAAATATTAATAAAAAAAATTATTTTATTATTATTATAATAAAAAAAGTTTATAAAAACCTTAATTTAATATAAATATTAATAAATATTATATAAGTTATATTATTATATAAAAAAAAGCATTATTATTTTTTTTATATAAATAATATTATTATTATAAATTAAAAAAATTATTAAAATTAAATAAATAAATTAATGTAATAATTTTAAAAAAAGTATAAAATTAATAAAGAAAATCTTATTTAATAATTTCTTAATATAATAATTATTTAAAATTATAAAAATTATTTAAATTTAATTAATTTAAATTATATATAAATTAAAAAGATTATTAAATTAATTAATAAAATAATTTTTTTATAAAACCTTTATAATTCTTAAAAAGCTATTATTAAATATTATTATAACCTTAAAAATTAAAGTTTATTTTTATTAAAAAAAGATTAATTCCTTATTATTTATTATTATATTTATATAATTAAATATTATTTTTATTATATTATAATTAATATAATTCTTAATTTATTTAAATAAAAAATATTATAATATTATTAATAAAATATTATTATATTTCTTATATATTAAATATCTTACTTTATATTTTTAAAATTTAAAAGGATTTATTATTATAAATAATGCTTTTTTTATTAATAATTCCTTAAATAAAAAAAGCTTTTAAATATTTATTATAAAGTTATTTAAAGGATTTATTAAATAAAAAGCTAATAAATAAAATATAATTATAATATTTATTATAAAAGCTAAATTATTAACCTTAATATAAATAATAAAAGAAATATTATTTATTAATTAGCTTTTTATTAAGTTATTTATTAAATTAAATAATAAAATTATTAAAATTAAATTTAATAATATTTAAATTATTAAGTTAATAAATTTTAAAATTATTATATTTAAAATTAAATTATAATATATAAATATTTATAATTATTAATTATTATAAGAAATTTAAAATAAAAAGATTATAATAAAATATATATTATTAATATAAATAATTATAAATAAATTAATAAAAGTATTATTAATTAAAAAATAAAAAAGCTTTCTTTAATAACTTAACTTATAAAATATTAAAAATAATTTATATAAAAAAATATTAATAAAAAATATATTTATTTAATAATAATTAATAATAAAAGATAAATAAAAAATTTAAATTTTTAATGCTTATTTACTTAAAAAAATATATTAAATTTAATTAATAATAAATATATTATAATTAAATAATTATATAATAAATTTATTATAAAAATAATAAATTTATTATATATTTATAAATAATATAATAATAATATTTTAAATATTAATATTTATAAGTTAAAAATTAACTTTTATTATTAATTAATTTTAAAAAAAGAAAATTAAAATATTCTTATTAATTCTTAAAATTAATTCTATATATAAAAAATTTTATTATAAAAAATATAAAATTATTTCCTTCTTATTATTATTATTTATTATTATTATTATTATTATTATTATTATTATTATTATTATTCTTATTATTCTTCTTATTATTATTTATTATTATTATTTATTATTCTTCTTATTATTATTATTATTATTATTCTTATTATTATTATTATTATTCTTATTATTATTATTATAAATATTTAATTAAATTATAAATTATATTAAATAAAAGAAATAATACTCCCCCCTTAAATCCCTTATTATTTAATAAAAATATTTTTATTTCCCCCTTAATAAATATATATATTAAATATCCCCCTAATAAATAAAAATAATAATAAAAATCCTTTCTATTCTAAATCTATCCTAATAATTCCTAATTAATAATATATTTAAGCTTTAAAATTATTAAAAAAGTATTATAATATTTATAACTTTCCTAAAATATAAACTTAAATATAATATAATTATATTATCCTATATTATAAAGTTAAAATATTAATTATTTATTAATTTTCCCTTTTATATAATTAATAATAAATAATTAAAATATATAATTAATTTCCTTATCCTATAAAAAATAAATTATAATAAAATTATCCCTTTGTTTTATTTCCTTCTAAATTCCTTTATAATAATTTATCTCTAAAATACATAATTATTAATTAATAATTAATTAATATTCCTTAATCCTTATTATAATAAAATTCCTTTAAATTTCATATTTTTCCCTTTCTATCTTATATATATCTATTTATATATAAAATATCTTATCTTTATATATCTTTTTTATCTCTTATATATTTTTTTCTCTTCCTCCTTTTTTTCTATCTCTAATCTTTTTTAAATTTCTCTTTTTTTTCCCTTATTATTTAATTAATTAAATTATTTCCTTCCTATAAATATTTTATTTTTTAAAAGATTATAAAAAATTAAATACCTTATCCTTATTATTTTAATCCCTTAAATCTAAATATTTAAATATAAATATATTTAAATATTTAAATTATTTAATTATTAATATTTTAAAGCTTTTAAATCTTTAAAATATTATACTTTAATTAATTAAAAATTATTTCCCCTCTTCTTTTTTTTTATAATTAATTTATTCCTTTATTTTATTTTATTTTTTTTTAAATAATTATTATTATAATTTCTTTTAAAGTCCTTAACCTTTTAATTCTTTTTTTTCCTTAATTTTTATTATAATTAATATTTTTTCTTATTAATATATATTTATCTTTTATATATTCTTTAAAATAATTCAGTGGGTTAACATAGTTGCCATTTTTATTAATTTTAAACTTTTAACCTTAACTTTTAATAAGAATTAGATTTATACTTTATATTAAATAATGCTAACTTTATTATTAAAAAAATATAGTTTATTATAAATTATAAAAATATTAAATAATATACTTTTATTAATAAGTTTTAATATTAATTATTAATAGTTAGTTACATTTATTATAATATAATTAAAATTTAATTAATTAAACCCTTTTTTATCTTTTTTATAAATTTTTATATTATATTTAATTTTATTATAATTATTATATTATCTTTTAATTAATTTATTGTAGATTAATTTCTTAATATTATTATTTATTTAATTAATTAATTACTTTTTTTTTATTTTTCTTAAATAAAAGCTTAAGATTTTTTAATAATAAATGCTTTTTTAAGTTATATTTAGGTTTTTTTAACCCTTTAGCATTTTATAAGTATTATATTAACCTTTTTAAAAATATAAACCTAATCCTTTAAGATAATAAGCTTATGCATTATTATTTATATATTCTTTATTATTTAATTAATAATATTTATAATTAATATAAAGAAGCTTTCTTAATAAATAAAGATCTTACTTTTAATAAAACTTAATTATTAAATGGTTTATTAAGCATTTAATAAAGTTTAAAATTTTTATTTTTATAAAGAAATAAAAAAGGATTATATTAATATTTATAAGTAAATATTAAGCTTAAAAATTATAAAATTAAGATTTTAAGGAGAAATTTTAGCTTTTAAAAATATAAACTTAATATTATTCTTTATAAAAGTTTTATTATAAGCTACTTTAAATATAAAAAAGAATTTAAACTTAATAATATAATTAATAAAGGCTTAAATAAAAAGGTTAATCTTATTATTATATATATATTTTAAAAGTAAATATAATATAATATTTAATAATTAAAATAAGTAAAATAAATATAGCAATATATTAATAATAATAATCTTATTATCCTTATAATATTAATTAAACTTAATTAATATATAGCTTTTATAATTATTTATAATTAATATTTAATAATTAATATTTTTTTTAACTTAATATATTTATTAAAATATTAAATTTATTTTAAATTTATTTTATTATTTATTTATTTATTAAAAGTAAGCTTAATAATTTAATTATTTAAAAAATTTAATTTTATTACTTAATTAATAAAGTAATAAGCATTTTAAATAATTATAAATACTAAGATTTATAATTTACTTATATTAATGCATTTAATAGCTATTATTTATTTTTAATTTTTAAGTTAAATTAATTTAGTTTTTTTATATTTATTAATATATATAATAATTATTATTAAGGTAATTATGCTTATTATAAAGCTAGTTTTATTAAAGTTATAAAGGTTATTATTAAGAATTTAATACTTAATTATTATATTATAAAGTAGCTTAAATTAATTCTTAATAATCTTTAAATCTTTATAAAAAGCCTTTTAATAATTATAAAGATAATTAAACTTAATTTTAAAGCTAAGTTATAAGTTTATAAAGCATTAAGCTTAATGCTTATTAATTAATTTAATATTATATAATATTAATAAAAAGTTAATTATATCTTTTATTTTAAAAAGTTATAAAGAAAACCTTTAAGCATTTTACTTAATAATATATTAAATAAGTATTTATTTTTTAATTTAATTAAGTTTATGCTTATTAATGTATAATTCTTTATAAAATAATTATTACTTTATCTTATAATATAAAGTTTATTTTAAAATATAAAAGATTTATATTACTTAAGGAATATTTAAAGGTTTTTAATAAGGTTTTTTAAATTTATTAATTATTTAAATAATTAAAAGGATTTTATCTTTTTTTAATAAAGAATATATAATATAATATTAATTTATAGCGCATTAAAAGTTTAAGTAAGTAAATTAAAGCGAAATTAAAATAAAAAATTAAAATATAATTAATATTAAAAAGGAATTATTTTATATAAACCTTAATAACTTTTAATTATATTATAATTATGCTAATTTCTTTAAATTAATAAAATTAATTAAAAATAAATAATTAAAAGTAATTAATATTAATTAATATTAAATTTAATTAATTTCTTTATATTAAGCGAGTATTAAGGTTAATAAAAGTTAATTAAAGTTAAAAAAATTAGCTATTATTTAATATTAATCATTACTTAATAAATTATATTAATATTAATTTAAATTAATTAATTTTTAATAAGAAATATATATTTAAAATTATTTAATATTAATTATATTATTAAAATTATAATTTATTATAAATTAATAAAATAATTATATTTATATTAATTAATATTAATTAAGTTAAATTAATTATAACATAATTAAAATTTAAATAATTAAGCTCTTTTTTATTTTTCTTATAAATTTTTATATTATATTTAATTTTATTATAATTATTATAATATCTTTTAATTAATTTATTATAAATTAATTCTTTTATTTTATTATTTATTTTATTAATTAATTACTTTATCTTTTATTTTTTTTAAATAAAAGCTTAAAATTCCTTAATTATAAATACTTTTTTAAGCTATATTTAAGTTTTTTTAATCCTTTAATATTTAATTAATATTATATTAATATTTTAAAGCATATATATTTATTTATTTATTATAATAAATAAGTATATTATTATTTATATATTTTTTATTAATTAATTAATAGCCTTTATAATTAATATAAAAAAGCTTTTTTAATAAGCAAAGATTTTACTTTTAATAAAACTTAATTATTAAATAATTTATTAAGTATTTAATAATATTTAAAACTTTTATTCTTAAAGAAAAATAAAGAAAAATTATATTAAATTTATAAGTAAATATTAAATTATAAAATTATAAAATTAAGGTTTTAAAGAAAAATTTTAATTTTTTTAAATATAAATTTAATATTTTTTATTATAAAAGTTTTATTATAAGCTACTTTAAATATAAAAAAGAATTTAAACTTAATAATATAATTAATAAAGGCTTAAATAAAAAGGTTAATCTTATTATTATATATATATTTTAAAAGTAAATATAATATAATATTTAATAATTAAAATAAGTAAAATAAATATAATAATATAATAATAATAATAATTTTATTATTTTTATAATATTAATTAAACTTAATTAATATATAGCTTTTATAATTATTTATAATTAATATTTAATAATTAATATTTTTTTTTTAATATAATATATTTATTAAAATATTAAATTTATTTTAAATTAATTTTATTATTTATTTATTTATTAAAAATAAGCTTAATAACTTAATTATTTAAGATATTTAACTTTATTATTTAATTAATAAAATAATAAGTACCTTAAATAATTATAAATAATAAGATTTATAACTTATTTATATTAATATATTTAATAATAATTACTTATTTTTAATTATTAAGTTAAATTAATTTAATCTTTTTATATTTATTAATATATATAATAATTATTAATAAAGTAATTATATTTATTATAAAATTAGTTTTATTAAAATTATAAAAATTATTATTAATAATTTAATATTTAATTATTATATTATAAAAAAGCTTAAATTAATTTTTAATAATTTTTAAATTTTTATAAAAAGCTTTTTAATAATTATAAAGATAATTAAATTTAATTTTTAAGCTAAGTTATAAATTTATAAAATATTAAGCTTAATACTTATTTATAAAGTTATTATTTTAAGATATATTAATAAAAGATTAATTATATTTTTTTATTAAAAAATTATATAAAAATTTTTTTAAGCATTTTAATTAATAATATATTAAATAAATATATACTTTTTAATTAAGTTAAGTTTATATTATTAATGTATAATTCTTTAAAATTATATTATTAATTTATTTTATAATATAAAGTTATTTTAAAAATATTAAAAATCTTAATAACTTAAGTTATAAGCAAGGGTTTAATGCAATTTTTATTAAAGTATTAAATAACTTAAATAATTAAAAATATTTTATTTTCTTTAAATAAAAAATATATATCTTTATTATTAATTTTTTATATATTAAATATTTAAATAAGTAAATTAATGCAAGATTAATGCGAAAATTAAGAATATAATTAATATTAAAAATAACTTATTTTATTAAAACCTTAAGAATTTTTAATTATATTATATTACTTTTAACCCCTTTAAATTAATATAATTAATTAAAAATAAGGAATTAAATATAATTAATATTAATTAATATTAACTTTTTATTAATTTATTTGCCTTAATATAATATTATAATTAATAAAAGTTAAGTAAAGTTAAAAAAATCCGTTATTTAATAATATTTATTACTTAATAATAAACTACGTTAATTTTTAAAGCTTTTAATTATATTAATAATCTTTTTTTATTAAAAAAAAGGGTTATTATTAATATAAAAGGTATTATTTTTAAAGTAAGTCTTATAATAATTAATTATAAAATAAAAAAAAAGGAAAAAATATTTTATATAATTAACTCTTAAATTATTTATTTATAAATAATATTGCTTAAATATTATTATTATTTAATAAATTAACTTTTATTAACTTTAAAATAATTTATATTTAAAACTTTATTAAAAAATATTAATAAAATAAATATTAAAAAAAGAAAAAATTATATTTATTAATTAAATATTATAAAAGTTTAATTAAATTATTTATATAATTAAACTTTTATAATAAATTTTAATTATTTTCTTTAATAATTTTAAATTAATTAAATAAATAAAATAATTATATTAATTATTTATTTATTAATTAATATTTTAAAATATTTATGTATTTTATATTTTATTAAATATTTAAAGATTTTTTAAAAAGTTAAAAAGCTTAAAAGCATTAAATAAATATTTTAAAAGGCATTAAATAAGTACTTTAAAAGCATTAATTATAAAAAAAAGCTTTTTAAAGGTATTAAATAAAAGTTTTTTTAAGAGTATTAAATAAAGGCTTTTTAAAATTATTATAAAAAAGGTTAAAGATATAAAAATAATATAATTAAAAGTTAAATATTTATTATAAATTAATTAATTTTATTTAAAAGTAAAATATTTATTATAAATTAAATAAAATTAAATAAAGCTTATTATTAATTTAATTAATAATTAAAAATATTATAAAAAGGCTTTTAATAATTAAAAAAATTATAATTATTTAAAAATATATTAAAAAAAGCTTTTTAATTAAAGTTTATTATAATTATTATTATTAATAATTTATATTAATAAATATAATTAAAACTTAAATATTTATTAATTTAGCTTTTATATAATTAATAATAAATAAATAAAGTATATAATTAATTTAGCTATAATATAAAGGGTAAGTTGCAGCAAAGCTATAGCCTTTCCTTATTTAATTATAAGCTAGCTATAATAATTTATATATAAGGTATATAATTATTAGCTAGCAGCTAGCTAATATTAATTAATAGCTATTATTAATAAAATTAATTTAAACCTTACACCTTTAAATTTATGCATTATTTATAATGTATTTATTATATAAACATATTATATATAATACTTATATATATTATTCTTATATTAATAATCTTTTATATATATATATATAAACGCTTTAAAATTATGCTTTTCCTTTAAATTATTGCTTAGCTAATTAAATTGCTTAATTAATGTAAATATTTTATTCTTTAAGGGGTTATAAGGGGTTAAGTGCTTTATAACCGTTGCTTTAATAAGTTAAATATAAGTATTTAAATATAAGTATATTTAAATGTTTTAAGTACTTAAATTGCTTAATTAAATTATTTAATTATTAATATTTTAAAGCTTTAAAGTATTTAAATGCTATACTTTAATTAATTAAAAGTTTAAGTTATAATTATTAGCTTAATTATTATTATTAAAGCATTTATTAAAGTAATTATTATAAATATTATTAGGGTTATTATTTAATGCTAAGTAATTATCTTTCTTTTTTAAGTTATAATTATTTTTATAAAAAGTATAATAATTATTATTTTAAATAATTTCTTTTTAATTATTTCTTTATCCTTTTAATGATTTTTAATTATTATTTATTAAGATTTATAATAAGGTTAATTATATATTTAACTTTACTTAAGGTTATAATAATGATAATAGCTATTAATATTATTAAAGCTTTAGCAATTTTAATATTTTATATGCATAATGCAATTAATTAAATGATATAAAGGGGTATTTTTATTAATATGCTTAATAGCTTTATAAGGGAGGAGGCTGCTAAGGAAAAGTTAGCTAAGGAAAAAGTTAATAAGAAGTAACTTATTAAGGATAAGCTAGTTATAAAAAAGGCTATAATTACCTTTAAAGCTATTAAGGAAAAGCTTATTAAGAAGGAGGTTATTAATAAAGAGGTTATTAAGGAGGAGTTAGCTAAGGAGGAGTGTTAAGATTATTAATATTATTAATATTGCTTGCTAACTTATTACAATAAGCGTTAAAAATATATATCTTTAGCTTGTGCTTTAATTTAAATATTAAGTTATATTATTAATAAATAACGTTTTTACATTATATGCTTATAACTTTTATAAATAACTTTATTATTATAACTTAAGGATTTATAAATACTTATGAATAGCGTTTAAATATAATTGCTTTTAAAGGGTTTTAAAAAGGGTTAAATAGCTAAGGGGTAAGGGCTTTCTTGCAGCTAGTAATAAGCGTTATTATTATTATTATTATTAAGGTAGATTTTAAGATAATTAATTATAAGGTAAAAGGGAAAGGGGAAAGAAAACGTTTTTTTGCTATATTTATGGGCTAATAATTAGCTTTTAAACCATTTATTTATAAGTAGTAACGCCTAAATGCTTTTACTGCTTAGCAAATTAACTTATATTAATTTTAAGGTAATTTATGCTTAAGATTTTATTAAAGGGTGTTGATAAGGAGGACGTTAAAAAGAGGAAAGGTTATGCTTATTAATTAAATATTAATTATTATTAAAAGGTAAATATTTTAAAGGTTTAATTAAGTTATTTATATAATTAAATATATAATAAATCTTAACTATTTCTTTTAATGATTTTAAGTTAATTAAATAAATAAGATAATTGCATTAATTACTTATTTTTATTAATTAATACTTTAAAGTATTTAATTAAACATGTTAATTAAATATATAAATTGCTTAAAAGAAATATTATTTATTAATACTTTAAAGTATTTAAACGCTTTATGTTTTATTAAGTGCTTAAGGGGTTTTTAAAGGGTTATAAGCCTTAAGGGTATTATATAAGTGCCTTAAAGAGCATTAATTATAAATAAGGGCTTTTTAAAAATATTAATTATAAGCAAGGGCTTTTTAAAGGTGCTAAGTAAGGGCTTTTTAAGGGTGTTAAGTAAAGGCTTCTTATAATAGTTATAAGCAAGGGTATTAATAATTAAGGGTGCCTTATAAAGGGCTTTTAAGGGTATTATAAAAAGGGCTTTTTAGCTTCTTAAGGCTATATATTAATTATAAATAATTTTCGTTTACTATGCGCTTATAAATTCTTATAAATAGCTTTATTAATTAACTTAAAGTTTTATAAATGCTTATAAACAGCTTGAAAAGAGGGTTTTTAATAATATATAATTATGTTTGCTTAGGAAGATTGCAAGGAATTAAGGGTATTATAAGAAAGGCTTTTTTTTTTAATATATTGTTTTTAAGCATGTTTATTAAAGGGGTTAAAGGTTATTTTTTTATACTTATAAATATTTATAAATAGCTTTTTTATAAGGGTTTTATACTTATAAATGCTTATAAATAGCTTTCTTAAAATTATAAGTTACGTTACTTATAAATATTTATAAATAACTTTTAAAAAACTTAATTATTTATGATTATTATAAGCAATTATTAATTAATATTAATTTAGCTTTTATATAATTAATAATAAATAAATAAAGTATATAATTAATTTAATTATAATATAAAGAGTAAGTTATAACAAAGCTATAACCTTTCCTTATTTAACTATAAGCTAGCTATAATGGTTTATATGCAAGGTATATAACCACCAGCTAGCAGCTAGCTAGCACTGGCTGGCAGCTACTATTAATAAAACTAGTTTAAACCTTGCACCTCCAAATCTATGCATTGCTTGCAGCGCACCTATTATATAAGCACGCTACACATAATGCCCATACATATTATTCCCACAATATTATTATTATAAATTAATTTTTAATACTTAATTAAGCTTTTTAATAACTTATAATATTATTATTAATATAAAGTTTTTAAATAAAATTATTATAAATAAATAAGTTTTTAAAAAATAATTTATATTTATTAAATAAGCATTAATTAATATTAATTTAACTTTTATATAATTAATAATAAATAAATAAAGTATATAATTAATTTAATTATAATATAAAAAGTAAGTTATAATAAAGTTATAACTTTTTTTTATTTAATTATAAGTTAATTATAATAATTTATATATAAAATATATATTATTATTATTAATAAAATTAATTTAAACGTTTATATTTTTAAATTATATATATATATATATATATATATATATATATATATATATATTATATTATATATATATATTTTTATTTTATTTATAATTATTTTAATAAATAAATAATAATAATAAATTAAATATATAAAAAATATATATTATAATTAATATATATTATAATATAATATATATAATATAATATAATATAAAATTATAAAATATATTAATATTAATAATATAAAATTAAAATATATAATAAAATTAATTTTTATATATTATATTTTTATAAATAAATATTTATAAATTTTTTATTTAAAATTAAAAGTTATTTTAATATTTATTAAAAAGCATTATATTATAAACTTAAATCTTAACTTAAGCTTTAAAAGCTTAAAAATCCTTTAAAATAAACTTAATATAAGCTTTTTTAAGCATTAAAAAAATTCTTTATATATATATATAAATAATAATTTAAAGTTTTTTTAAAGCTTTAATTATTTTTAAATATTATAATTTATAATTTCTTTTAAATACTTTTTAATAATTATTTAAAGCTAATTTATAATAATTATAATTTTAAGTATAATAATTTAAATGTTTTTTATAATACTTTTTAATTATTAATTTTCTTAAATTTAAATTATAAAAAAATATTATTTTAAAAATATTATCCTTATAAAATATTAATATATTATATTATATTATATTAATTAATTTTTTTTATTATTATATATAATTATTATTATAAGAAGATAATATGTTGGAATATTAAAGGGTGTTAAAGTTAAGGGGGTTGGAATGAGGAGGAGGGTGTTTTAATGGGTGTGACGTAATGCAAGTGCGCGTTTTTTTGTCTCGGACGAGCATGCTTACAAAAAGCAACGTTGGCCACGGTCGCTTTCGGGTGCTCGCCGATGCTACACGGTCCGGGCCCCCGGCCCCCACGGCAGGGCTTCCACTGCAGCGGATCTGCACGAGCCGCGGAGCTTGCCCACAGTGGAGTGTCCCGCGCGGGTCGGCCTGGTCGGAAGGGAACAGAAGTGCAAGATTCCAGGACACCATTTCTCGATGGACCAGCTCAACGGCGGGTGTCTGGGCTGTCGGGGCACTCGCGCGAAGGAACAAATTATAGGGTTCCCTCAAAAGTTATTTGTGGATCAGGGACGGCGTCGTGGAACAAACAGCTGTTGGGGGCGGAAGAGAAAAGGATATAAAAAGCCCAGCGTCGTCGTGATATCTGCTCACCATTCGAGTCCTCTCCCTCCTGCCAGATACAACCCCCAGATTAAAGGTAGCCAACTGCTCCCGAATTACACAGCCACACTTCCATCAAAGCTCTGCCACCATGTCATCTGAAGTGAAGACAGAATTCCTCGTGGTGGGCGCAGGTCCAGCAGGAGCAGCTCTTGCAAGTTTCCTCGGGCAGAATGGTGTGTATAGCCTAAGTCCCAGGAAAGCTCCCCAGCCGGATATTAGCTGCTAACGTCACGCACAGGCTTGAAGGGACTGATGATTGCTGGTGCTTCTGGCACGGCAGACACGCCCAGAGCTCACCTCGTCAACCCGTTTACGCTGGAGTGCCTACGTGATATCTCGGTGGAAGACGACGCCATGAGGCTGTCTCTGCCGCCTGAGATGATCGGAGCGTTTCGATACGCCCGCAGTCTCCTAGGCGAGGAGCTGGGGAAGGTGGAGCACTGGGAGGGCGTCCCCGAAAACGCGATGAACGTGAAGAAATACACGCCGTCCAGGTGGGTCGACCTCCCGCAGACATACCTCGATCCGATCCTGGTCAAGCATGCCTCGCACCACGGGTTCCCAGTCCGCTTCTCGACGCAGCTCGTCTCTGCAGAGAAGGACTCTGCGACCGGAGAGTGGGTTTGCACCGTGAAGGACCTCATCCGCAACGACACTTATCGCATCCGGACCAAGTTCCTATTCGGCGCCGACGGGGGCCGCAGCCAGGTCGCGACGTCTACGAATGCCAGGCTCGCAGCGGCGCCTTCACAGGGGATCGCCTGCAACATCTTGTTCAGGGCTGACCTGTCCCACCTGATGGAGGGGAAACAGGCGCAGCTGCACACCATCATCAACCCAGCCGCCAACTCACGGTTCGGCAATGGGCCCATCATGCGGATGATCCGCCCCTTCCACGAGTGGATGATAGTCACCATCTTTCCGGGCATCACATCCGACCAGGACCCGTTCAAGGGCATCAGCCCAGAAGACCCAGAGCTCATCTCGTGGGTGCGCGAAAAAGTCGGCCTGGACGACAACCCACTGACCAAGGACATAGAGGTCAAGATCCACCGGCTTGACCCGTGGGTTGTCAGGGAGACAGTGGCAGAAGACTATATCCCTGAGGACAACGCGTTCCTGCTGGGCGATGTGGCACACCGACACCCACCCGCGTATGGCCTCGGAAGCAACACTTGCGTGCAGGATGGGTACAACCTGGGCTGGAAGGCCGCATTCGTCGCCAAGGGTCTCGCCGGGCCGGAGCTCCTCAAGACGTACAACACAGAGCGGCAGCCCGTGGGCGCGCAGCTGGTCAGGGAGGCCAACCAATGCCTGCTCACGCACATAGATGTGTGGGCGGCACTCGGCATGGTGGCCGAGACACCGGAGGAGCGCAAGCGGGCCCACGGCATCCTGACTGAGGCTTCGCCGGAGGGAGAGGCCCAGCGCCGGCGACTTCACGATGCCCTTGAGAAGAAGATGGGGGAGGGCAAGAGCCTCGGGCTGTGCATGAACCAATGGTACGAGTCGTCGGCCGTGTATCTCGACGACGAGCCGGGGCCGCGAGCCGTGCCGGAGGGTTTCGATCGGATCGCGGATCCACATGTGTCGACGTACCCGGGCACTCGGCTACCGCATGCCTGGCTGGACACGCCGGTGAGGAGGAGGGCCATCTCGACACACGACCTGGCCGGAAAGGGGGCGTTCTGTCTGCTGACGGGGTACGGGGGAGAGGGCTGGGAAGAGGCGGCCCGCAAGATCTCGCAGAAGACAGGGATTCCGATCAACACGCACAGGATCGGGTTCGGCCTTGACTGGCAGGACGTGTATCGCGAGTGGTATGAGAGGAGGGGCGTGGAGGACTCTGGGTGCGTCCTGGTGCGGCCGGACCGGTTCGTTGCGTGGAGAAGCCAAAAGGTGGTCGAGGACTGCGAGGGCAAACTGGCGGCCGTGCTAGACAAGATCCTGTCCCGCAGCTAGGGGCGTTGTCGAATGTCGAGTCCCTTGTCCTAGCTCCCTAATGCAAGGAGAGGTTCATTATGTTCTCTTATGCCGACAGGGTGCTGGACACAGGTCAAGCACTGACTGTGTGCATCCCAGGTCGAACAAGACAAACTTGGATGACTGGGCTGTGCATAGACATAGAATAGTCTACCAAGTACATATATGGTATTCGAAATGTGCCGAGGGAGACTGGGTACGATGCTGTATACCATTGAAACAATAAAACCTGGTGTGTGATGCTTTCGACGTCAGCCAGGCTCGAACGTAGCAGTTCCACTCGCTCAGTCATCAATGACTGGCAGCAAAGCTCTGTGGCCTGAATGGTCTGCGTTAGTTCCGACGTCACCCAGCACGTTTGAATGTTCGCTGCCCGGATGAGCTCGCCATGCCATGCCCAATGAGGATGGCGTGATGTCTAACGGGAGTTCGTTAGCTTGCCCCGGAGTCGCATCACAGGTTATTTGTCAAGGGGTTCTGCAATAAGAGGGTTGTATTCGGTTTCTGGTTGTGGTTCTGTCTAAGTTTATGCTAAAGGGCCGAGGGGCCGAGGACTACCTATTAATGCCCATAAGGGGTCTATGCAATGCTCCTTCCTTATAATCTACCCCCTTTAAAAAATAGCAGCGCCCTTATAACTAATAAACAATTCCAAAAGGTGCGTTTAATAAATTAATTATCCTATGTTCCGTTTTCCGGGTAAAGTATTAAGCCTAAATTATCTCCATCTTCCTTATAATCTCCGTTTCCATTCTTTAAAGTATTAAAGTTATTTTAGGGTTTATTTTATAATCCATTATATTTCTTATAGTTAACTGCTTTCATATTTCCACTTAATCTAAAGTTATTCATGAAAAGTTCCAACTTAAAAGTACATCTATTATTAAGTAATTTAATAATAATATTTATAATATCTTAAATGGTAAGGAAGGCATTAAATTCATTTATAATCATTTTGGTAAATAGGGTATGATGGCTACCTTTTAAGGTATTAATTTATTTATCCTTCTTAATTAACTAATCTTTTAAGCTAATAATATATATAATGTTAAGGTTAAGTTGCATTTAAAGTAAGTTCCGCTAAATATTTAATTTAATGTTTTTTAACTATAATTTTATAATTTAGGCTTGCTATTTATTAATTTTAGCGGCAAACTTAACGTTTTTCATTTTATATTACTTATACTTTTGCTATTTTATTAAAGACAGGGGCGCTATTAATAGGGAATATAAATGGGTATTGGTATGTTTCATCATAGGCAAGGAAGGTAGCATGAATTAATGGGTCGTTATATTATTAGTGGAAAATATAATAGGTTGCAAAGATATATTAAACTTTATCTTCTTTAAGTTGCATTATAAACTTACCATAAGCGTTATATTAAATTTTTTTTAATTAGTTTTCTTTAATAAATTATATTCTTTAATTTAAGATAATATAATAAAGATATTGGAATCATTATTAAAGGAGCAATTATTAAGGGGAGGTGGTTTTTTAAGTAGATTTTCTTTAATTTTATTATATATGGATTTAATAGCTTTGGCATTTTTATTAAAATTACTTTTATTTAAGAATTCTTTAAATTTAAATTAAAATTTAGCCTAAAAAGAAGAAGTATTATAATCCACTATATTAAATAAGTATTGCAAAGAATATAATAAAGTTAAGGCTTTTTTAATTAATTAATTTATTTTTACATTTATATAAAAAAGATATTAATTAAATTTTCTGTTAGTAATGTTCTATAATTTATTATAAATATATATTCATTACTTATATTTCTTCTTTTTATATCTTTTAATGAATCGCAAGAGCTTTTTATTATATTTCTACTTTTGCATTAAGTGGATAAGGGTAAGGAGATTTATAGCCTTATTAAGTTTATTAATTTTAACCCTATTAGAATTAAGAATTATTTATAATATAGTATGTAAGTTTTTTGCAATAGTTATTAAGCCAACTTAGTCATCTTAGCGTGTAATGTTATTAATATTTTTAATCCAAAGCTTTGGATTTTAAAAAAGATTTGCGGCTTAGCGCTTTGCTTTAAATTTATGCCGTTTAAGTTCATTTTTAAATAACTTTTTGCTCTTATCTCCTTCCGTCATTACTATTAGCAATAGGCTTAAATTGCAAGGCTATCTTAAGTATATTTTCTATTAAATAAAAATAAATAAAAAAATAAAAGGGAGGAAGAAGTTTATAGTTTTTAAAAGAAAATTAAAATTATGCTTTAAGTAGTATTATATTTATTCCATTTTTTTATTTAAAGTTTTTAGGTAAATGTTATTGTAAGTTATTATGGTAATTATTAATAATAGTTATTAATGGTAATTATTATATTAAGTTTATAATAAATAATTGTTTATAGATAAATTTATTAAGCAGTGATTATATATTAAGTCTTAATTGCAGCAAGGTTATTCATTCTTAGAATTTAGGTCTTAGTTTAACGTATTTAATAAGATATTTTATATTTTTTAATTTTAAGTGTTATTAGTTAATTATGCGCTTTGCATAATCTTTAATTTAAATGGGTTTAATTTAAGGTATGTTTTAATTAAATAGATTTAAAGAATATGGCTTAAGGTGGTTGATAGAAATAATATTATGCTTTAACTTTTATGCGCGCAGAAAGTTAAGTTAATATATAGAACGGCTAATCCTTTCCGTAATTTTAAAAGAGCTTGCATATTGTGATTCATATTTGCAGCTAACATTTTATGGAATTTTATATTCTTTATATAATTAAAGTAATACCTATGCTTTAACTTTAAAGAATTATGCAAGATGTTATTTATTAAAGTATGCTTTTATTATTATTATTATAAATGCTAAGGCATTATATATATGGATATAATTTTAAGGAAGGTTTGGCAGTTAATAAAGTACTTAGTTTATAATAATGTTTAAGATATTATTTAAGGTAAAGCCTTTAATAATTTTATTTAAAGAAGTCTTAGTTGCTTAGGATTTGCTATTGCAATATTTAAATTATATCCATGGTAAAGTATTTAATTATTTTCGCGGATTGTTAAGGCTATGGATAAAGTAATGAAGTGCGGATTTAATGGTTTATACTATCCTTTTTAATTAGCCATTGATTTATAAATAATATATAGTTATATAAAGCAGCTTTATTTTAAATAGTTTCTATATTAATAACTAAATGCTTAATAGGAATTTAGGGTTTTGGTTTAAGAGGATAACTTTTAAATAGCCCTAATTACTTTAAAGTAAGTATTATAGCAAAGAAGAGGCCCATTCCATAGCTTTTTATGTTAATTTTCTAGGCACTAATAATAAGTTCTTTAAGAATTTACAGATTATTAAGAGAATATAATTATAGCCTTTTATTAAGGGAAGTTTAAGAATAAAGTTTATTATAATTCAGTAATATGAATATAGTAAGCTAAGCAGTAATTATAAGCTTTCATAGGCTTTATATCTTTTAATATTAAAAACTTAGCAATTAAGGTAGCGGCGGGTAAATTTATATAGCTTGAAATGCAGTCTTTTAATATAAAAGGGCTAGAGGAATTCGTTAAGTTGGGCATAATTATAATAGCTACCTATATAAGCAAGTTTCAAGATTTTAATTATATATAATTAAGGAATATAAAGATAAAGAGTTTTATTTTTATTTAATATTTTTTAAATAAAGCTAAAGCGGATTTTAAATAAAAGGATGGCTTTATTTTTATAAAAAGCATTATTTCACCGTATTATATTTAAAATTCTTGCTTATTAAGGGTTTATTTAATAGCTATCTTGGAAGCGCTTGCAAAAGTTAAGAAATATTTTAATATATATATTTCTATTTTGCAAATTTAGTTTTAAAGGTATTATAAGGGCTATTAAGCATATTTCCAAGAAAAATAATTAATATTCATTTTAATTATTTAAGAAAATATTTAGTTTACTATCTTTAGTTAATAGCGATATATTTAATAACGGTATATGTAATAATGCATTCAATATAACATTTTCTCTTCCTAGTTTATATAATAAATTAATTTTAAAGGCGCTAATATATTTAAGGGTATAGATTAATTTCTTATTATTTATTAAGGCTGCGGTAAAGTTAACAATATTAAGTTATTTAAAAAGGGCAAGGATTGCTAAGTAGTTTATGTAAATTATAAGACGGTACTTAGTAACGTTAATTTAGTATTAATATTTTTTAAGTACCTATATATAGCCAAGAAGTTTCATTTTTATAGCTTAATATCAGCGTTTTGCAAAGGATAAAGTGCAGCTAAGGTATGTAATTATTTTAACTAAAGTTTATGGTAGGTATGTAATGATATGGCTATCTTTTATAAGTTTCCTTATAGCTAAGTTTGCTATATAATAAACTTGCATTTTAATTTTAAATGCAGATATATTGAAATTAATAAATAAATGCCTTTTTAAATTAAAGTGTATAATGGATGTAAACTTGGTTAGGTTTTATTTTATGGTGTTAAAGGCAGCTTTCTTTGCATTGCTAGGTAGGGTGAATATAATTTATTTTATTTAATTCTCTTAAGTTATTTTACCCTTTGGCTTTATTAAAGTATTTAGTTAATAAAGATTTATCTTTTATTATTTAAAAGGCTTAATCTTTATTATAAAACGTGAGATATTATATTTTATATAGCCCGTAAGGCTAATAAAATATTTTAAATCCTTTAATAAACGGGGAAATTCCAAGGCTTTAATAGCCTTTAAGCATTCTTTGGTTATAAAGAGGTTGAAAGAGTTAATATAATGGCTAAGCATAATAGCTGTTGGTGCTATGAAATAGGATTTTTTTAAGCCTATTGAAATGTTCTTTTATTGCAGTTAGTTGAAAACCAGATAAATATTATTAATATGGTTTTGCAAGGAGCCGTTTATGGCAATAATTATATTATTAATATATACTTTAGCGGGTATATCTTTAAGGAGCTAATCCATTTATTATTATATATAGGCTGGGCTGTTGTGATATCCTATAATAGCGTAGTTAAATGTAAATTGTTTGCAAGCTATTGTAATAATGAATATTTATTAAGATTTGGGATAGATTTGCCATTAATAAAAGAAAGTAGTGGCATTGAGAACCGTAATGTATTTTATATTTATAATCTTTAAGAGAATTTAATCCTGGCTTTTCATAGGGTATGCATTAAGAATTAATATGCGATTTAATCCTTAAATATTAATTACTATGTAATCTTTCTAAGTATTATTTAGCATAGTTTGCTAAATAATAAATATAGAGAAAGAAAAGGGAATGGATTAAATTATTTATTTAATTTTTTTAGTAGCTTGCAATTTATTTAAAGTTTTATTAATAACCTTAGCATTCTTTAAGGTTATAAGGTAAACTTTATACTTTTTTAAAATTATATCTTGCTAGTTTTGCTTAAGGCAAACCTTAAGTTATTTATCTTATAAAGCTTTGGCCCAACCTTTATCTTTAAAGATATTTATATTTTTATTAAGGAAACTTAAGAGCTTATCTTAATTAATAAGGTTTAAGTTAAAAAATATATTAATGCTTATTAAGATATGCATTTAAAAGTTATTTAATGGCATTATTTTTAAATGCTGGGAATTTAAGGATTTATAAAAGGCTATAAATATAGCCTCGTTATCTTTATTAATGGCATAAATTTAGCATTGCAGGTTTAAAGAACATAGGTATCCTATAAATATTCTATTAAATATAATAATAGGCTTATTCATTTTATTCTTAATAACTATGTAAGCTAGATAAATATTTATGAAAAGAGCATAAGCACTAAATTAAGTTAATGCAAGAGTAAATACTAAGTTTTAAACGTTATTAGTATGCAAGCAATATTTAATGGAGAAATAAATAGCTAATTTAGGTAGTATAATAATATATTACGCGGCAAGTACCCTAGCCTTTACTAAGCAGCTATAATTTTTCATTTCCATGGAAATTTAAATATAGCAGGAGTTAATATTAATATATCCTTTTAAATTAATAATATTAAAGCCCTTTAATCCCATAGCATCTATGCTAATAAGCATATTGACCTTTAAGTCTTTAACTATAAAAACTTTGCAAGTAAATAAAGCAATTACTACGGTTCCGCAATTAATATATTTTCCTAGGAATTGCAATAATATAAGTATATAGTTATATAACTTATGAATTTTTATTTTAAGTCCACGTAATTATAGCGGAAATGCATGTTTGCAAATTAATAAAAGGGGATAATTTTGTTGTAATTATTATCTATTTACCATTATTTAATTGCAGCCAATATCGCTGCAAATATTTAATAATAATCTAAATAATAATTAAATAAAAAGATATAAATAAGTTTAAGAGCGAAAACCAAATCTTATCCTAAGTTTCAAGTTAACCCTTATTAGCAATTAAATTATTTCTATGCCCTTTATAATATTTAATAGGATATCGAGGCCTTTTAGTTTTTTGCTAGCTGCTTTAAGGCATCTTTTAACATACTATTTAAGCCTTAATTATTTAATAGGTTAGCAGTCTTTACCTTAGCTGCAAAAGCTATTAATATTTATTTCCATTAAGGCTAAGGCTTTTTAAAATAAATAAAGTAAATATAATTTATTAGCAAATTATTGCTATGAAAATGCTTAATATAATAGCAATAAATAAATAATAATAATGCTAATATGCTAAAAAAGGCAATGTTTGGGTAGTTATTATGGTTATTAATAGGAAACGCTTTCTTAAAGGGATAGTTAAAAGCCTTAGCAACTATATTTATGGAAAACTCTTTATCCAGGACTTCCTTAATTAAAGGTAGTTAATATATAGGCATATTAAATTGCTTTATAAAGTTTGCAGACTTGCTATAATAGGCTTAATAGGGCTAATTTCGTTAATATGGTTTAATGGCGAATAGGGCTTGCGGGGCGAGTAAGCAACGGTTTTTTAAGATAAGCTATTATCAATAATCTCCCAGCTATGGCTATTATTAAGCGGGTTATCGCTGCTTATCCTGTTATTAATGCCATATAGCGTATTAATTTAGTGGCAGCTAAGGTTAATTATATTTAGCATTTTAAATTTAGCCTTAACTAGCTAATTGAATTAGCAGTTAAAACTAATTCTGGGTTTGGTTAGCTATATATAATTAATTATACTGCGGAAGAGCTTGGGGTAGCTATGCTTAAAAGCATTGCTATAGTTACTATTGTTAGGGCTGTAAAGGTAGATATTGTGGGGCGTAGGGGATATTTAATTTGCCTTTGTAGGCGGGTATGGGCTAATAAGGATGGATAACATTTTAAGTAGATGGATATTGTTATTAAGCTAGGTTAAGAATTATACTTTCATGGTTTTAAACATTATTTAAAAAGCTTTTTAATATCATTGCTTTATTAAGTTTTTAGAGTTTAAACTTAATCTTAGGAATAAGCAATTTAAATATAGCAATTAGCTATGCAGGAAGCTTTATATTATAAGCCTTTGCATTTATAATAACGATTTAAAGGAATAAAGTAATATCCTATCCCTTTGCAACCTAATAAAGAAATAAGTAATTCATTTTAAGATTAGCTATAATATTTAAAAAGGACTTAATAAAATGTAATTTTAATTTATTATAAATTGCTTAAATTATTGCCATTTTAAGCAGCTAGCAATTATTATTAATTAAGATATAAAAGTGCTATTTAAATATATCCTTTAAGAGATATTAAGACTAAACTTAACGAATATTATTTACAAAATAAACTTATTTAATATGCTTTAAATGCTTAATAAAATAAAAGATATTAAAATACTTTATAATCTTTCCATTAAATTAAATACCTAAATTAGCATGCTTATAAGGGTAAAAATAGTTAATATTTGCTAACTAAATGCTAAAACATTTATTAACGCCATTTTGCATAAACTTGGCTTAAATATGGACTTAAGGGATTAATGCATTTATAAATGCTATAATAATTAAATATGCAAAGTCTTGGTTTTGCTAGTTATAAAGTTATGCTATTACCTATATAATAAGGTTGGCGGCGTTTTTAGCCATAAGTAGTGCTATATTATTATTATTAAATTTAAGGCCTTTTAATTCTATTTTATTATTCCTCTTTAAATATAAGGAAAAGCTAAGATCTTAATTATATATTAATATAGGCAGCGTATTTCTAAAGGAAACTTTTAAAAATAATAGTAAACTTAGCAAACTTACTATTTAGCAATGCTTAAATATTTAAGGAAATTGCGTTTTAATTAATATATATAATAAATTACCAAAAAGCGGCATTTAGCTAACTAAGGAAGTGGCTTAGGGATTAAACGCTAAAGGAGATTTAAGCAGCAAGAGCGCCCATTAACGGGCGAGAAATGCAGGAAGGCTTTTCCACTTTATTAACTAATTCTACGGCTAATAAGTCTTGCCTTAAGGAATTAAATCATTTTTATTAAAGGTAAGCTGCAAGAAATAAGCATATTTAAGCTTATCATTTTAAATCTTTATAATATATAAAGACTTAAATAGGCAGTAAAACCGTAAAAGCTATTAAGCATATAGTTATTTAAGTTTAGCCATAAAGTCTCGCGAAGCCATATAACTAATTTAAACAAATAAGTATTAAAATAATTATATAAAAGCAAAGCAAGTAGTTAAAAATTAATGATAAATTTACGATAATGCTCTTATTATTTTATTAAACAAGGCTATATCTATAGTAGTTACTGGCTAGCGTTTAATTCCCATAATCCAAGCTAAGTTATTAAGGGGTTCTGCAATAAGAGGGTTGTATTTAGTTTCTAGTTATGGTTTTATCTAAGTTTATGCCAAAGGGCCGAGGGGCCGAGGACTACCCTATCAATGCCCATAAGGGGTCTATGCGGTGCTCCTTCCTCACATTATTAGTCTGTGGACGCAGCCGATGCAGGGCTTGATGAATGCAACACGCACAGAAACAGCATGCGTACACAAGAGCACGCGACACGGCCCAAGGCTTGTGCAGATGCTTCCGGCGCGTGACGCGCAGGTGCATGACTGACCACTGCCTGTGATGGTGGGCTTGTGATTTAGGCAAAAAAGAGTCAAGGTTTGTTTTGTTGCCGGCTTGGGTTTAAAATTGGCAGTAGGGACGGCGTTGACGCGGTCGACGCCTGGGCTGAGAGTGATAGATACATCAGTACCTACCGCGTGGTTACCTCCAGAGCGAGCTGGAATTGGAATGGCAGTTATGGAGGTTGGAGTGTCGGTTGCACGTGAGGATAAGAGCAACATTGGGAGATAGCGAAGCGAGGCAGGTGGCTCCCTCTTCCCACCTGCCAACTTCCAAAGGTGCCACCCACCTCCAGCGTACCTACCTATCAGGTACCCGCCCTGCAGCTCATCATGGCTGTGCCAGCCAGCGATGGTGAAATTTCAGGCCCACACCCCCTAGTATATGCATTTAGCAATTTCAAAAGGGGCGCCTAAAAAACGCTGCAATAAAACGCATAGATTATAAAGTAATCCGTATATAGTAGAATTGCTAACCGCTTTCCCCATTAGGAAGGTAATAAGTTATTTTACTTAGCTAACTTTACCATTAATTTATAAATTTTATAAGATTATTAACCTTATAATTATTAATATATTGCTAACCCTTTATTATAACATTATAAATAACACTCTTTCTTGCTATAATAATGGCTTTCCTTACTTTCTTAATAATAAAAATTAATCTTAAAAAGCATTTTATTTATAAAATTATTTATAAGGCTATATATATTATTTATAAATAATATAATTAATTATATATAATTAATATTAATTATAAAAAAAACTATTTATATTAAAAGTATGTATTATTTATAGCTACTTATAACCCTTTAAAATAAGTAATTATTATAAGTTAGCCTTAAGCGTTTACTAAAAGGTACTTAAAAGGAGTTATGAATTGCAATATTTAAGAAGTAAGTTAGGCCTTAAAAGGGCTTAACTTTAAATTTATCTTTTAAGTATATGCCTTATTACATAAAAGGGTTGGGTATAATATAGGCTTGGCATAAATATATATTATGGCTTAAGCAATAACCTAAGCTCATTACATAGCCCCCTTCCTACTCTTATATTACGCGTAATAAGGATTAAACTTAGGGCTTTTACGGTTTTATGCTAATTATATATTTACCCTATTATGCACCCATCTTAAGGCCATATTTATTTACCTTAGGAGCAATAATTATCCATTTTATTCCCATGTTAGCTATATTTACATGCTATGCTTAACGTAATGCAATGCTATTATAATATAATAATATTATTATTATATATATAATTCTTTATTAATATATTGTAATTATATACAAGCTATATATATTGCTAGCTTTAAGCTATAACGTGCCCTTATTAGTGCATTAACGTTGCTTATTATAGCTATTACCCTTATATTATATTTATTATCGCTACTTAAGATAACTTCCTTATAAATACACTTCCTTTTATAATTCCTTCTTCCTAATACTATATTATTACTATAATATACTTATTATATATACTATTTTATTATCTTTATGCAATCTTTTTATTACCCTTATAATTATTTCTTTATTTATATTAATTACTCCCTTAACTTTATCTTACCCCTAATTAAGAAGCCTTCCTTAGCTTAATTAATACCCATATAATTCTTTAACCTTTTTATAATTTAATCCTTTAGCTATTTATCCTTATATTTATTATACTTTCCCCATAATTACCTTTTTTTATTAAAAAGCCATTACCTTAATGTATTAATACTCTTTTAATCCCTTAATAATTCCTTAATATACCCTTCTTTATCCATATTTTATCCATTAAGCACCCTTTCCTTAGCTTATTAATACCTTTTTAATTCCTTAATATCCTCCTTAATATTTACCCTTTTCATTATATAAAAAAAAGAATAAAAAATAGCTTTTATTATAAGTTTTAATAATTAATATAATAACTTTAATATAGCCATTATTAATAATAATAGCAATAATAAGCTGCTTTATTACCCTAGCAATATAACTCTTAAAATTACCTTATTTCTCCCTTAATATAAGTTTATTATAATTATTAATTAAATATAAGAATATTATATTATAAAATTATATTAAATGCTTAATAATTTTAATAATAAGAATTAATAATTTATTAAGTAATTACCCTTTCCTTATAAACTATATATTATAACTTTTTATAAAATTAATAAGCTGCTTATTTATATCCTTAAAAATTATAATATATTTTATATTAATTATTATTATTATAAGCATAAATGCATTTAATATATATATATATTTATTAATTTATTATTATTATAAAATACATAATATTATTTAAAGAGAATAATTATTATTAATAATAGTTATATTTTTATCCTTAAGTAAGTTAAGTTTGCTATTTTTATTTATAATAATATAATTATATTTACTTTAGCTTTTAATTATATTATTATTAATTTTTATAAAGTTAT
Source organism: Diaporthe citri (assembly GCF_014595645.1). Taxonomy (NCBI): domain Eukaryota; kingdom Fungi; phylum Ascomycota; class Sordariomycetes; order Diaporthales; family Diaporthaceae; genus Diaporthe; species Diaporthe citri. The sequence continues at coordinate 392,107 of NW_025064863.1, forward strand.
AAGTATTATTTTAATAAAGCTACTTTTTATTATCCTTATTATTTACTTAAGCAGCTATATTTATTTTTATAATATAACCTTAATTAATACCTTTATTAACTTTATTAAGGGTATATTCTTAACCTTATTATAACTTATTAATATATTTTTATTTCTTATTAATGCTAATATAATTATATATTATATTAATAATATTAGCATTAATAACTATTAATTAACTTACTTTACTTAAAAAGTAATAAATACCTTTATAATCTTTAATAATAATTAAAGAGCTAAGGCTAATTATTATATTAATAATATATATACTCTTAATATAAATACTCTTTCCTTATTTTTCTCCTATATTTATATTAATTTAACTTTAAGCATGCTTTAATATATTTAAAGATTATTATTATAAAAAATTTAATATAATAATTAATATCCTAAATGCCCTTATTAATTAAATTTTTAATATTAAGCAGCGTAATTATAATTTAAATTACTATTATACTTATAATAAGTTTAAAAAGAAAAAATAAAAAGATAAGAAGAAAAACTTTAAAAACTTGCCTTTTTTTAGCTATAATGCTCCTTATTATAAATATTAATTAGCTTAGCCTATTATTATAATTATAATAAATTTAAGTAATTAAAAGCTTTATTTTTAAATAAAAAGTTTATAAATTTAACTTTTATTATTATTAAATTATTATAGCTTTATTATTAACCCTTATAATTTTAATTTTATAATTAAATATTTTTAATATACTTATTTAAATAAATAATAATAAAAAAATTTTAAAAAAGTAATATACTTAATATAATCTTGCCTTATAGGAAATTAATTATATAGCTTAGTTTTCTTTTAACTTAATATATTATTTAATTTTTATAAAAAAGGGATTTAATTTATTTATTAAGTAAGTATATAATAAGTCTTAGTTAATTAAAAACGTTTATATATAAATAAGGTTATAAGTTTAAATCCTATTATTATTATGCCTTACTTAAGTATAATAAATACTTAAAACTTACCTTATAACTTTATTTAAATAGCTTATAATAATATAATAGGATTTTATTTATCTTTATTTTATCCTTATTTATAATCCTTATTATCTTGCATTATGCTTTTAAATAAACTTATTAAGCTTAATGCAAACTTACCTTATAATTACCTTAAATAAGCAATCCCTTATAAATAATAATATTTTTTTATTATATCTTAAATAAGTTAAGGGTTATTAACCTTTATAAGTTTTTAAAAGGTTCCTATATTAATATATTTTAGCCTTTTTATTTAATATAAACTTATCTTTTAAGGAAACCATTTTATAAATACTTTAGTATATTTTTAATTATTAAGATTTCCTTTATAAGATACTTTTTATTTTAACCTTTATTTACTTTATTTAAAATTAATATAATACTTAATTAAATATTTATAAATATTTAAGTAAATAGTAAATCTTTTATAATATGCTTAACTTAATTAATATTAAAGGTAGAATAAATCCAGCTTAATATATTTAAAATAATTATTTAAGGTATAAGGATATTTACTATAATATATTTTTAATATAGCTAATTAAGCTTCTTTATTAATTAAGTAATTTAAAAGTGCCTTAGGAATAGCCATACTTAGTTATTAATGCAAAACCTTTTCGCTATTTAATAGCATTTATTAGCTATTTGCTTTTATTATTGCTAAGTAAAAATAATAGCAACCTAAGTAATATTTATTTTAATTTAAAAATAGTTTAAAAATATAGCTACTTAGCCCTTAAAACTAGCTATAAACGCCATTATATCCAAGAGGCTTAAGACCGCTTATATATTAAATTTATTTATTAGCTAATTTAAGCTTTAATTAATTATTATTAAATCCTTATTATTTAATATTATTTAATAAGCTAAAAGGTAGTTAGCTTAGTTATCTTATAAAAAGATAATAATATTATATAAATACTTTTATACTTCTTAATTTATTTACTTTATACTGCCATTTATTTTAAAGTAATATATTATAAATAAAAGGCATTTTATGCCTATTTAAGTATATAAAGAAGCTTAAAACGCCCTTATTTAATTAAAGCCTTAATTGCTAATAATAAATATAAAAAACTTATAATAGCGCTATTATAAAGTAATAAAGTATTATGCATAATCCTTTATAATTATAAAGTGCATTACTTTTAAAAAAACTTATTTTAAAAAGTAATTTATAATAATTATTAAGTAATATAAGTTACCCTTATAAATTAATAAGTTTATTATAAAGTTAATAAATATTTAAAATTAATAATAATTTAAAGAAAGAATAAGGTAAAGCAAGCTTTATTATAATCATTAATTAAGCTAGGTTTAATAGCATATATTATAATTTTAAATAAAATGCTAAATTACTTATAATATATTATTTTAATAAAAATTATATAAAAAGACTTAAAAGGTTCCTTTTTATTTTAAATACCTTATTATAAAAAAGTTATAAACCCATTATAATATTAATATAATAAGTAATTCTTAACTTAAAAATTATAGCTAACCTTAAAACTAAAATATATTATATATATTAAAAATATAATTAATAATTTAAGCTATTATTTTAGCCTTTTTAAGAAACCATTATTAATTAAATATAACTACCTTATAATAAATCTTATATTATAAGTTTTATTAAACTCCTTTATCTTAAAGCATAATTAATGCTAATTTATTAAATAATTACAATCTTATAAGTATAATAGCATAAGCATTAAAAATTGCTATTAAAATTAATTAAAGCATTTTAACTATATAATCCTTTTTTAAAATTATTTTATTTTATTCTTGCTATAATAATGCATTAAAATACTATACTTATATTTTTAAGCAATATTAAAGATTATAATAAAAAAGGGATAAAGTTTTAATTTATTAAGCTTATTTTTTTAAAAAAGGTTAAGGGCTAATAAAATACTTAAGGCTTTTATAATTTATAAATATTATAAATAAGCAAAATATACTTTAAAATATAAATAATTATACTTTTAAGGCCTTAATTATTATTAATAGCTCTTTATTATAAATAATATAATTTTATTGCATTAAAAAGAGCTTTATAAAATAATAAGTAATTAAGTAAAAAGCTTCTTTTTTTTAAATTAATAAGTATGCATTAAAAGTTATTTTTAAGTAATTTATTTTTATTATTATGCTTAAGTTTAAATTTTATTTAGCTAGGATTAATGCCTTTATAAATATTATCTTAAAGTAATAAAAAGCTATATTTTCCTTACTTCCTTATTAAAAAGAAGTCCCCTTAATAATAAAATAAAAAAGGAGGTTAATAATTTTAAAAAAGTTTTTAATAAAGTTATAATAAAAGTTTATAAACCTTATAAAGCTTTAAATATTATAAATTATTTATAATGCTTTTTATTTTTAAATTGCCTTAACTTTTTTTAAGTTTACTTAAATACTTACTTTAATTATAATAATAAAGCTTAAATACTTTACCTTTTTTATTATAAACTTGCATTTATTTTAATTTAAGTTTAGCTTAGCATTTTATAAGCAATGCAAAACCTTTCGCACCTTTTTTATATAGTTTCTTTTTAAGCTTAAAGAGAATATTAATATATTATTTAAATATGTTATTATATAATTTTCTAAAATATTAATTAAGATTAAGTTAATATATTGCTAAAATATAATAGGTATATTAAATAAATTAAAGAGGTAAATTAGCTATTTAAATAACTTAAATTAAGTTTAAAATATCATTAAATGCTTTTATTTTTTTACTATTTATATTTAATAAAAGGCTATATAAATATTTAGCTTTATAAATTATTAAGTATTAAAAAAAGAGTATAATATTTCCTTAATAAAGGGGAGGGGGTAACGGTTTTGCTAAATTATTTTATTAAGGGCATAGTAATTTATATAAAATCACTACCCCTTATTTACCTTATATATTAAGAGAATTAAGATTATTATAAATAAGGAATTAGCCTTTACTTAACTTTTATTATAAAGTTTTATAATTTATTTTTATAACTTAAGTAGCTAATTTTAAGATATATTATATAATAAGCTTTATAATAATATTAATATAAATTTATTCTTTATTAATAATAAATAAATATAATAATTAAATTAATTTTAATATAATAAAAGGGTAAAAACTTATTTTTTATTAAAAAAGCTAGCAAAATTTTATATTTCCTTTAATAAAGGCTTAACTTTATATTATTTTATATTATTATTATCTTTCTTTTAAAAAGTTATAGCTTAAAGAATTTATATAACTTTATTTAAGCTTATTTTTATTAAGGTAATATTTATTATTTTATTATAAAATAAGCAATTTATTTATATCTTTATAGCTATTTTAAAAATTAATTAAGCTAAATTACTTATATTTTACTAACTTTCCTTTTTTATAATTATTTCTTAAGCTATATTAACTATTATATAGCTATAAGCTAGATTTAATAAAATATTATAATAATATAATTAGGGTAAGCTTAATAAAAAAAAATAAGCTATGCTTAAAATTATATAAATTAAAATAAAAGCTTATTATATATTAATATTTAAAAAAAGCTATATTATATATATAATATATTAACTTTATAATAAGTTAATAATTATTTTTAAATTTCTTAAGGTAAATAAAGTTATTAGCTTTAATTTTACCTTTTATATTTATTATTTATTTATAATAATATAATAATTATATTTATTATTTACTTAAGTAATAATAATATACTTATAATTTATAATAATAAAAATTAAAAAAAAAAGCTTATTTAATTTATTTTATATTTATTAATATTATTTTTATATAAATTAAACTTATAAAAAAAGCTTATATTTTTAAATAAAACTTTATTTAAAAGCTAATTTTTTTCTTTAAGGCTAATAAGGTTTTCTTTATAAAATATAGCTAGCTTTATAACTTAAATTTAAATTAATATAGCTATAAAAAAGAATTTATAATTTATTATAAAGTATCCCTATTAATTATAATATAAGCATACCTTACGCCCTTGCTAAGCCTTTCTTTTAAATTTAAAGATTTAAGGTACCTTAGCTTAGCCGCTAATTAGCTAAAAGAAAAAGGCACCTTAATACCCTTATAACCCCTTATTCTTAATACCTTAGCCCCTTATTATACTTATTATAACTATATTTATTATTATTATATCTTAATTTATTACTTATTGCTTTTAAGTTAAGGGCTTTAAAAAATATAAAATTAAGCTTATATATTATTAATATTTAAAGTTTTATACTTTTAGTTTATAAGTAATTTAATAATATATATTTATTATTTTATTATAATTTATATATAAAATTAATGCTTTAATAGCTTTATTATAAAGTTATAAAAAAAGTTAATTATAAAAATAATTTAGCTTTACTTTATTTAATTATTTAAAGCCCTTAATTTATATTATTAATTATTTAAATTAAATATAAAATTAAATAAAGCTATTATAATTTTATATTTAAAATATCTTAAATTTAATTAAAATAATTACTTATTAATATAGATTTTTATAGCAATGCTTTAAATATTTAAAGAATTTATTTATATTAAAATTATTTTAAGGCTTACCTTATTTATAAAATATTATAATATATAATTATACCTTAATAAATAATTAACTTTATAAAAAGATTTAATATTTTTAAAAATTCTTAATAAAGTTTATATTAATTTATAACTTATATTATATTATAATTTTTTAAATTAAAAAGCTATTTTAATTATTATTAAATAAAGGCTTAATTAAAAGTAGCTTATATTAAATTAAAGGTAAATTAAAAGAATTTATATATGCTTTAAGTTTTATAAATTAATAAAGTATTACTATAAGGAGAAATATAATAATATTATTATTAATATTAATAAGCATTACTATAAATAGCTAAGAAGGCTAAGATATTTCTTAAGCATTTTTATAGCTTAATATTAAAGTAAATTAAGGAATTCTTAGCTATATATTTTATAAAAAAATTAATATTTTAAGTATAAGGTTATTTATCTTTATAATATAAGTATTTTCCTTAATATAATTTAAAAATTATAATTTAATATTATAAGTTAGCCTTAAGTATTTATTAAAAGGTATTTAAAAAGAGTTATAAATTATAATATTTAAAAAGTAAGTTAAGCTTTAAAAGAGCTTAACTTTAAATTTATCTTTTAAGTATATACCTTATTATATAAAAGGGTTAAGTATAATATAAGCTTAATATAAATATGCATTATAGCTTAAGTAATAGCCTAAGCTTATTATAATAATTATTAATAATTTCTTTAAGGTTAAGAAAATATTTAGCTTTTTTTAAGCCTTATAAAAAAAGTTTGCTAAGGCTTGCTTTATAAAAGGGTAACTTTATAATATTTTTAAGGGTAATGAAATAATTATTATCTTTTAAGTACTTAATAGCATGTTTATGCCTTTTAATTATTATTATATAGCTTTCTTTTTTAATAAAGTTTATAAGGATACTTTTTAAAAGGTAAAAATATATATTTATATTATAAAGCATTTAAATCTTATCTTTAATAACTTTAATAATATTTTATTTAATTATTTTATTAATTTCTTTATAAAAATCCTTAATTAAGCTGCATTTTATTAAGAAATAATTAATATTAAGGTTATAATATATTTAGCTTATAATTAAATTAATTTACTTTTACCCTTAATTAATATTATTATTAATAATAATTTAAGCAAAGTTAATTTAATTTATATAAATATTAATATTATTTAATGCAAGTATTAAAGCAATTTAAAAAATCTTTTAAATCTTAGCTATATTTATAGTATTTTTTGCAACTTTTATAGCCTTTAATTTTTAATTAAAGATATTATTATAGTAAGCCCTTAAAGATTAATTCTTAAGCAAGCTATTTATATAATTATATACTTTTATTACTTAAAGAAGCAATATGCTTAGCTTTAAGAAATAATGCCTTATATATATAATAAAAAGATATATAATCTTTTAATTATAGCTATTATAAGATAAGGTAATTAGCAAAGGGCATTATAATTACTTAAATAAGTTAAGCTAGCTTTTTTAATATTTTATATTAACTTAATTATTTAAGCAAAAGCAAGTATATAAAACTTTTTTTATAATATTTTTAAGTTAAGTAATTTCCTTAAAATAACTTTTTATTTATAAAAAACCCTTAAAATTATTAACAACCCTCCCTTTTAATAAGCCGTTATATACTTTTTAGCTATTCTTAAGCTAATTATATTAATATAATGTAATAAGCTTAAGCTATTGCTTAAGCTATAATGCATATTTATATTAAGCTTATATTATACTTAACCCTTTTATATAATAAGGTATATATTTAAAAAATAAATTTAAAGTTAAGCCCTTTTAAAACTTAATTTATTTTTTAAATATTATAATTTATAACTTTTTTTAAATATTTTTAATAAATATTTAAGGCTAATTTATAATATTAAATTATAATCTTTAAATTATATTAAGAAAAATACTTATATTATAAAAGTAAATAACCTTATACTTAAAATATTAACCTTTTTATAAAATATATAACTAAGAATTTTTTAACTTATTTTAATATTAAATTATAAAAATACTTAAAAAGCATCTTAATTTTCTTAATTATTTATAATAATACTTATTAATACTAATAATAATATTATTATATTTCTTTTTATAATAATATTTTATTAACTTATAAAGCTTAAAATATATATAAATTCTTTTAATTTACCTTTAATTTAATATAAGCTATTTTTAATTAAGCTTTTATTTAATAATAATTAAAATAGCTTTTTAGCTTAAAAGATTATAATATAATATAAGTTATAAATTAATATAAATCTTATTAAAAGTTTTTAAAAATATTAAATCTTTTTATAAAGTTAATTATTTATTAAAATATAATTATATATTATAATATTTTATAAATAAAATAAATCTTAAAATAGCTTTAATATAAATAATTTTTTTAAATATTTAAAGTATTATTATAAAAACTTATATTAATAAATAATTACTTTAATTAAGCTTAAAATATTTTAAATATAAAATTATAATAACTTTATTTAATTTTTTATTTAATTTAAATAGCTAATAATATAAGCTAAGGGCCTTAAATAATTAAATAAAATAAAGTTAAATTATTTTTATAATTAACTTTTTTTATAACTTTATAATAAAATTATTAAGATATTAATTTTATATATAAATTATAATAAAGTAATAAATATATATTATTAAATTATTTATAAATTAAAAGTATAAAATTTTAAGCATTAATAATATATAAGTTTAACTTTATGCTTTTTAAAGCCCTTAGCTTAAGGATAATAAGTAATAAGTTAAGATATAATAATAATAAATATAGTTATAATAAGTATAATAAGGGGCTAAGGCATTAAAAATAAAGAGCTATAAGGGCATTAAAGCACTTTTTTCTTTTAATTAACTAATAGCTAAGCTAAGATACTTTAAATTTTTAAATTTAAAAGGAAGGCTTAATAAAGGCATAAAATATATTTATATTATAATTAATAAGAATATTTTATAATAAATTATAAATTTCTTTTTATAATTATATTAACTTAAGTTTAAATTATAAAGTTAATTATATTTTATAAAAAAAACTTTATTAGCCTTAAAAAAAAATTAACTTTTAAGTAAAGTTTTACTTAAAAGTATAAGCTTTTTTTATAAGTTTAATTTATATAAAAATAATATTAATAAGTATAAAATAAATTAAATAAGCTTTTTTTTTTAATTTTTATTATTATAAATTATAAATATATTATTATTACTTAAGTAAATAATAAATATAGCTATTATATTATTATAAATAAATAATAAATATAAAAAGTAAAATTAAAATTAATAACTTTATTTATTTTAAAAAACTTAAAAATAATTATTAACTTATTATAAAGTTAATATATTATATATATAATATAGCTTTTTTTAAATATTAATATATAATAAGCCCTTATTTTAACTTATATAATTTTAAACATAGCTTATTTTTTTTTACTAAGCTTACCTTAATTATGCCATTATAATGTCTTATTAAACCCAACTTATAATTATATAATAATTAATATAACTTAAGGAATAATTATAAAAAAGGAAAGCTAATAAAATATAAATAATTTAATTTAATTAATCTTTAAAGTAATTATAAGGGTATAAATAAATTGCTTATTTTATAATAAAATAATAAATATTATTTTAATAAAAATAAGCTTAAATAAGATTATATAAATTCTTTAAGCTATAACTTCTTAAAAAAATAATAATAATAATATAAAATAATGCAAAGCTAAGCTTTTATTAAAAAAAGTATAAGACTTTATTAACCTTTTTAATAAAAAATAAGTTTTTACCTTTTTATTATATTAAAGTTAATTTAATTATTATATTTATTTATTATTAATAAAAAATAAGTTTGCATTAATATTATTATAAGGCTTATTATATAATATATCTTAAAATTAATTATTTAAGCTATAAAAATAAGTTATAAAACTTTATAATAAGGGTTAAGTAAAGGCTAGCTTTTTACTTATAATAACTTTAATCTTTTTAATATATAAAGTAAATAAAAAGTAATGATTTTATATAAATTATTATACCCTTAATAAAATAACTTAGCAAGATTATTACTTTCTTTTCCTTATTAAAAAAATATTATACTTTCTTTTTAATATTTAATAGTTTATAAAGCTAAATATTTATATAGCCTTTTATTAAATATAAATAGTAAAAAGGTAAGAGTACTTAATGGCATTTTAAACTTAATTTAAATTATTTAAATAGCTAATTTACCCCTTTAATTTATTTAATGCACCCATTATATTTCAATAATATATTAACTTAATCTTAATTAATATCTTAAAAGATTATATAATAATATATTTAAATAATATATTAATATTTTCCTTAAGCTTAAGGAGGAACTATATAAGAAAGGTATGTATTATGGGCTAGCCTTAGGTTGTTTGCCGTAAAGTGTTTAAATAGGGTTTATATTTAAAGTGCAAAGGAAAAGGTTTATTCCCTATTTATATTCACGCTAAAGCTTATTCTTATAAGGCTAAAGCTTACTAATTAATTATAATAAGCAAAGCCTAAATTATAATATATCCTCCTTCTTTAAGTCCTTATAACAGGCCTTAAAGGATAGCTATATAATAAAAAATAAAGGATACCATGATTTAATTATAAATTAAATATTGCTCTTTACTTAGCCATTTAATTATACCTTAGCGCCTTTTAATTATATTAAAAGCCTAGCTTATTATTTATAATTAATATACCTTAGCCCTTATAATTTAATATATTAATTAAAGTAAGCTAATAAAAAATAATTATTTAAGCATAAGTTAATAGCTAAATTAATAGCATTTTTATAATCCTTTAATATAAGTTTTTTATATAAGCTTCCTTATTTAAAACCTTAAAATTATAAATTTATTATATAATTTGCAATTAATTAGCGCTTAATTATAGGCAATTTGCTTTATTAATGGGAATTTCCTAGATTTTAAGCGTTTTTATAAGGCTAAACTAGTTAATATATAGTTAATTTGCTTTAAATTTAAGTTAGCGCTAAGCTAGCATTACTTTTAAGCCTTATTTTATAAAAAAAATTTTATACCTCCTTAAATAAATTCCTTTTTCTTATTAATCTTAATTAATAAAAATTGCATCCTTATTTTTTTATAATAATTAAGATAGTTATGCTTATAATAATTAAGTTAGTTATATATAAAATACTTAACTTTGCTTATTAAAACTATTATAATATTAATATTTATTGCTTTGCTATTTTAAAGTTAAATATTATCTTTCTTTATTATAGCATTAAAAACGCCCTTATATTATTATAAAGTAAAGCAAAAGGCTTTAAATATATTTAACTACTTCTTATAATTAAGCTAGGTTTTTATTATAAAAATTAAGTTATTAATTATTAATAATATTTTATATTTATTTAATTAACTTTAAGTTTTTATTATATAAGCTAATTAATTAAATTAAGTAAAAAATTTTATTATTCCCTTTTTATAACGCTATTATAACGTAATTAAGCTAAGTTTAATATGCTTTTGCTTAAAAGGGTTCCTAAGCATAAAGCAAACCTTTTTTAAAAAGCTTTTTAGCTACCCTTTAAATATTTTTATAAAATTAATATAAGGCAAAAATTAATTGCAAAAAGTTTTTAATTAATTAAATATATAAAAGAATTAAGCCCCTTTGATATTAATTACCTCTTTATTTATTGCAAACTTAGCCCTTATTTCTATTAGCTAAGTTGTTAAGTATTCTTAAGATAAAAGTTTCTTTAAATAAGAAAGGGCTTAATAGGCTGCCATTATTCTTTTTAAGTTTTATTATATTAAATTTTATATAATTGCATTATAAGTTTATAATATAAAAAAACTTTAAATATATATTATAAGCTAGCCTTAAATTATTTACTATAAGGTATTTAAATAAGGTTTATATTTAAAGTGCAAAGGAAAAGGTTTACTCCTTATTTATATTTACGTTAAAGCCTATTCTTATAAGGCTAAAGCCCACTAACTAATTATAATAAGCAAAGCCTAAACCATAATAATATAAAAGATTTTACGCTACTTATAAAATATTAAATTAAACTTAAATTAAAATAAATATAAATTTATAATAAAAAAGATAAAGTACTTAAGCTTTATTATTATAGCTAAAATAAGTATTTAAGTAAACTTAAAAAAGGTTAAAGTAATTTAAAAATAAAAAGTATTATAAATAATTTATAGCATTTAAAGCTTTATAAGATTTATAAACTTTTATTACAACTTTATTAAAAACTTTTTTAAAATTATTAACCTCCTTTTCTATCTTATTATTAAAAGAACTTTTTTTTAATAAAAAAGTAAAAAAGATAAGGCTTTTCACTACTTTAAGGTAGCATTTATAAAGATATTAATTTTAGCTAAATAAAACTTAAACTTAAATATAATAATAAAAGCAAATTACTTAAAAACAACCCTTAATATATACTTATTAATTTAAAAAAAGGGGGCTCTTTACTTAATTACTTATTCCTTTATAAAGCTTTCTTTAATATAATAAAATTATATTATTTATAATAAAAAGCTATTAGCAATAATTAAAGCCTTAAAAATATAATTATTTATACTTTAAAGCATATCCTACTTATTTATAATACTTATAAACTATAAAAACCTTAAGTACTTTATTAACCCTTAATTTCTTTTAAAAAGGTAAGCTTAATAAGCTAAAACTTTATCCCTTTTCCACTATAATCTTTAATATTGCTTAAAAATATAAATATAATATTTTAATGCATTATTATAATAAGAATAAAATAAAATAATTTTAAAGGAAAACTATATAATTAAAATGCTTTAATTAATCTTAATAGCAATCTTTAATGCTTATATTATTATACTTATAAAGCTATAATTATTTAATAAATTAATATTAATTATGCTTTAAAATAAGGAAATTTAATAAAACTTATAATATAAGATTTATTATAAGGTAATTATATTTAATTAGCAGCAATTCTTTAAAAAGATTAAAATAATAGCTTAAATTATTAATTATACTCTTAGTATATATAGCATGCTTTAGTTTTAAGGCTAATTATAGTTCCTAAATTAAAAACTACTTATTATATTAATGCTATAATAAGCCTATAACTTTCTTATAATAAGGTATTTAAAATAAAAAAAAATCTTTTAAATCCTTTTATATAACTTTTATTAAATTAATATATTATAAGTAATTTAGCATTTTATTTAAAATTATAATATATGCCATTAAATCTAACTTAATTAATAGCTATAATAAGGCTTACTTTACCTTATCCCTTTTTTAAATTACTATTAATTTTAAATATTTATTAACTTTATAATAAACTTATTAACTTATAAAAGCAGCTTATATTACTTAATAATTATTATAAACTATTTTTTAAAATAAGTTTTTTTAAAAGCAATATACTTTATAATTATAAAGAATTATATATAATGCTTTATTATTTTATAATAACGCTATTATAAGTTCTTTATATTTATTATTAGTAATTAAGACTTTAATTAAATAAGGGCGTTTTAAGCTTTTTTATATACTTAAATAAATATAAAATGCTTTTTATTTATAATATATTACCTTAAAATAAATAATAATATAAAGTAAATAAATTAAAAAGTATAAAAGTACTTATATAATATTATTACCTTTTTATAAGATAACTAAGCTAATTACTTCTTAGCTTATTAAATAGCACTAAATAATAAGAATTTAATAATAATTAACTAAAGCTTAAATTAACTAGTAAATAAGTTTAATATATAAGCGGTTTTAAGCCCTTTAAATATAACGGCGTTTATGGCCAATCTTAAGGGCCGGGCGGCTATATTCTTAAATTATCTTTAAATTGGAATAAATATTGCCTAAGCTGCCATTGTTTTTACCTAGCAATAATAAGAGCAAATAGCTAATAAATACCGCTAAATAGCGGAAAGGTTTTGCATTAATAACTAAGTATAGCTATTTTTAAAGTACTTTTAAATTACTTAATTAACTATATTAAAAATATATTATAATAAATATTTTTATACCTTAAATAATTATCTTAAATATATTAAATTAAATTTATCCTATCTTTAATATTAATTAAATTAAGCATATTATAAAAGATTTATTATTTACTTAAATATTTATAAATACTTAGCTAAATGCTATGCTAATTTTAAATAAAGTAAATAAGGGTTAAGATAAAAAGTACCTTATAAAGAAAATTTTAGCAATTAAGAATGCATTAAGGTATTTATAAAATAATTTCCTTAAAAAGCAAGTTTATATTAAATAAAAAGATTAAAATATATTAATATAAAAATTTTTTAAAAACTTATAAGAATTAATAGCCCTTAACTTATTTAAAGCGTAATAAAAGGATGCTATTATTTATAAGAAATTGCTTATTTAAAGTAATTGCAAGGTAAGCTTATATTAAGCTTAATAAATTTATTTAAAAGCATAATGCAAGGCAATAAAGGTTATAAGCAAAAATAAAATAAAAATAAGTAAAATCTTATTATATTATTATAAGCTATTTAAATAAGGTTGTAAGGTAAACTTTAAGTATTTATTATGCTTAAATAAAGCATAATAATAATAAAATTTAAATTTATAACCTTATTTATATATAAATACTTTTAATTAATTAAAACTTATTATATATTTACTTAATAAATAAACTAAATCTTTCTTTTATAAAAATTAAATAGCATATTAAGCTAAAAGAAAATTAAGCTATATAATTAATTTCTTATAAAATAAGATTATATTAAGCATATTACCCTCTTAAAATTTCTTTATTATTATTTATTTAAATAAATATATTAAAAATATTTAATTATAAAATTAAAAACTATAAAAATTAATAATAAAGCCATAATAACTTAATAATAATAAAAATTAAATTTATAAACTCTTTATTTAAAGATAAAGCTTTTAATTACTTAAACTTATTATAATTATAATAATAAGTTAAGCTAATTAATACTTATAATAAAAAGCATTATAATTAAAAAAAAGTAAGTTTTTAAAGTTTTTCTTCTTATCTTTTTACTTCTTTTCCTTAAACTTATTATAAATATAATAATAATTTAAATTATAATTACGTTACTTAGCATTAAAAATTTAATTAATAAAGGTATTTAAGGCATTAATTATTATATTAAACTTCTTATAATAGCAATCCTTAAATATATTAAAGCATACTTAAGGTTAAATTAATATAAATATAAGAAAAGAATAAGAAAAATACTTATATTAAAAATATATATATATATTAATATAATAATTAGCCTTAGCTTTTTAATTATTATTAAAAATTATAAAGGTATTTATTATTCCTTAAATAAAGTAAGTTAATTAATAATTATTAATATTAATACTATTAATATAATATATAATTATATTAATATTAATAGAAAATAAAAATATATTAATAAACTATAATAAGATTAAAAATATACTTTTAATAAGGTTAATAAAAGCATTAATTAAAGCTATATTATAAAAATAAGCATAACTACTT
Source organism: Diaporthe citri (assembly GCF_014595645.1). Lineage (NCBI taxonomy): Eukaryota > Fungi > Ascomycota > Sordariomycetes > Diaporthales > Diaporthaceae > Diaporthe > Diaporthe citri. The sequence continues at coordinate 407,240 of NW_025064863.1, forward strand.
AAGTAAATAGCAAGGATAGTAAAAAGCAGCTTTATTAATATAACGCTTATAACCTTATAAAAATTAATAATAATATAATTAAAAATTAAGGTAAATATAACTATATTACCATAAGTAAAAATAATAAACTTAACTTACTTAAGGATAAAAATATAGCTATTATTAATAATAATTACTTTCTTTAAATAATATTATATATTTTATAATAATAATAAATTAATAAATATATATATATACTAAATATACTTATATTTATAATAATAACAATTAATATAAAATACATTGCAATCTTTAGGAATATAAATAAATAGCTTATTAATTTTATAAAAAGTTATAATATATAATTTATAAAAAAAAATAGCTACTTAATAAGCTATTAATCTTTATTATTAAAATTATTAAGCACTTAATATAATTCTATAATGCAATATTCTTATACTTAATTAATAATTATAATAAACTTATATTAAGAAAAAGATAAAGCAACCTTAAAAGTTATATTATTAAGATAATAAGGCAGCTTATTATTATCATTATTACTAGCAATAGCTATATTAAAGCCGCTATATTAATTATTAAAACCTATAATAAAAGCCATTTCTTATTCTTCTTTTTATATAATAAAAAGGAAGCAAGTATTAAAAAGAATATTAAGGAATTAAAAGAGTATTAATAAGCTAAGGAAAGAATGCTTAATAAATAAAATATAAATAAAGAAGGATATATTAAAGAACTATTAAGAAATTAAAAGGATATTAATACATTAAGGTAATAACTTTTTAATAAAAAAAAGTAGCTATAAGAAAAGCATAATAAGCATAAAAAAGAATAATTAAAGAATTAAATTATAAGGAAGCTAAGGGATTATATAAGTATTAATTATATTAAGAAAGGCTTTTTAGCTAAAGGTAAAATAAAGCTAAAGAGCAATTAATATAAATAAAAAAATAATTATAAGAATAATAAGAAAATTATATAAAGGTAATAAAATAATATATATAATAAATATATTATAATAATAATATAGTATTAAGAAAAAGGAATTATAAAAAAAAGTGTAATTATAAGGAAGTTATCTTAAGTAGTAATAATAAATATAATATAAAGGTAATAATTATAATAAGTAATATTAATGCATTAATAAAAGCGTATTATAGCTTAAAGCTAATAATATATATAGCTTATATATAATTATAATATATTAATAAAAAATTATATATATAATAATAATATTATTATATTATAATAACTCATAATATATATAATATATACTTTATATTACATTACGCTAAACATAATATATAAATATAATTAATATAAGAATAAAATAAATAATTATTACTTTTAAGGTAAATAAATATAGCCTTAAAATAAGTGCATAATAAAGTAAATATATAATTAGCATAAAACCGCAAAAGCTTTAGGTTTAATTCTTATTATGCATAATATAAGAGTAGGAAAGGAGTTATATAATAAGCTTAAGCTATTATTTAAGCTATAATATATGCTTATGCTAAGCCTATATTACATTTAACCCTTTTATATAACGAGGTATATACTTAAAAAATAAATTTAAAGTTAAGCCCTTTTAAGGCTTAACTTACTTCTTAAATATTGCAATTTATAACTCCTTTTAAGTACCTTTTAGCAGATGCTTAAGGCCAACCCATAATATATAAAAGCAATTAAAGATTGATTATGCTTATATATACTATATAATCCTTTACTAGCAAGGCATTTAAGGGCATTAATAGCAATTATAAAAAAGTTAAAAATACCTTAAGGTAAATTAATTTATATTATATTAGCTATTTATTACTTATTTTATAAAGTAAATTATTAATATTTATTAAGCTGCTTTTTCTTTTAACCTTAAATCCCTTATCTTAAAGGCACTTATTATAAAGTAAAAAAAGTATGCCTTATAATAAGTAATTAATTATATATTATTAAAGCTATAATAAGTAATAATTATTAATTATATATAGTTTAAGTTAGGCTAAGGATATTATTATAAGCTAAGCTTTTCTTTTTGCTATATTAATAAGCTAATTAAGGAAAAGTAAAATAAACTTATTGCTATTAAAATACCTCTTACTTAATATATTATTATATAGCTATTTAAAGTATTAATAAATAATATGCTTAGCAAAAAGTTATTTTTAGCAATAAATTTAATATACTTAAAAGCATATAATTATTTATATTAATTAAATATTAATAAGTTAATATTTATTTATATTAATACTTAAGTATTATAATGGCTTTAAGCATTAAAAACGCCCTTAAAGCCCTTAAAGCTATTATTATTATAATTAGCTATAATTAATCTTAAGGAATATTTTTTAAAGGATAATGAAAGTATAAATAATTATTAATAGGACTTATTAAGTTATTTTAGCTTAGTAATACATATAAATTACCTAGCTAGCCTTAAATAATCTTTTTTTTTATTTTAGCTATTTATTAAAAAAGCTAATTGGTTATAAAATATATTAAAATAAAGTTAATTTATTTTATTAAAAAAATGGGCAAAATTAGCCTATTAATTGGCTGCTTAGGGGCACTTATTTAGCTATTTAAGAGGTGCCTGGGATAGCTAATAATAGGGTATCTTAATATATATGTTAGACCCACCCAACTGGATGTAACGAAATTTCACTTAGGCCCGTGAAATATTTCAAAATGAAAATTTCACGACCCATCGCTGGTGCCAGCCCGCCACGAGCACCTGCACGCAAAGTCGGCGGGAGATTAGACCACCCAAGCTCTGGCTGGGCAATTCTGAAGAGGACAGACAGCTTGCTAGAGGTCAATTTGGAACCCCGGCTCTCGCACTTGGCTGGGACGGGCCTGTCTAGCTTCCAAGGCCCACGACCAGCTAATGACAGGACTGGCGGATATTGGTGACATGGTATAACCGGGAGCTTGGCCACGGTTTACTGTGGTCACATGCGCAGGTAGAGTATGTACGTGTATTCCTGCTTTCGTTTGTGCCGTGTGCACCGTGGTATACAGTCACTCACTGCACGTTGTGAATTGTGAGCTCTTCTGGCTTCTTCCTGTCTGTCCGTCTGTCCGTCTGTCTGTCCGTCCGTCTGTTCCATCATCCCGTCTTTTGTCATTCGTCCCTGTGCCGGACCCCTTCAGCGGAGAAAACCGACCGCCCTACCCCCTTACCCCTACCCCTCCTCCCCTCGAAGGGTGAAAAAAACCATCCTTCGTCTTGGCCGGTCGCTGGACCCTTGTCACATGCACACGCCCACGCCCACGCCTGCGCATCCAGGTCGACTAACGTGAAGGAACCAAGCCAGGCAAAGTCAGAGACGGGCAATCCACGAGCACACCACTCCGCGACGCGACGCGACAAGATACGGCACTGCACGACCCTGCGCACCTCAACCGTTGCAGTCTTCGGGTCTGTCAGCTTCGGGGCCCTCTCAAGCAGACTGGCAGCTCTTCCGACCGGCAACCGAGCGAAACGAGAAAACAACGAGCGAGCACTTCCTCGAGCACGGCGGTGTCGACGAGCGCATTCACTCCCTGCCGCAGATGCATTCTCAAGGCTGATCTCCCACCCACAACCCGCTCCTCTCCTCTCCCTCCCTCCGCAGCCTCGCGCCTCGCCTCTCTTCTCTCGACCGACCATCCGAGCTGCCGCCGTTGCCCTATCTCGAAGCTGCCGCGACGCCCGCCATAGCTCCCTGCTCCTCCCTTCGCAGCAGCCAATCACGGGAGCACGGCCGTCACGCGGTAGCCTACCACTGCGGTCTTTAAAGCTCTCCAGGCGCCCATCGATACGCCTCTTCTTCGATCGACGGTAGCCTCATCAACCTCATCTCGGAGCCGACAGCTCGGCGCGTCTCCTGGACCGACCGAGCACCGGCCTCGAGCTCAACGAGCCCCTCCGTCCCCGCTCCGCCACCACCACCACCACCACCGCCGACTCCGTCCGCCTCGCACGCGCCCCATTCCGAGATGTGGGCTATTTTCAAGATACTTTCTGGCGCAGTCTACCTGCTGTCCATCATCCTTTCGATACCCATCGCATTCGATGTCGGCGGTCGCGACTCTGGCCTGGCCTACAGCCTGTCCATCTTCCTCTTCTACTTCCTCTACAGCTTCGTCAAGGCCATAACCCCAAAAGACTCACGGCTGCGGTGGACCTTGACCAATACCCTCGGCACCCTGCAGTGGGTCGTCCTTCCGGGCCTCCTCATCTGGTCGCTCAGCCGTTTCTCCGTCGATGCTGGCTCCACGGACTGGGTCTCGAGGACCCTTGGCCACATCCGGCCCGCCGCCAAATACACCGAGAGCTGGCATGAGTGGTTCTTCGGCCAGGGCGGTATGCTCGAGCATCTGACCCTGGGAGGTTGGGACAAGGGCCTGAGCTACTCAAGCCCCGTCTTCCAGTTGCTCGAGGGCTTCTGTAGCTTGTTGGTCATCCAGGCCGCTGGCCAGATCACACGATGGCTCGTCAACAGGGGGCGCAGTGATACCTGGATAGTAAGTTGACACAGCCAACGACGGCGGCCAAGCTCGATCATCACCCGCTAACCAGTATCCCTCCACAGATCGTGCTTGTTGTCTTCTCCGGCTCCATCATGGCCACCGCGGTCTACTTCCTCTGGCGCGTCGCCAGGTTCCCACAGATCGGCAACCTCGATGCGACCCTGATCGGCGTGACAATGACCTCGGCAGTCTTTCTCTGCGCCTTTGGTATCGGCAGCGGCAGGGGCAACCCCGTTGAATCCTCTCTCCTGTTTGCATACGTCGTCCTCTGCATATACCAGATCTTCACCGACTATCTCCCTTCGCCCGACGGAGCGGCAGCGCAAGCCCTGGCCGGGGAACACGCCGCGGCTGCGCAGCCCGAGTTTCCTCCCCTGCCGCCGATCATCATGGCATCCTACTCGACCCTCCTCCACATGCTGGGCCAGCTTCCCGACGCCATCAGCTCCTCCCTGACCTTCCTGTGGGCTGCCTTCCAGACCATCACCCCCAGCGTCATCATCTCGCTCACCTATCGCATCATCGTCTTTTACTGCGCGACCCGGATCATACCAGCGGTGCGAGAGTCGGGTGCCCGGGCGCTCATGGACGAGCCCTCCAACCTGGATGACTCCTCCGACGCGGCGAACAAGCTCATGAGTTTCCTGTCGTGGTTCTCGCCTTCCATCCTTATCGCCGTGTACACAAGCCTGCTGCTACAGCACTTCTCGGTCGCGGCGATGGACGGCGACGGCATCGGCTGGACTCTTAGGGGAGGCGACGCTGGCGGCAACCTGTGGCGGTGGATGAACGTGGCCGCCACCATGGGCCTCTACGCCATCGAGCTGTACCTGGGCAAGGATGAGGTGGACCACTGGAAGATCGACTGAAGAGTCGGCTGAGAGAGGATGCGCTACATGTCTTGAAATACCCAGCGCGGACGCCTCTTGGCCGACGAGTCGTGAGCAGGACACTTTAGTTATTTATGCATGACCGTCCGTGCGACATGGAGACGACGCCAGGCATACGCAAGAGTCCGGGTTTTCATATTGCTTCCGCGTGGAGGGAGTGTGACCAGGTCTTATACTTGATGACCAAATATCTGCCCAACCCGAGCAAGTTGGAGCCTGCGTGCGCGGCTCCCTGCAAGACCTGATACGAGCCGGGCAGGGTCACTGATGGAATTTGACACCTCGCAGCCGCGAGAGACGGATGTCCCTGAAAGAGTCGTTGGGATCCGTAGGGAAACATGTCGCCAGAGGGACAACAGATGGCAACTTGGAAGACGACATGGAAATGGGGTTTGAAGCTTGGGAGACACAATAGGCCGGGATATGAAGAGCCTCATTGCTTGGCGCACAGATATGGGAATTAGGCAGGGGTTCTCGGGCTCCTCAACAGGGATGCAATTCCAGCATGCTTGACCTGCTTTATTTTCTTTTGTTGATCTCTATCCATTGAGCCGAGATCTTATGGGATACCCATCTAGTATCGTTGGACGGAACATAGCAAATGCCTAACAATTAAACCGAACCAGCCAAGCCCGGCATGCCGGAACTTGTGTCAAGAATGGGAGAGACGGACTCATGATACATCCGCCGGGGACGAACCCTGCCTGCCATGCACGGAACAGCTAGGTTCAACAGGCGGTGGGGGAAAGAAAGGACTATGTGTCTGTAGGCTGTCTCGGATCTATGTTGTCTCGATATATCAACGGTGGAAGAAAGTCAAGTTGAGGCTAAATGGTGTATCCGCGCATGCGGAGCTGTTCACCAATATTTGGCAGAGATGCTCATCGGAGCAATCTAAGGTATCCATGCAATATGGAGCCTACCTGGTACAAGCACACCTTGCCCTGGCCCTGACTGGTCTGCTCCTTGTAGGCATCACTAGATTGTCGACCTGTAAGAAGCATATTCAGTTGCTCCCGGGAGGGCCCGATGTTCAGAACGGAGTGCCCAGGGAGTATTGAATAATAGCCACCTATTATTGACATGAGTAGTGCCTCATGCCCCTGTGCTTTACCTGCACTCAAATAGAAGCTATGATGTAAATTCTTCCGGTCGAGTCGGAGAATCGGGTAGTCTATACTAATGCAACCATGGGAAACAAAACCCAAGTACCGTACAAATTGGAAACCACGTCTTTCGAAGACCCCATATGTATCTACAGCAGAATGCTTAATTCCCATCCGTCTTGCTGTTGGCAGAGGCAGCCCACAACGGTTTCCCTTTGGAATCTCAGATACCAGGCTATGAATAGCTGTTCACATGTGACTCAATTGTGTTGTAGCCCCAGTTGGCTTCCGCACGGGGCATCTCAAGGCAATGATTCGTTCAAACTCCGTATCCGTAATGTCTCCAAGACCATGAGTTGCGTTGCATCTCCGTTCATAGGTTTGTAGGTCCTTCTCCTCCAGAAGGAAGATTTATCTATCAAAAGAGTGGTGTGAGATCTATTCAAGGCTGACGATTTTGGTCAATGTCCCTAAATCACGAGATCAAACACTAATTGCTAAATAGCCCAGGTGATTGTACCATTGCCTTGACTAGACGTCGACTCATATTGTATGGACTACCCGGTTGACAAGCGTGATTTTCGACAGACTATATCATGTGATTTTAGGAAGGCTGAAGACGGGACGGTCACTTTGCCATCGAACCATCTCATGGAAAGACCTATGCTTGTAATTTGACATTGGTAGCGGTTCGCGCCAATCCGCCCCTGAGATGGCAAACACACTTGACTACATGCTTAATGCGTGCGTTGAGGGCAATTTCCTGGATGCCGGTGGCTTTCAGCCGCAACGCAGGCAATATAACAAGGCACATGTGTGTATCCCGTGGAACGGGCCGAGGGAGGGATTGGAAGCGCTGCGGAGGTGGCTGGCAGCTGGAGATGACAAATCCCGCAGAGCCTCCCTCTTTTGGTGCTCGCGTGTGAGATAGTAATTGGTTCTCGTGACAAAGATGCTAATTAGACCAGGTGCAATCACACTTGGACAAGAGCGTCCGTTGGATGACTTTGCAGCTGACCGGGGGAAATCGACATCCCGGCTTGTTTCAAGAGTGGGGAAAACACAACGTCCGGCCATCCTTCTCGTTTGCCCGTTGCCGCTGGCGCGTACGTGTTGTTCGTCTCATGTTTCAGCCCATGAGCATGCTGTCATTGGATGGGAGGAACCCCCTACTCTATTTTGGACGGCCTCCGCAATGCCTGCCAGCCAACCCGTCACACATGTCCAGCCCGCACGCATGAATGTCGGCGCAGCCATGTGGGGATTCGACAGGGAGCACACGACTTCATTTCATCAACTTTGAACCTGGAGCCTCCTTTTCCCCCATGTCGCCCGAGGCGCTCCGCCTACGGATTCCGCCCAGATGCTGTCTGTCTGCTTCCAGGTCTCCACCCAGATTGCCCGTCTTGTCCTAAAAGCTTGACCAGATCCTGGCGTCGATCACTGCTCCTGGGGAAACAACAGGGCTGCTGCCAGAAACGCTGATGTCCACAATACCTTTGTGTGCAGTCCTCGCCCACGCATTGGAAGGGAGCCCTGGCCCCTAATGTCCTCACCCTGACCACTCAGCGCCGTCGGTTCCCTCAGCATGGACACCCAGAGGGCACACGATAGCTGTCCCTCTTATTGGTTTTCGTCCCAAGTTGCAATACGTCAACAATGACGAGCCCGCAGTCCGTTTCGGGGCACAGCCTGAGGTGTACGTCGAATGGCTTGGTTCGTCGTCGCCCCTGCCGAGGCGACATCGCCCTCCTTTCGGCCTGAGCCCATGGCTGGACTTTTCCAACGGGATTTTCTCTATCGAGGCAAGCCGTGTACCTGCCATCCAGGCTACCGTGGGTCCCAGGGGTATACGAAATCGGAATCGGCACGCACACCCCTACCCACAATCTCGTCAACCCCCCGAACCGCGAACTGCTGCCGCCCCAATTTCACGTCTTATATGTATATATATCCAGCTTGGCATCTCTTGCTACTCCGATCCAGCTCTCTTTTGGATCGTCATTTTCTAATCACCACTTTGCCATCCGCAGTAAGGACGGGAAAAGGCATCCTCTTTCGATTCTCCTCCCTCCTTCGCGCCCCACTGTGCTACTTACCTCTCATTTTCTTCCCTCTTCCTCTTTCACGACTTCCATCTTCCTCCGGAAGCTACTCACCCCGGCGGTGGTTTCATTCAACCTTTTGACCTCCTTACATCTTTCTTCTCACTCACGATGCAGACCTTTGGAGCGTACCTGGTTGCGCTGCTGGCGGCCAGCGCCGAGCTCGCCTCTGGCCTGCCCCATCGCACGGACACGGTCAAGAGCCGTGGCAGCCAGACTCTTTCTGTTCCCGTGAAGCGCAACACCGTCTCCAAGAAGCATCCTGCCGTGGCACTGGCCAAGGTCTACGCCAAGTATGGCAGGGAGATGCCCACCCGTCTCCAGACCATTGTGAGGAATCACCGTGCTGGCGTTGGCATGGCATCGACCAAGCGCTCCACAACAGAGGGCTCCGTCAGCACGTCCCCCGAGCAGTATGACACCGAATACCTCGCCAACATCCAGATCGGCACGCCGCCCCAGACCCTGCCGATGGACTTTGACACCGGGTCGTCGGACCTGTGGGTGTTCAGCAGCGAGACGTCCAGCTCAAGTATTTCCGGGCAGGCCGTCTACTCCCCGGGCAAGAGCTCCACCGCCTCGAAACTGGACGGCTCCAGCTGGAAGATCAGCTATGGCGACGGGTCGTCCTCCAGCGGCAACGTCTATACCGACCTGGTGACCATCGGCAACCTGAGCGTCCAGTCCCAGGCCGTCGAGAGCGCGACCCAAGTGTCGTCCGAGTTCACGGCTGACTCCAAGATGTCGGGCCTCGTGGGCCTGGCCTTCAGCTCCATCAACACCGTCACCCCCAAGGCCCAGAACACCTTCTTTGACAACGCCATGCCCAAGCTGTCCCAGCCCGTCTTCACCGCCGACCTGAAGCACGACGCCGAGGGCAGCTACAACTTTGGCTACATCGACTCCAGCGCCCACACGGGCGATATCTTCTACGTGGACCTGTTCAACAGCAGCGCTGACTACTCTGGATTCTGGTCATTCCAGTCCACGGGCTATGCCGTGGGTGACGGCTCTGCCAGCTCGAGCTCTGGCACGGGCAGCACGGGTACTGGAAGCACGGGGAACGGAAGCACAGGCACCGGAAGCACAGGCACCGGAAGCACAGGCACCGGAAGCACAGGCACGGGCACTTCGTCCGGGTCCGGCTCTGCCCCCACCGGAGGCTTCGGCGGCTTTGGAAGCGGTAGCAGCGGCTCCTCCGGGTTTGGATCTGGATCTTCGGGCGGCGGTTTCGGCGACCTCGGCGACCTCGGCGACCTGGGCGACCTGCTTGACACCCTGCAGCAGGAGGGCCAGACGGGGAGCGGTAGTGACTCCACCAGCTCCGTGTGGGCCGGATGGTTCAGCAAGCTGGTCCGCAAGGACAAGAAGGCGGCCCGCTCTGCGCCTCCCACGCGCCAGCACGCGCCCGTCACCGCCGGGGCCGCGAGCAAGCGCGCCGTCTCCCTCACCTCGGCGTCCATCACCGGCATCGCCGACACGGGCACCACGCTCCTCATGCTCCCCGACGAGGTGGTGGCCGCGTACTACAGCCAGGTGGACGGCGCGCAGGACAGCGAGCAGGAGGGCGGGTACGTCTTCTCGTGCGACGCGACGCTGCCCGACTTCACGTTTGCCGTGGGAGAGGGCCAGATCACCATCCCCGGCAAGTTCATCAACTGGGCGCCGGTCGACACCTCGAACCAGACGTGCTATGGAGGTCTCCAGTCGGATGCTGACATCGGGATCTCCATCTTCGGAGACATCGCGCTCAAGGCCGCCTTCGTGGTGTTCGACGGCGGCGCCAAGCGACTCGGTTGGGCCGCCAAGGCGACGTCATAAGCATTGTATCGTGAGATGCCCATGCGATATCATGCCCATGCCATGTTTGGGCTGCAGGGCATATGGTCGATGAGAGGGTGAGGGTGTGTGTCTTTTGTTGAGTCTGTGTTACATCAAGCAGGTGTGGTCCCGAGCGGCGACTGCTCCGACAGGCTGATGTTTTTTTTTTTTGAGTTTGCCATTTTGAGGGGAAACAAAGTGCGTGCGTGCATTGCCCGCGCCATTCCCGCCCACGGTTTTGGCAGGGCCTCGGATCGTGCACGCTCTTCCAAACATAGTTCACCTGCCGTATTTTACTGCAGCGTATGTATATATTTATTTACCTATCAATACCAATACCATAAATACCATGAATACCCCCACCATCCAATGTTGCACTCCCTACTAGGCATGCGTTATTGCCAGACTATGGCCGATGTGTGCGTGTTCTCGGTGTGGGCGATGTCAAATGACGCCATCTATCCGACTACCGTCAACCGGGTAGATACCACCTTTGAACCTGGTTGATAGTTGGTTGGTTGTCAGGCCTGCTTAGCACCTGGCACGTCGGTAGCTTTTCGGCCATATAGTATATAGTTTCATACAACCGTGGTGGTGGTCATGCACTGGGCCGGCCTGAGGAAACACGAGTCGGTGAAGAGGGCGTACCATATCGTGCGTGTTCAGTCTATCAAGCGAATCAGATATAATTACTCAACTGTCCATGATTGATGTGTTCCCCTTTCCTTTGGGATCGAGGTTACGGACGGGGCAGGGTTTCTCATGACTGCCCACACGTGTAGATTGATTAGACGAAGCTCGCGCGGGTGCAAGTACCCTCGACTCATCTAGGCACAGCGAGGGTGACATGCCCGACTCAAGCACGATCTCAGGGCCCAGCAGACGATCGAGGCCTTGACAGCCTATCAAGGACGTCAGGGCAGGCCTCGTATGCAGGCAGTGGCTCGAGGTTAGGATGACCCCTTCAATCCCTCTCCGGGCCCGCGACGATCCTCCCCGCGACTGCGGTCGGCGATTCGACACTTGCTCGGCTGGTGGAGCCCCTACAGAAAAAAAGCCTTTGTGGCACAGTCCAAGGAAGGTTTCGACGAATTCCATGCCAATACCACATACCCAGCGCAACTGCATTGGGCCGGCATCGTCAAAGAGACTTGGTGCATGTCGGTAAATGCCCGACAGGCGAGTCATGCTCGTGGTATCCGATGCGCCTAAAAGTGCCCCAGCGATCCCTTCGTCGGATCTGATTGACTGTTTTCAGGCTGAGGAAAGGCCGAACATGCTGTCAGCCTGCAGCGGTAACGCAGTCCAGAGTAACAAGGGCGTGCTCTGCGCATCTGTGTGAGTTCTGCGGCAGACCCGACTTTCCGCTGACCAGACGCTCGACTGTTTCTGTTTGTCTGGCCGCCCAAACCCAAGAACCTACATGAGAGAGGCCCTTGCCGCCGCCGCCGCCGCAGCATCACCACCATGACAGCTTGGACTTGATTTTGTCGTCATCGAGAAGAAAGAGGGCTTCCACTGTCGACACTCTCCGGGCCCCGGCCTCAGGACCAGATCAGAACCTCGTCCTCTTGAGGGGGCCAACACCACGCTCGGATGGCCCTTTCAGACCTTGGGATCAGCAAAGGCGGACTCGATCCGGGCCCAGCCGCCACGATAGTCGAGTGCTTCCTCACCGTGGCCTTCTACAATGTTATCGAGCTGAATGTCATCATCTACAGCGCCTTCCCACGGCGGACCGGTCTCTACTTCTGGAGCTTCGTGGTAGCGACGTGGGGGATCGCCGTCTACTCGGTAGGCTTCCTCACAAAGGACCTCAGCTTTATCCGAAACGGATTCGTCTACGGCACCTTCATCGTCGTCGGCTGGATATGTATGGTGACGGGCCAGTCCATGGTGCTCTTCAGCAGGATGCATCTGCTGGTGCGGGACAAGAGGATACTGAGGACGACACTGGTCTGCATAGTCATTAACGCCATCATCGGGCACGTTCCCACCTCGGTCGTGCTCTATGGGTCAAACTTGCCGCATCCGGATCGATGGCTGGAGCCCTATGCTATCATGGAGCGGATCCATGTCACCATCTTCTTCCTCCAAGAACTCGCCATATCCGCCATATATATTGTCGCCACCACGAGGCTTCTCAGGGACAAGTCACGGTCATCGTGCTCCGCGAAAGGCTCCGCCTCCGCAAGACGTTTCCTTGGGCACCTTATCAAGATCAACGTCGTGGTCGTTGTCCTGGACATCACGATACTGGCCCTGGAATACGCAGGATTGTATGTCATACAGACGGCGTACAAGGGCATGGCCTACAGCGTCAAACTCAAGCTGGAATTCAGCATCCTGAACTCGCTCGTCGAGATGACCAGAGCTCACAGGAATGCACGCATCGGAGTGCCGACCGGGGGCCTATTCGAAGGTGGGAACGGCAACAACGCCAACGCACTGGGAAAGGGCAGCGGGGGCACAGGAGGGACCAGCGGCTATGCGCAGCTGACCCAGACGGTCGATCACGACGGAGTGATCAGGTATACGGGTAATCAGAGCAGGATGCGAGGCAATGCGTACGTGACGGCAAACGGGATCGGGCTGCCTGGCGCCGTCCACCAGCGGCGAAGCCCTGATGGAGCTGGAGCCTCAGCTGAGACCAGTGGCGAATTTGGCGACAGCGTGCCCGTGACGAGCCATTTTGTCATTCAACGGCACCGACGGGAAGAGTGGGAGGAGAAGAGCGACCTGGAGGAGCTTGTGCTTGGTAATGATATCCTGCGGTAGTGCACACGAGCACGCCGGCATCGCATAGACAATGATGAAAATTGAACGCTTTGGTATGATGACTACAATGCCCTCGCTCTTGGGCCCATGATTGCACATCGTGATTCTGGGAGTCTACGATACAGCTCCTGCTGAGACAGAGCCTCAATACATCTTACTAGGCAGCACACAGGTCGTTCGACGTCCTCTGCCTGGGCAGTCTGTGGCTCCACCCGTACGATGATCCCTTCTGCTTTCAAATGTTGTATCTGTGCTCAGACTGTACATGTTATGTATGGTCGGATCACCCGCATGCAGAGCTTGATATTCTCCTCGTATGGAGATCCCGTAACAGATCCCGGGCCTTCCCTCCCCATGGACACGAATTCATCGTCGTCCCGTCTCTCGTCCCTGTTTGGAGAAGTCATTATCTCGTCAGGGTAGGCCGCCGGAGCACTGAACCACACATGCCCCTGCCAGAGTCAAGCCAGACATGACTCGTCACGGCCTGAGTCAACCAGTTCTTGGGCTTCGATGACGAATGATCCATCAGGCCATCTAAGCAGTGGATCCTGCGGTGGCAATCTGGATGTGCCGCTTCGGCAGATGATTATGGAGAAGTACTACTACGGTGCACACTATGTAGGCTGTATGCAAATAGATGCCAAGAGATCAGGCTCAGAAATCGCCTCAGTTTCAGCTGGCTACAAAGGCCCGACATTAGCAAAGAAACATGACTGACGGCGTTAAGTTTCCGTATCCACTTGCTCGTTCTTCTCATGGCCACCTCCCGGTTTGAAAAAGGACTGTCGCGGTATGTCTCGATGCTGCAGTATGTTCAAACTTCACTGTTCTATTCCGTAAAAGACAAGCAAAGGCATTGGATGGAAATGGTATCAACATCTCGGGCTAAACCAACAAAGCACAATTGCCTTTACGGGCCCTCCTGTTTCCCTATAGGAAAAAGGAAACTCCAGAAGTACCTCGACTTGAGCGACACATGCGCCAGTGCTGACATCACGGACATACGGCATCTTGTGCGCAGCAGCCGCTGGGCTCGGATTTGAGAATAACGTCACGACATGTCCCTTGCAAGGCTAGAGTTTCCCAGGTGGCTGGCCTTGCCTGGGCCCCCCGGGCATTAGTTGAGTCAGGATCTGTAGGTGTGTAAAGGTTGCTCATTCAACGATGTTTAAATTGAGGAGCCGATGGATCTTAAAGGCTCGTGTGTCGTCCTCCCTGAGGAACAACCCGTGGTCTTGATACCTGGGTGCCCAGATAAGTGCACGCTGCGGCTTTTCTTCTGCCACTCCCAATCTCGAAACTACCATGCTCATTACGAGCAGCGAAGTCAAAATCTTTGAGCGCAGTGGGACCGGCTTCCAAGAATGTGTCACGCCAATACCTGTTTCGGAGTGCCGTGCTGATGGAACTGGTTGGACTGCAATGCACCTCTGCCAGGCTACACGAGGCCTGCCTGCCCGGGTGTGCCACCCTTGTGCTGTCATCATGTGATATGTGTGTTGGTACACCCACATTGTCAAAACATCTCCCTGATGCACCTCCCCCGGGGCTCGTCACCCTTACGACACAGTTCTACGCCGTCGGAAGCGTGCCAGGTCTACAAAGCATCGAAGCCAACGTCTGCTGAGTAGAGGAGACCGGACCAGATACTACTATATAAAGCAGTCACTCGCATCGGGATAGGCGGTCGCTCTTCCTACAAGAGCGCGTACCGAACAAAGGGCGGGGCATGCCAGCTCGCCAAAAAAAATATTGGCTTTGATGTCCCTGCGGATCTTTCCAGGAGATGCATGAATCCTTTCTACAAAGGTATAGCTTTCGCGTCCCGACAGTCGATAGAGGTCTTTCTCTTAAATCAGGATGTCCTTTTCGGTCTTCGGTAACACCTGTATTCTTACAAATTCCGATACCCATCGTGGATATACCTTATAGGCCCGCTCGACGACACGGCATCGTGTTTTGTTTGTATAAATCAATAATTGATCGAATCAGAAAAGCGGTCACTATGGATAAAACCCCACCTATCTGGGTAGTTATATGGAGCAACGTATTGTTCGAACGATGATTGTACATTTGTGAAGTTATCAAGCATGAAAATGCTGTGAGCGTGCGGCCTCAGACAATATTCACATATGCTGTATCTGTCAGGCCTTTTATAGCAGCACGTTGTTCTCGACGGAACTGCTGCTTCCGATGTCCCTCCTTTCGTCACGTAGAATATCAACCAGAAATGAAGTGACTGCATGAGATCGCCACGACAAGGGCGCCTGTACTCCACCGTAGTCTAATAACCCGGGTATCTGCGACACGGCTCAATGCTCTGCCCCCAACGCCAACCATTCCCTTCAAGAAGCGCCGTCCAACCGTGTCGCGGACCAGAAATTAGAAGGAATAACAAATGATTCAAGATGCCCGTGCCTGAGAGACATGTGCGGGAAATCAAGACATAGCCAAGTAATGCCGGCATCCAATGACCTCGTCTACAAGCAGGAGCTTCACCCTGCCTTGGTGGAGGTGGCTTTGGTGGGCGGAGACGCCTTACCAGTACCCACGAGAGGCTGAGTATCTGGTGGCTTACCTTCCGCAGACGTGAGATTCGTACGCAGTATCTATCTCACGGCGATCTTGGTAGACAGTGTCTGCTTGATATCCATCAATGGGTCCTTGGTCGGCATGAGCCCATCCCTACGGATGAGCATGGATGGGAAGCGGATTTTGGCCTAGGTGAGCAGGTTAGTACAGAGTCGCAGGAGTGACGAGTGATTGATTGGGTGGCACTTACGGCAGCCAGACTGCTGGCGTACTTGATGCCAAGATCACTCGCGATGAAGTTCAACCGGCCAATGGCCCACTCGCGCTGCTCATCCATGGTGTAATCGCAAGTCCTGACCGTGCTCAGCGGCCAGGCCACCATGAGCCCGCCCAGCATCTTGCTCTGCTCGTCAGTCCCGCACGCGAAGCCACCCGGGGCCGGCGCACTGGGTCGCTGGGCGTCCTTCTGGTGCATGCTGAGCATGTACGGCACCGAGGAGATGATGTCGGCGATGTTGGCCTTGCAGGTCCGCACGGCGGTGGCGTACTCGGGCGTGGAGCGGAAGTCGGCCGGGCTGCAGATCCAGGCGGCGACGCGGATGAGGAGCGACATGAGGATGATGCGGGTCGCGCGCGTGGCGTTCCACATGCTGGCGACGATCAGGTCCGAGTAGGCGTCGACACGCCCGGGATACACGGGCGCGTGGCGGACCTCGCCGTCCCCGAGGACCTTGTCCTCCCAGTACAGGGGCGTGAACTGGTACTCGGCGGGCAGCCCGCGCAGGAAGTTGGCCATCTGGAGGTCGAGGTCCTGCACCTTGCGCAGCATCTCGAGCATGAGCTCCAGGCCCTGGTCGTTGCGGGACAGGGTGGCCATCAGACGGGTCACCTCGGCCCGCAGGTCGCTGACCTCGAGGGCGAAGCGCTGGTAGCGAGCGCCGATGGAGTCGGCCGCGACGGACTCGGGGAGCCACCAGTTGACGCCCATGACGGACGACGTGCCGGACGACAGGGTGCGGGCGATGATCTGCAGGCGGACGGCGTTGAACAGGAGGACCGAGTCCTTGTTCTGCACCATCTCGCGGCCGCGGGACCTCACCAGGTGCATGGCGCCCTCGATGTGGGTGCGCCAGGCGAGCAGGCCGACCTCCTTGGCGGCCGTGATCTTCTCGAACAGCGACAGCAGGAGCACCGTCGCGAGGGTGCCGTCGTGCCTGCTCTCGGCCGGGTCCTTGAGCGCCCTGTGGATCGCAACCAGGGCCCGCGAGTGCTGCATGAAGGACAGCTCCACCAGGTCGGTCGAGTCCCCCTTGAAGCGGTTGCCCATGGCGGCCAGGGCAACGGCGCTGTAGGCGAGCTGGAAGGCGCTGTCGGGCCGGGTCTGGGAGTTGAGCAGGGGCAGGAGATAGTCGAGGTGGCCCGAATTCTTGCCTCGCTGGCCGGGCACCATGATGAAGTTCCACGCGAAGAAATGGCTTGCGCGTTGGTCAAGAGGCACGGCGGGGGCGGCTGCCGGGAACGACAGCTCGAGGGGCGAGGCCTGTGCTGTTGATGTTGCTGTCGATGAAGGGCCCGGTGCGGAGGTCGCAGGTGAAGGCGTTGGCGAGGAGGGCTGTGACGAGGAACCGGCGACGAGCATGGACGAGTTCTTGGTGCTGCTGCTGCCGCCGCCGGCGCCCTTATTCGATTCCGGGGCCGGGTCAAATGTGATGATGATGCCCCCTTCCTCGGCAGCCCTCTTGGCCGCCTTCTTGGCCGCTGCCTTCTTTGCCCGTGCAGCTGTCGCTTGTGTCTCGTCCCGGTGGAGGATGTCGAAGTCGGAGCGGTAGCCGGAGCAGTGACGGCGCGATTTGATGCATTGGTTACACACAGGCCGGGTCTCGTCGCACTGGAGCGTGATATGCCATGGTCAACCGATGCGTCTCAGACCGACGATGAAATGCATCATCGCATCACCAAGGAAATAAACGTCCAGGGGAACAGGGGAGCACACTGTACCGTACCTTTATTCTCCTGGCCCTACATGTCCTGCACCCCATAGAGGGCTTCCCGCAGTACACCATCTCGAATCTCTGTCGCCGCCTGGGCTGTTTCTGGGCCGAATCTTGTTGGTTTTCTGTGTTCGACGGTCCAATGCGGACTGGGTGGAACTGGTCGAATTGGACGACCGAGAAGCTGGATTGGGTGACTAGGTTATGTCGTCTCTGGCCGGCAGCACATGGACATTCAATCGCCGGGCAATGCGCCGAGGTATATGCACGAGGGAATGTGAGGGTCCTTGTGCGACGTCTCCCTCACGATCACGGTCTGGAGGAGCACTGAGTGAGTGTCGGAAACCAGCATGCAAGAGGCCGAGTCGATGTTAAACGATCCATGTCAATGCCAAGGAGGCGGAAGAAGAGACCGGTGGAGATGTCACAAGCCCTTGGGAACTCCTCGTCTGCCGGGTGGAGCAATTCCCAAAGCAGGCCTAGGCAGGGAGGAGGCAGGGAGCCAGCGATGCATGCATTTACGGAGTTGTATCTACTGTGTTCGATGCGAGTTGAGGGTGTCGGGATCACAGCCACTAAGGTTAGGGGCCTGAGCCAGTTCAGGGAACACTGCAGCACGCACAGATGTCGCTAAGGGCGATCCCAGCGTCTTGGACAGTGTGACACGGCAGCCTACGAATCGGCTTGGTTTCTGTCTTGGATGTGTGGAGTTTCTGGGACTGGACCAATCATCTCTGTGCCTGCATTTTACCGGTAACTGTAGAAGCATGGCCTTTCTTTTCTCTTCTCGTTCTTCTTTTCCCTTGTTATCCTTTTTGTTTTTATCTCCTGTTGGGCTATTTGTCCGAGTGATACCGGTGCCATGGAGTCGATCCCTCGCCCACAGATTCCGAGACTCCCCAGATCTCTTCGATCGATCGACATTGTGATCAATGGGCCCTCCTCAAGACATGCAAGTGACACGTCTCCGCCCGTCCCTTCAACGGCCCTGCCCTGCCCTGCCAAGGCCATCTCACTGGGCTTCCAAATCGAGACACTGCGTCTTTGGACAATGCTGGGTCGGGATCGTCTCAACTCTGTGACCCGTTTGAAGTTTCGCATCGGCAATCTGGCGAGGCTCAGCCTGCCCTCACGGTTTCAAGCTTGGCCCAAGCTACAACGTGGCACTCGTGCTCATAACGGTTAGTACTAGTAGGGCCTAATCGATGCCGAGGTAGATGCCAGACTCTCACTGGCATTGACGCTGCTGACCCCGCCTCACAATTCGTTGCTAGAATAGTACCGATACGCCCCTGATGAGCTTTCCCCTCTTCACCCGCCTGTTCTCGTCCCTGGAAGCAAGGCTACATACAAAAATTGCGGAGACCTCCCTGCTCGATACTTTGCTTCTCAGTCCTGCCGCTACATGACCTGACCTCCACGAGGTCTAATCCTCTTGTAAAGTACAGTCTGGGTGAGTAAGTGTAACAGACTGACCACGATAGCATGCTGTGAAATGAACTTACCCGCTCCCAACAACCGACTGAGGCAGCTACGAATCAAGTGCCACAGTGCATGATCGTCGGCTAGCATTACAAAGTCATTGAGGTGTGGGGTGGAAGAGCCGGGCAGATGGTGCGCAGGTGCCCTGGCCTCTGCTCTGTCACACCTGGGAGAACGAAACAATGGCACTTTCCGTGGAGACTCGTTCCATGTCCGATGGACACCAATCATGTCCGTCCTGATGTTGGGCTGAACCAAGTCGTATTGTGTCTGCCGGGTAAGAATCGGTTGAAATGAAAGACTTACTGTATTGCTGTCGGGTAGCAGGATCCAACTATCGTTCCCTGCCCATCTTCGTTGGAAAGAAGATGCGGCGCCTGCAAACATCGCCCAATTCTCACTTCTTCGATCGGTCGAACACGAATCAAGTTAATAAAAAAAAAAAAAAAAAAAAAAAAAAAGGAAAAAGTATCCATCCTGGAACAGCACCGCCTCGGACACTCTACTGTGGAATGACTTATCACGCACCCAGCAGCCTGGGTCTCTTGATCGGTCGAGTCCGATACAAAAGCGACAAATGATCTCGCGCTACTGCCAACAAGTCGATTCCGAGGTCCCCGGATTACTGTGCAGTACCAAACATTGGGCCAGGGCCCGAACGGTGGGGCACTCGCAGGAGACATGACTACTCCCAGGAGAGCCAAGCCCGCAAGTGAGCCTTGGCCGCGGAGCTGGCCACGCTGCCACCACGCTCTGCGGTGACACATAGACCTGAGGAACAAGCAATAAGCTTGCGGTGATCAGCAGGAACGGTGAGACCCCGCAGCCAACCGGAAGCGGCCTCTGGGACCCGTTCGGGCGCACGAACATGGCCGGGTGGGCACACACTTGGTTGGGTACCTCAGTCGAGTTGCAGGTCGTATTGCCAGACTGTGTGTGTAATGTGTACTTGCAGGACGGCCCATGGGGCTGGCCAAGGCCAAAAAAGAAGCGCCAACAACAAGCTCTGGGTCCGCCCACAGCGTCGGCACCACGTGCGGCAATTTCTTGCTGTCCATACCGGATAGGCAGGGGGATCTGATGACCTCCTTGTATTGGACCGGCTGGGAGGGCTCCTGCACCAAGTGCCGCATCCACTACGAATACCGTACATGTTGCCCAGGCGGTCATGGACATCATGATCTTGAGTTCTCGTTGGAGCGTCAAAACGTGGCAGAGCAACACCAATCGACCGTCCGGTGGCAACGGACCGCGTGCCCCATGTCCCGCCATGTGGCCTTGTTGTTATTAGGTGCAACGGACGACTGCCGAGGTCACATCTAGGTGTCTGGGGACCCCGTGGGAGGGTGGGAACTTCTCCCCACACCGGGCCACATGATGTGCATGGCTTGAGGCAGGCTGCCCAACCGGGGCCACGGTCAGCACAGAACTGCCCCGCCCGACAGGCCAGCATGGGCTGTCTATAGCGAGGGAAACACCAGTTCATCCCGGCACACGGTACTGTTGACTCGCTAGACCAACGTGCAGGTTAGCAGGTGCTGTGGGGACCGAGCTCTTGGGAGCAATCAAAGTCGGCCCGGTTGCCTCGTTCACGCCGCGGACGGGCCCTGAAGTTTTGTCTCGGTGCAGCTATCACCGTGCAGAACGTGGGGAGGGTCATTGTCGTCGTCATGGCCTCATGCACGCCGTGTATATAATGAGTGCTGGCCTCCTGGGGCCAGCTGGAGCCGGGGGCGTACGAGTGCTGGATCAGGCCAGGTCTTGTACGTCGAGCTGCCATCCGTCTCTCAGCCTCCTCCTCCTCCCCTCCGGCCCACAATGGTCAAATTCCCTAGTTCCTCGTCCGCCTCGGCGGTGGTGCTCGCCCTCCTTGCCAGCGCACCCTCGCCGGCACAAGCAGTCGACGTGACGGTCAGCCTCGACTATTCGACTTATATAGGCACAGCACAGTCGAGCACGGGGGTCACTGAATGGCTCGGCATCCGTTTCGCAGCGCCGCCCCTCGGGGACCTTCGCTTCGCGCGGCCTCAGGACCCCGCGGTGGTCAGCACCCCACAGCCGGCTAACCAGGTATGTCTGTCTGCCTCCTGAGGGCGGTGGTGTGAAGCTGCCGGTCTCCCAATGGTCGCGAACGCAAGGGACTGACGTGCTACTCGGCTCCAGCATGGCAAGGTTTGTCTCGGCACCGGCAAGCCGTCAAATGCAACCGACACCTCGGAGGACTGCCTGTTCCTAGACATCTATGCGCCCAGCAACGCAACCACGGCGTCCAAGCTGCCCGTCTTCTTCTTCATCCAGGGGGGTGGCTTCAACGAGAACTCCAATGCGAACCTCAACGGCACCGGCCTGGTCAACGCGTCTGGGAACAACATCATCGTGGTCACCGTCAACTACCGCGTGGGCCCGTACGGGTTCCTGACCAACGGGGATGAGCTGCAGCTGAACAATGGGCTGTACGACCAGCGCAAGGCCATGGAGTGGGTCCAGGACTACATTGCGCAGTTCGGGGGGGACCCCGGGCATGTGGTCCTGGGCGGCGACTCGGCCGGGGCTGCGAGCATCAGCCTGCACCTGGCCGCGTTCGGAGGGCGTGACGACGGGCTGTTCCACGCTGCCGCCGCGGAATCGGTCTCGTTCGCGACCGTCCTCACGGTCGAGGAGAGCCAGTACCAGTACGACAACCTTGCGCTGCGGCTGGGGTGCGTCGGCAGCTCCCACGAATCCCTGGCCTGCCTGCGCTCCAAGACTGCCGTGGAACTCCAGGACGCGAACTACAACATCCCGTACCCTGGCGCTGCGTCTGAGCCGCGGTACATGTACAACCCGGTCATCGATGGGGACCTGATCCGGGAGCTGACATACACGGCCTTTGCGGACGGGAACTTTGTCAAGGTGCCCATCATAGTTGGCGACGACACCAACGGCGGGACCTCCTTCGCGCCCCAGGACACCTCGACCCTCGCACAGAGCAACGTGTGGATCCGGAACCAGTTCCCCTACGTCACCCTGGAGCAGTTCGCGGCCATCAACGAGCTGTATCCCAACCCCAACGACACGTGCCCCAACGTCGGCTGCTACTGGCGCCAGGCAGCGGACACGTACGGGGAGATGCGCTACATGTGCCCCGGGCTGTACGTCACCGCCGCCTATGTCGACTACGGCGTCCCGCAGAGCTGGCATTACCGGTGGAATGTCGAGGACCCGGCGCAGGTTGCGGCGGGCGAGGGCGTGCCGCACACGGTCGAGTTGAATGCCATTTTTGGGCCGCTCAACACCAACAACAACTCGCCGCTCAGCTACTACGCCAACGGGACCAACGCGTACGCGGTGCCGGTGGTGCAGGCATATTGGACCAGTTTTATCAGGTCGTACGATCCGAACACGTACCGGCTGAACGGGACGGCAGAGTGGCAGGCGTGGGATGACAAGACCCAGCAGCGGATTCTGTTTGACACGGGTGGCGCGACAAGCATGGAGAGCTTGGCGGGCTCCGAACTGATGGCGAGGTGCGACTACTGGTATGGCATCGGGGTGGACATTCGTCAGAAGAGGTCAATCTAGCCGGTGGTGCATCCCCACGTGGACGGATAGATGACATTGTAATAGATCGGATCTATAATTATACTATATGTGTGATCTTCACACCAACTAGATTACCTTGTTACCAGAATTACAAGAGGGACAGCAAGTAGTCTATTTATTCGTGCCCTGTCCACGCCCAGCCCTGTGACTCGTCACCTGCAAGTAAGTGAGTAGCTGGGTTTTGTTTCCCCCCGTCGTCCAATATGTTCTCGAGTTAAACCCAAGACGTGCAGCTTTACGAAGGCATAAGTGAAGATCTCTTCGCCATACCACTTGTGGACAGACTTTGGGGTCCGTTGAACCATGGTGAATGACACGCCGAAAATAGAAGCATCAGCCTCGGGCCAGGCACACATCTCAGCCAAGACCGTGCAGGACTTGGTAGGCGAGGAGCCCAGCATTCAGAGTGAGTGCTCCCCCCTCCCCCCGGCAGCCAGCCCAGGAGCAACGGTGCCAAGCCGCTCTTATAATTTGTCCGGCTGGCGGGTCTGGCGGGCAAGGCGGCCTGGGCGGCAGGGCGGTTGTGAGTGGCCGTGGACGCTCGTTCCAACGGCTCGAGTCAGTTCTGCATGGGTGTAAGAGACCCGTCGCGCTGGGCCATCCCTCTTCGGGGCTGATTGCTACATTGGAGACACCCACCGGGTAAGAATGCATGATGGGGATGGATCCTGTCATGGTTCTCTGTCAAACTCGGGTGCATCGGCCGCAGCTGGGGTGGTCCTAGGGGGTTTGTTACCGTTGGAACTACCCATATGGTCTATCATGTGCATGTGGTGCGTGTGGTCAAGTGAAGATTGACTGGTTGGGCGACATGTTATGCCCACCTCTGGAGACATGCGGGCCCATGTGAGATGGGAACATCAGTGTCTATGCCTGCCTCATCCTGCCTCTGCCCTGCCCGAGCTGCGGTCTGTGTCTGCGTGTAAATAGCACACACTGCACACAGCACGTATGTAGACATGAGGATCACCAGGGAAGATTACAGTTCTTAGCAATTATAGGCATGTATGCGTCTAGGTGTGCCCAAAGACTGTTGGGCAATCTCCGACGGGACAATGTTCCAGCTACGAACCCACGGCCCACAGCCCATGACATCGGTTGGATCTAGACCAGTGGCTTGGGACATGGACCAGAGTCAATTCTTAAGTCAAATCTACGGAGAACAGCGTAGCGCCCAGCTATCTAGTCTACAGCAAGGTTTATTCGGCCGACGGAGAAAGAAGAGACGGGCCCCAGCACGCAGCAGTGGTCCAGCCCTCCCTCCCTCCCCCCCCCCGGGTGGTGCAGGCTATTCCTTCCCAGGTATGCCCCTGAAACGCGAGGACGCTATTGCCTGTGCCCGCCTGCTCTGGCCTGATGTGCGGTACACAGATGCGTTTCGAAAATCCAAGGCATGAAAAACCTTAATTATCCTGATCAACGCCAGGCGTGCAGGCCAAGCTTGGGGCTCCGGGGCCCACAGATCGGCTCTGTCCACCGGGCTGTGGCTTGACGACACCTCAATGGCACAACGACATGTGGTCCATGGAGCAAAAGCATCTCCAGAGTTCCATCCTACATACAAGCTCCCTGACAAAGCCCATCCCACGTGAGACACATAGCGGTTGCACGCACAACCACAGACACACACGCACCCTCATATCGATAGACAAGAGGCCGTGAGAGACACACAAGAGAGGGAGAGCGCGCGCCTCTCTCCAGCGGACGACCCAGTGGATTCTGACTACATTCGCCCGAGAGCAGAGACAAAGTTCAATCGCCTACTACTCAGTACTACTTACTGTTACTAGTCAGAGTCAGAGTCAGAGTCAGACGCCAGACGCCAGACGCAGACATCCGCAGACAGACGCAGACATCCGCAGACATCCGCCCACGCAGCGCGGCGTCCCGGAAGGCTGCAGAGCCGCTGTGGGCTGAGTTGGAATAATCATGTCTTACTCGGCTCTCCCTCAACCTCACCACTCGCAACCATCACATGCACCGCCGCTGCATCAGCCCCCATCGTGCTGGACGTGCCGCGTCCGCCGCAAGAAGTGTGACCGCACAAAACCCCGCTGCCATGCCTGCACCGCCCTGGAGATCACATGCCACTACAGCGAGGCCCGCCCGGAGTGGATGGACGGCGGCGACCTGCAGAACGAGATGGCCAAGCGCATCAAGGCCGAGGTGCGGCAGGGCGCCGAGGCACGGAGGGAGAGGCAGTACGTCCAGGTGCTGACGCTGCACGAGGACCGCATGAGGAGGCCAGACGACCTGTCCGAGGAGAGGCCGGCGCCGCACAGGCCGCAGATGCAGAGCGTGCACCAGCGGCCCAGCTTCTCGTCGCTCAACAACGCGAGTGGCGACGAGAGCAGGAGTGACGCCTCGGGCGGCGAGGCCATGAGCATGAGCATGAGCATGACGCCCGGCACCAGCCCGCCCAGCTCGAGCGAGAGGTCGCCGCCCGTGTGCCCGGACTGCGTGACGGACGGCTTCGTGGCGCCGCCCCTGCCTCCCGCGCACGAGTACACGGTGTGGAAGCTGCTGGGCATCGACAACGAGCGCGACCGGTCCATCGCCATCGACGTCGAGACCGACTTCACCATCACCTTCCTCGACTACGTGTTCCCGTTCCTGTTCCCCTTCTACCAGCCGTCGGTGCTCGAGGGCGGGCGCAGCTGGCTGCTCGCGATGCTGCGCAGCAACACGGCCTTCTTCCACTCGGGCATGAGCCTCAGCGCCTACTTCTTCACCCTCATCCTCAAGGGCGGCGAGCGCCACCAGGTGTGCTCGCAGCAGGTCTGGAACAAGCTGGTCGCCCACGTCGACACCGCGGTGCGCGCCATGCAGCAGGACATGGAGGACCTCAAGCGCGGCCAGGACGGCAAGACCACCATCTTCCAGAAGGGCAAGACCATGGAGAGCATCATCCAGCTGCTCATCCTCGAGCACTCCATGGCCCGCACCTCGGACTGGAACGTCCACCTGTCCGCCGCCATGGCCATCTTCCAGGAGGTCTTTGAGGAGTACGGCGTCGGCCCGGACGGCAAGCCCGACATCCCCGCCGTCATCCAGGCCCTCAGCAGGCCCTCGTGGAACCAGGGCATGATGGAGCGCGTCGTCTGGCAGTGCGACCAGGGCGCCTTCCGCTTCTTCTCCGCCTTCCTGCTCTACACCGACATCATAGCCTCCACGTCCCTCGAGAGCCCGCCCAGGCTGCGCAACTACCACAACCTCATCATCCAGGAGGAGACCCCCAACATGCCCTGCGAGATGCTCCGCATGGAGAGCTTCTTCGGGTGCCAGGGCTGGGTCCTGCTGGTCGTGGCCGACATCGCCGTGCTGGACGCCTGGAAGAAGGAGAACAAGGCGCGCGGCACCTTCTGCCTCAACGAGCTGACCGAGCACGGCAGCAGGCTGCACCAGCGGCTGCAGAGCGGCCTCGCCCGCCTCGAGAGGGAGAGCTTCAAGAAGAGGCCCTTCGACATCACCTCGGTCCTGCGGTCCTACTACCGGCCCGACGCCGCACACCAGATGCGCATCGACGAGCAGGTGGCCGCCACGAGGATCTGGGCCCTCGCCTCCATGGCCTACCTGTCGGTGGTCGTGACGGGCTGGGCGGCGGCCGTGCGCACCGCCACGAGCAGCATCGCCGTCGCCATGCAGCTGCTCTACGGCATATCGAGCCCGGCCGTGCTCAAGAGCCTGACCTGGCCCTTCTACATCCTGGGCTGCCTGGCCACGAGGGAACAGGAGCAGCTCTTCACGCACATGGCGTCGTCGATGGGGCCCCTGCTCGAGTTCGGCACCGTCGGCGAGAGCATGAGGATCATGAAGCGGGTGTGGGAGCTCAGGGACTCGGGCGGCATGGACCTGGAGAACTGGGACATTGCTGCGTGTTCGAGGGTCTACGGCAAGCAGGTTTTGATGACTTGACAACACAAACCGGAGACTGCTGCACTTGCAAAAACAGCGAGCGGGGGGGGGGGTGTGTCTTTTTGTTGGTATGATTCACGAACTACTACCATCTACGGTTTTCAACAACTCAGGGCAACATTCGCCCCCGAGGTATCACTTTTAGGTTTTGTACCGGATTGATGAGAGTCTGTCTATCTTTGAATATTTAATACGAACATGGGAGCTCGTCTGGAATGATGGTCTCGTACGCCAGTACTAGAGAATCATGTAAATGGACATTTACGAGTATAAGAACTAGTCACCAGGTTACATGTTACGTGGTACGTGACGTGACCCCTTTGTGCTCGTTTCCGTCCTCTGACAAGAGGAAATCGGGACAGGGGATGACGCCAGGGCGAAGGTGGCGAGTGTAAGAAGTATCGTGACTTGCTTTGGTGACATCGTGTTTGCGTGCTGATGGTCCCGGATATACGGTTGCGTGAAAAAAATGTCAAGGCTTGAATTGTCACAGTTTGCACAAGAAAATAACTTCGGAACTTCGTCACGGTTAATGTGAAATGCGTGCAAAGTACACAACCGTTATTGCGAGGACGTTGGCGAGCCTCATATGAACAATCGCACAATGACGGCCAAGAAGCGTTGCTCAAGCGGTGTTGAGCTTATATAGATTACATCCTCGGCTTCCTACTGGCAAGAGACTCAACGCAGTCGTGTCGTCGGCCTCACGTGCTTGTGTGTTCACGATCAGTCTCCCCCGATCAGAGGGATATCTCCGGATCAACAGATCGAACAGGCGTGTGGCCGTGTACCATCCTAGCCAAATAGGCAAACCCTATTAAGTGAGGCGAGATTCTCCTAGTCCGGGTTTTGCTCAGTGACGTACTATACCTTCGCTCATAAGTTGGGATGAGGCTGCGAATGAGATGCAGGCTTTTTCTGCCAATGGATGAGAGTTGGGCCGCTCAACCCTGCCAACGGCAAACAGTTCTTCCTTGACTTACCTCGGAACAGAGCGATCATGTGAGGATAAATGTACGAGACCCCGTTTAGCCCAGATCCTACAGCGAACTCTTCTTGTTCTGACTTCTTGACTCAGGATTCTGTTCATAATTGCCCCACATGCAAACGTTCAGCCTCGTGCGCGCGCTCATGCCGAATATTGTACGCGACCCCGCGCAGACATATATTTGGATGGGATTGACAGTACCCGCGGCGGCCGACCAGAACAGAACAGAACAGCATGCAGAAGGAAAGCAACGACATGCCCATGGCGGAACCTGCACTCACACGGACTGGGCATGTTTCCTGGGGCCACGCTGGTAGCTACTCTTGGCGGCGTCATGCACGAGCAAATTACGTGGCTGTTCAGTAATACATCGGGCTAGAGCCTTGTCGTCAACTGCCCCGCAAGCGATATAGCCCGAGCCAGGGCAAGCTGACACGATAGTCCCGGGGTTCCGAATGGCATCTGAGGGAATGTCTGCATCATATTTCCCGAGGACTCGGGTCGGGTTTGAATATTATCTCTCATACAGCGTCGGAAACGCAAGTATGCTCTTGTGATGAGGCTCCACCCGCATAGTCTACGTTCCACTTCCCTTTTTAGTGCTCTTCCAAACCACCACTCCTCGTGGCTGTAGACATGAGGAAGCAAAGCCCGAGGAGACCAAGGCCGTCTCGAGCTCGAGACTGTCGCCGGGTCTTACAAATTCTATTTGGTCAAGAACTTTTGAAAGCTTTCCTGCGCGATGGTCACATTGCCGATAGCATTCAGCTTCTTGCGGCCGTCCTTTTGCTTCTCGAGCAGCTTCTTGCGCCGGGAAATGTCGCTAGCGTGTAGCTTCGCCAACACATCCTTCCGGAATGGCTTCAGCGTCTCCCTGGCGATGATCCTCCTCCCCACGGCGGCCTGTATGATCACCTCAAACATCTGCCTGTCGACGTGCTCTTTGAACCTGGCCGTCCAGTATTTGCCCAGGCGGTCAACCTGGGACGCGTGCACGACGCGGCAGATGGCGTCGACGGGCTTCTTGTTGACAAGCAGTTGCAGCTTTTGCAGTCGCGACTCCCGCCACCCGGCGTCTTCGTAGTCAAGCGTGGCGTAGCCCTTTGTGGCCCCCTTTAGCTTGCCGAAAAGGTCATCGACGAGGGCCGACGCGGGGAGGTCATATTTGAGGATCACCTGAGTGGCGTGGAAGAACTCGATGCTGACCTGCTCGCCCCTGCTGCCCTCGCACAGCTCGATCACGCGGCCCAGGTACTCCTCTGGCAGCGTAATCATGGCGTGGACGAACGGCTCGTAGAAGGTGGCCGCTCTTGCCTTGTGATCGTCGTCCGAAGGGAACTCGGCCGGGTTGGTCACGATGACCTCCTTGCCGTCTGCGTGGACTATGCGGCTGGGCACCGAGGGCTCGGTGATGATGACGCTGGCGCCGTACTCCTGTCTCAGGCGGTCCTGGAAGACGGAGCAGTGCAGACTGCCCAGGAAGCCCAGACGCCAGCCTGCGCCCAGGGCCTCTGAGTGGTCCTTCTGCAGGGTGATGCTCCTGTCGTTCAGGACGAGCTGGTTGATGCTCTCGGACATCTTGGTGTAGTCTGACTGATCCGTGGGGAAGGCCCCGACGAAGACCATTGGTTTGGGCTCCTCGAAGCCTGGATACATTTCAACCTTGTCCTCGTTCCCGAGTGTCGTGAAGGTGTCCCCGATCTTGGCGTCCTGGATGCGCTTCATGCCCGGGTTGAACAGGATGTACCCGACCTGGCCCGCCCGCAGGACCGTCTGTGGGACTTGGTGTGGGTAGTGGATGCCGACCTCGCCAACCGTGTATTTCTTCCCGGTCGCCAGCGACACAATTTGGTCTCCGGCCTTGATTGTGCCGTCGAAGAGCCTGACCAGCAAGTTGACGCCCCTGAAGGTGTCGTACCACGAGTCCACCAGTAGCAGCCGCAGAGGGCGACTGCTGTCTCCTTGTGGGTGTGGGATCCTCTCGACCACGGCCGGCAAGATGGCTTCCACATTCTTGCCGCTCTTGGCGGACACCAGGACGGGTGCGCCACCCTCGTGGTCCTCGGCCCCTATCTCGAAGGTGTCCTTTAGCTGCGACACGGCCCTATCGACGTCAGCAGTCGGCAGGTCGATCTT
Source organism: Diaporthe citri (assembly GCF_014595645.1). Lineage (NCBI taxonomy): Eukaryota > Fungi > Ascomycota > Sordariomycetes > Diaporthales > Diaporthaceae > Diaporthe > Diaporthe citri. Next base: position 437,081 of record NW_025064863.1, read on the forward strand.
GTTCACCACGGGCACCATGACCAGCTCCTGCGCAAATGCCGTGTAGAAGTTGGCGACGGTCTGGGCCTGGATGCCTTGGGACGCGTCCACCAGCAGCAGCGCGCCGCCGCACGAGGCATATGACCGTGTCACCTCGGCGCGGAAGTCGACATGGCCCGGGGTGTCCACGAGGTGCAGCAGGTAGTCCTGGCCCCTGTGCTTGTAGATCATGGTGCATGTCTGCGCCTTGACCGTGATGCCCCGCTCGCGCTCGACGTCCAGCTTGTCGAGGATCTGCTTGTTCTCGTCGTCCTTGGAGATGGTGCCCGTCAGCTCGAGGAGCCGGTCGCTGAGGGTGGACTTCCCATGGTCGATGTGCGCAATCACGCAGAAGTTGCGGAAGCGTTCGAGCGGGATGGCGGCGATGCGCTTCTCGAGGTCGGTTTGCCCCTTCCTGGACGCCGAGGCCGAGGTCGAGGCAGACGAGGGAGATGACGACGCGGTAGCGTAGGACCTCGGCGTGCACAGCCCTGGTTGTGAATGTGAAGGTATGCCGTACGCGACAGACGGCAGCGCGGCGCATCGGCGTAGGGTAGTGAATGCTTGTTTGGCGGTGGTGGTGCTGGGCTTATGACACGCGATGCTGCGCACCAGGCGGCTTGATGGGCAAGGCGGCCGCAGACATACTGATCGCATCGAAGAATCTGCCGCACAGCCGCGTATGCAAACGGCCCAGACGAAGCTCAGTAAGAGTGGGTGTCAAGGAATGATGCGTGCATCTTGTCCCGGCCAGCGATTCTTGTGTCCCTGGATTTCTGGACCGATGTCCCAAAATTGGGCTTGCTCTCCTTATCTTATCGCAACACTGAGTAACCCGGTACCTGGTCTTACCTACTTGGACTACACTATTTCTTACCAACAGAAAAGACCAGAAATACACTCTGGCTGATATGGTTTACACATGACTGGCTGTAGCTCCTCTACAGTAGAGTTTGTGCTGCACAGATGTGACCAAGCTCACACCACAGAGAACGACCACTGTCACACGAGAATGGTCCAGCCGATGAATGTCTTGTTGATATCATTGAAACATGTCAACCCAATGCGGGATATCTTCCTAGGTATCTTCCGTTTAAACTCCAGAGATTGGAACAACCAGTCAAGCCCATGATGGCCGAGCCCGACCGGGGTGCCTCAGGCCGGCTCAGTGTTGGTGGTATAATAAACAATGACAGAAAGAACCATCAGTCCTCTGCCAGTCATAGAGAGGCTCCACATGCCCATCACCAGCAGTGAGCCTCTCGGCATCTACTTCTCATCCCTCGATATCGTCCCCCACCCGAGAAGCCAGTTTCTCAACCGCTACCCATCACCGGGACAGCTTGCCCCCATCTGGGTACCCCAGGGTAGGTTCACACCAGCACCCACTCACTACCCCTCTTGATGAACTTGTCCAGCAACATGGTCAGATCCTGCAGGACAAACCGGCAGATGTAGAAGGCAAAGAACTCGGCAGCGTGCCTAGTGCAGAGCTCGAGCCCGACCTGCGTCTTGTCGGCGTGTCGGAGGCCTGGGTCTTCCACCTGGCGAGCGATTTGGTCTAAGTCATCGCCATGCGTTAGCCAGGAGCCTTCAACAGAGGTAATAGCCAAGTTGCGGCAGTCTAGGGGGAGCACCCCTGAAAGGATAGGGAAGGGGGGGGGCGTGTGTGTGTTGGGGGTCAAACAGCTGGGGACAAATGCAAGTCAAGTACGTACCGATGGTCTGCGCAGCGTCAAACAAGCGCGCCAACGCAGCCATGTAATGAGCGTTTGGCCCACTGAACTGCACGCCCATCGCGTCCCTCTTACCCGGCTTAGAGGTAGGGTGGTTCGTCATGGGCAGTGTCGCCAGTGACATGGCCTCCACTCCGCCCGCAGGTGTCATTTCCTTCCTGGCCCCGCCGCGCTCGTACGCGCTCCCCAGCCCGGTCGAGCTCGTCTTGCTTCGCAGCCGCCGCCAGCTGAACGCCCCCTTGGCGCTCACAGAATTGTTCCGGGGAACTGGCTTGCCGTCCGACTCGACGACCCCGTCCGCGTCCCTGAACATCGTGCCTGCGCCCTGGACGCCGACCTCGTTGCCAAGCCGTCGGGTCAGGAACACCTGGGCCTGCTCAAGGACGTTTTCGAAGCTCTGCATCTCTTCCAACAGCGCGTCGGCGTCCTCCGAGTCCACCCGCGCCAGCTTCTGGAGAGCAGCCGTGAGAAGATCGCACTGGCTAGTCTTCTCCTCCATCCCCCTGATCTTGACACCCTTGACCCGCCACGCGTCCCTCGGCACAAAGAGCTTGTTGCTGATGTACCCTCCCTTGGGGTGAGCGAGCGTCTGGTACAGTGCGCGCATGAGCCAGAACGGCCGGAGCATCACGTCCGTCGGGCACGGCTCGAGAGGTAGCGGCGCATCCTCGGATGGGGCGTTCGGCTCGCCAGGCGATGCTGGGGAGTGGATGTCATTATCGAACAGGTGGAAGCCACCAGCCGCTGATCCTGACGTTACGCGGTCCCTGAACGCAGCCGCCACCGGCGTGGGGAGCGACGGCAGCGCGGGCAGGCGCGCCGCTGGGGTGCTTCCGAACTGATTGGACAGCGGCGTGCCAGGAGACACGTCCGAGTACTCTTCGATGTTGGTAATGGAGAGGTTGCGGGTCTTCATGCTCTTCAAGGAGTTTGAGGAAAAGTTCTTGCGCAGGGCCGGGGGCCGAGACACGGCCGGCGACTCGGCCCGGGCCTCAGTAGGTCCTTCGAAGCCAGCAGGCACTGGCGGAGTCGGCGGTGGCCCCTGGGCCGCGAGGCCGGGGGGGATCGGCGACGGGCCACGGAGTTGCGAAGCGGACCGGGCTTGGCCGGGGCCGGACGTTGGGGCGGCACCAAGGGTCTGCCTCTGCTGCCCAACGAAGCCAGCCGTCTTTGGGAGCTGACCCGCGAGCGATTCCTTGCTCTGCATCATTGGGCCCGCAGTGGCTGGCTCCTGGACCTTGGGCCCCAGCTTCTGGGTCTCAATCTTCAGCTGTTTAGCATTAGTCCCGGACAGCCGGCGGTCGCGCACACTGTCACGGCCACCTGACGACGGCGGGCGCCCGGGGGGGAGTTTGGGCAAAGACTGTGATGGTGGCGGCGCGATGGGGCCTTGGCTCTTTGACAGCGATGGCACGGTGGCGCTCTCTGTCACAGGCGAGAGTACGGTATTCGCAGTGGGCGGGTTCGACACGGTAGAGCTGTGCCAAGTCCGCGAAGTGAGCTCGCTGGAGTCAGACTCGCGAGGTAGCCGGTTTCTTGCTGATTGGTCCCCAAGCGTGAAGTTCTCGATGGCGTAGCCCGTGGTCATCTCCTCGAGCATACGTTCCTCGTCATCCGAATCGTCCCCGTCGTAGAAGCCCCCGGGCAGTGTTTGCTCTTCCTCCTGCAGCGCCTTCATACGACGGTCCCTGTCATTAGCAAGCCGCTGCATCTCGAGTTCAGACTGCCGCACCCGCTCCTTGGCTAGCTGGACCTTCTTGAGGGCTTGCGCGATGACGTCGTCCTCGTCGATGACATGATCGAGGTTCAGGGCACGCTGGGCGGGATCCGTGGACTCATAGCCGTCGTCATAGGCCGCTTCAATGGCATCGTCGAGAGCTGCATCGAACTCGGCCTCTGTGTCGCCACTGGCCGACCGGATGTGCTTCCTCCTGATCCCCATTGAGGACGACCTCGAGTGCACAGACGATGCTGAAGAGCCCGCCGACTCGTCTATCGGGTCAAGCCAAGATATTGACTCGTGGCTGTTACCACGCTGATGACCTCTTTGCGAGGACGGCGCCGGGGCGAGACGGTTCATGTCGCTTGAGAAGTCGGCCCGGATGGAAACGTCCGGCCCTAGCTTGGCGGTAGGGGATATGGGCCTGCGTGGGGAGAGAGGTGGGGGTTTATACTCATCTTCCATCGGTCGGGCCAGGAACGTCTCTGGATGCGTCGTGCGGTCTCTTTGGGGGGAGCTCTGAGAGAAGGCGGACTGGGAGCGCGTATACGGCTCGCTGAAGTTTGTCGGCGTTGGCGTCACATAGCGCGAGCCGTCCAATGACGGTTTTGGGCTGTGTTGAGGTCTCCACGCAGCTGATGTTGGTCTTGCGTAGTTGGGCACCGGCCGCTGGCTGGGCTGGCTCCTCTCCGAATCCGACCGTAACCTCTGGGGTTGGTCGTCCGCAGTGGCCACTGAGCCATTCCTCGCGCGCCCGGCAACCTGGGATGTTGAGGTTGTACTGTTGCTTGTCGGCCTCTGAGGGAGTGCCTTGCTGTCTTGCTCGTCGTCGGGGAGCATCTGGTCTAGCTCTTCGATGCGGCTGGCATAAGTCTTGCGCTGGCGTTGCGAAAGCGCGTTAGTAATCTCCGGGCAAAAGTGCAGAGGGTGACCGTGGGCGTGGACTCACAATGGCCTCGAGCTTCTTCTTGTCCTCGTCGCCCGCCGTCCGCAGTAGGACCTGGTGCAGCAGGTCGCATGCTTCCCGATAGGCCGAGCGCGCGCCCTGGAAATTCTGGGCATTGTCGAGTTGGACGGCGCTGTTGGCCTTTTGCAACGCCTTGGAGAGCATGGCTTTCTGCGACGGCTGCTTCGAACGGCTGGGGTTCCTCTGCGACGAGGTAGAATCCGTGCTGCTCTTGAGCCCCTGGGACCGGCTCCTCGAGTGTCCCTTTTCACGGTATGCAGCGCCATCCTCGGTGTGTGGCATGGTGGCGTCCCGGCTGAAGGTAGAAGTCGGCAGGGAGGGGTCAGGGGTGGCGCGCGGGGAGGTCGACAGGTATGAAGTCTCGCCGGCTCTCGAAGAATCATCCCAGAAAGTACCAGACTCGCTCTCAGCACCTGGCCCGGGGAAGTATGTGGCGCGCTCTGGTCTCGGGTCCCGGCCTGACAAGGCGGCCCCGACCAGGTCGTCCTGTGACAGGGAGGGCAGTTGCACGATGGGGGGCAGGGTAGTCAGCGGGGGCACCGCGGGCTGCTGCTGGTGGAGGTCCTCGGGAGACCCGCCGGCGGTCGAGGGGCGGTTCTTGTGCAGTCGTCTTGGCGAGGCGGCAGAGGAGGACTGCGAGAAGAGCGCGGTGGAATCAATGCTCATGCGGCGGGAGAAGCGCTTCGCAGAGGCCGGGTTAGATGCACGACTAGAGGAGGTGGAGATGGACCATCTATTGAGGTTCCGAAAGCCGTCGCTCAGACCGCCCAGACTACTGGATCGCGAGTGGGACTTGGAGTGGTGCCGGCGAGTGTTCTTTGGCGAGACGGAGTCGTCGAACTCGCGGTCGGTCACCGGGTCGGCGGGGACGGGTACGGCGGCGGAAGCATTTGAGAAGGGGTCGTGGAGGGCGGGCTGGTTCCAGCTGGACTGGTCGACGGTGAGGCTCGGAGGCGGCAGCAGCGAGGAGGTCCGTGGGAGGGAGGCGGAGGAGAAGGACGGGGTCAGATTGACCGCAGAGGATATGTGGGAGGCGCTGTTGGCGATGTGCGAGGGCCTGGTGGGATTGTACTGGGCCGAGCCGTAGACAGGCCTCGAAACATGGACCGAGGGATCGTAGTAGGGCTGGTGGTGGTAGTGGTGTTGCTGCGGCGGCGGCGGCAGAGGCTGGTGCTGATGGGGGTTAAACTGCGATGGTTTCCGGGAGCCGACGGTGAGCTGGGAGGCGGGAGTGGTGGAGCGGGAGGCGGGGTTCGAGACGGAGTTGAAGGTTGAGTTCGAGAAGGAGGCCGAGGAGGAGTTGAGGTGGAAGTTGAAGGCGGATTGGGGAAGGGAGGTGTTTGAGGCAGCAGAGACGGAGCCGGTGTGATGCGCATGAGCATTGGCGTGAGGCGATGGCATTTCCGTGCGGGATGGCGGCTGTCTCCTTCCCCCGACGCACAGCAGGCGGGGAGAGGGGGAGACGGGCCAAAAGAGGGAGAGCGCGTCCGGCGTGTGGCAGCAGCAGCAGCAGCAGCAGCAGCAGGGTGCTTGATGCGGGCGTGTGTCTCTGCGTCTCTGCGTGTCTCTGTGTCTCTCAGTCTCTCAGTCCCTCAGTCCCTGCTGTTTGTCCGGGTGCGTCTTGCGGGGAGAGGGAGAGAGGGAGAGAGAGTTGGGTGTGTGCGCCCGCGTGGGATGGGTGGCCCTTGTCGTCGATGACCGTCCGGTCTGGGATTGGGGCACGAGTGCGTGTGTGGTTTGACAATTGACTACGACCGAGCGATGCTGGGCCCAAAGTTCAGCGCATCAGGGCCTCGTCGTCTTCATGCGCCAACCCAGCCGGGGCGAGCAGCCTGTAGGAGGGCTTGCTGACTGGCTTTCTCTTTGACCGATCTGGTGTGACGCCACTGCCGGTGCCGATGCAGAAGTTAAAGCCAGAGCCAGAGCCAGAGCCGGACCAATGCAGTCGAGAAGTGCAGTCTGTCAATCGATCACCAGTGCAGATGCCGGTTGAGGCTCGGATCGAAGAGTCGGTGCCAGTCAATGCTGCCTCCGATAAGGGAAGAGAGAGGGAGAAAGAATAGTCTAGGTAAAGAGAGAGGAAGAGCAGGGGGGTGTATGGACGGCAGGGGTGCAGGGGCTCAAGGAGGCAACGCGGCGAGAAGACTGGACTGCCCAGTGTTATTACTGTAGAGGGAGGGAATAGGTGCGGCGAAGAGAGTGAAGCAGCAGGTTGAAGGAAGGAATCGAAGGTGGTGTACCTGTATGGCAATTGGTGTGGGTGTCGTGTACCTTGCAGTGCTCCTGCTCTGTGTGTGTGGGTGGCCCGCCCCTTCCTCCCAGCTTTGTCGGTCAATGCAAAATGCAGAATACCTGCCAGACGAGACAGTGCCCCCATGCTCCCCCCGCCCCCATGCTCCTTGCTCAATTGCCCCCAAGGCCCACCCGTCCATAAACGCACGCATCCAGCAGCCCCCAGCCGCCAACAGGCCAGCAGGCCAGCAGCAGTCAGCCACCAGTAAACCATTAGACGCAGTTAGCACAGCAGTAGCGGTACCAGTGGAAGTGGATGCAAGCCAGGGCGAGGTCTGGTTGATCCGTGGGGCTTTCTTTGGGGGGGGGGGGGCGGCTGGGTCCTCAGGGCCTCTTGTCCTCAGGCGGAATAGGAAAATGGACTAGTCTATTCCGTACCTGGCAGGCTCTCGTCCTCTCTTTCTCCCCGTCCATCTACACCCTTGATGACCTGCACTACATACAGACAAAGGACACACCCGAGACGCTAACAAGAATAGGATAGGAGATATCGTGTGGCGTAACATACCTACATACACGACATGTGCATTCCGGCCCCCCTTTCCACGCCACCCAGGTCGGTCTCAGTCATCACCTAGGCAGTCAGATAGTACAGACTGTATTCGTACAGCACAGTCAGATCCAAGGCCAGCCAGCAAGTACATTGGTAGACGAACCTGGGTACACAGCATCGTTGGGGCCAAGTGGGACAGGACAGATCCAGCTGCAGGCGATGGGGTGGTGCAGCCTGCAGGCGCAAGGGGCGAGGGGCCGAGGGGGGCGAGGGAGAAAGGGACATTGGGGCACGTATGGCACAGAGAGCATCGTTCCGCAGGCGGCGGCTGGCTGGCAGGCAGGCAGGGTGAGCAGTTTGAGCAGGAAGGTGGGGGGGATTCGTTGCCCCACTCAGGGGTTGTTTCCCAAATTGGATTCAATCAAGAGAGACCGCGCTTGCCAGAACAGAATGGGGGAGGGACCTTCAGTGGTCACCAATGCCGTCCCTACGGCACGCACGTAACAATGGTCAGGCCTCTACAAAGTGAAGGGGGTGTTCACTCCGTGGCTGCCATTGCAACGTTATGAAGCAGCCAGGACATTGCATAGAGATATATCATATACTGTGGCATATATATACACCGTGCTTCAATGTACCGACATGCAGCATCAGAGAATGCTACCCGGTTTTCCATTTGAGTGGGTGGGCAATGATGATGACCATGGTGTAGATAGATGGTGGTGGTGATGATGAACGGAAACGTTGGCTCAAATGGAACCGAGGCATTTGGCATGATTGGCAGCATTGTACAACATATTGCACACCGCTGCGACTCAAGGCCAGCTCCAACCCCCAACCAACAATTCGGGTCAGGCAACATCCAGGTGTTGCGCTTCTTCCCTCCATGATCCTTGTTCTCGCCTGTGCCTCGCCAGCTGGCCACGTGCGGTGGTGTTGAATTCTTCCCCACCCGCCGCCTACCACGGTTACTCGGTAATGCAGGTTCAGGCCCGGGCCCTGGCTCAGGTCCAGGTCCAGGTCCCGGGTCTCAGATCTCAGGTCGGTCTCGGCAGGGCTGAGGTGACGCAGGTACTGTGCCCAGGTAGGTAGTCTACACAGTGGATTAAATTCCCACCCTCACACCTTCGCCTTTGGCCCACTGCAGGGTGCAGAGTTGCCGACTGGGCGACAGATTTAATACTAATGCTGTTGAGCATCTCCCTACACGGTGAACACATGGGCAGCTTCCAGTGATAATTGACGTTGGCGAATGCAGAGCTAAACCCAGCCACCGATGGCTTCCAGTTCTGGCCTTGAGCTGGCCCGACACCGCCTTGGCTTACCTACCAACCAACCAACGTGCAGGTAAAGGAAAAAGGTAGACATGAACGAGGTCGACTGTTCAGCTGCGACATTTGAACGGTGCCCCTCGCCACATCATCTGGGCTAACGAACTCGACATCGAGCCAGCGGGTCGACACTTACTATCTACTCAATCATGACAGGCATCCGAATTGGCGCCCATCTGGATATTCAGTCATTGGAAATACCTGTCGAGTTGCCGCCCAGCACCGAACCGGGCCATCAAAGGGGTCCAGCCTTTCAATTCAACTGAGCTGCAGCCATGACGTCTTCTCCGGTCGTTTCGATGATCCACTGGCAAGTCACAATGACCTAGGCAGCTGGGCAGGAAGTCTTATCTTTCGCGCGATTCTCCCCGCGCCCGCTGCGTAAACCTTCAAAACGCGACCTGTTTCAAGGCACATGGGCTCACACCCCACGGATGCGCCTCCCCCAGCCAACTGCCTGCGCTCGAGTCCTCATCCAAACAGACTGTTGTCTTGCACGCCCGCGTGTCCGCCAACCAGCCAGTCTTACTTTCTTTTGAACACTGATTTCGTTCGTCCACCAGTTGCGATTGGACACCGCTTTGCTGGTGTCTGGCCTGGCCACCCGGCTGCTCCAAACTTCGCCCCGAGGTCCATGATGGTATTCATACACAATTTCCCCAGACGCCACTGGGAGAAGTCTGCTACTTATGGTACGGCTGCATGTCTTGCACTTCGATGGCGAATGACAGTAGAACCAGAGTAGCATCCCACATGCTTGCAGGGCACTGACATCAACACTTCTGCCTCCGTCCCTGGCCCGCTACCGCCGCAGCCAATCCACGGGCAGTGTGAAGAGCCGGACCAAGGTTGGCAAGCACCTTGGCACCGTGTATTCCGGGATATGCCGGTTCCGCGTCGTGTCCCATCCGGGGTCTGGGGTCCCGCCCTGCCAGTGCTGTTTCAACTCTACTCTCCCTCGCATTGCTCGCCCGCGGCGCAAGTTGCGAGCGTCGCATGGGAGGCGCTCCTCCATGCGTACGCCGACATGTCGAGGCAATGTTGTCCAGGGGGGCTTGATGGCCGAAGAATGAGAACCTAGGCCAAAGGCTTTCACTTCTCTGCGTGATCTGCGCGGTGGACCGAGATGCTTCCTGTGCCCTAAAACCTTTCGAAATCCGCTTTCAGCGCACGGAGCATTCATCTCCTTCTCAGGCTTTTGTATCACATTTTCCCTGTTCCGCCAGGGCCGTTGATTGCCCGTTTGAAGTTATTCACAAATCGATCCTTTTCCAAGGCTATGATCCGTCTTACCTTTTCTTCCACTCGCAGCTATGTTTTGGCCTTGGACCGCCTAGGCTCGCAAAGACGGAGCACAACATTGTGACGCGGGAAGCTGCGCATCCATCGGTTCAACCGGAGGTCGCGCGTGACCAATAGGACCATAAAGCCCAGGACAGACAGTAAATACGCAGAGACAGACTCATAAGGCTCAGCGATATTTAGTCTCTGTGTATTGTGTGGGAAGAGACTGGTCCTAGACGACCGGTTCACCCACAATAGACGGGTTGCAGCCAACCATATTCTGAGGTTGACTTCTAGTATGGCACATGTCCCTCTTGAATATACAATGTAAACAATACAACATTAGTCCAAGCGGAGGAATTGAGCCAACCAGCAAGTCAAGTCCTCATGAATCCCCGTCCTTTCGCACAGTTTTATCTACAGAGGCTTCTCCGTGAAGTTCGAGCCTTGTTCGGCGGTCCATGCGCGTCCTTTTTGACAGGGAGTATAGTAGGCTAACCGAGGGTCTTCCAATCTGGCTCTGTCGCTATCCATATATTATCATTATATACACACAGAGTTACGGCATATGATACGGAAAAGAATCTTCGCATCAGAGTCTTCACTAACAGGCAGCGACTGCCGACTGCCTGTTGCTGCTGTCTGTCATCGAGTAAGCGCTGCAGGCGGGGTGGCAGTGCTGCCTCGAAGCAAACTGTGTAATTGTGCACACAGTATGCAATTCGACTCATCCAGTAATCATTATGACACATCGATTCGGCGCAATCCTCATCTCATGGCTCCTGTGGGGAACTATTGGTGATGTGAGCATTCTTGCTGACAGACACGACTCCTGCTGCCTTGTGCATACGTGGCGGCCACCTTTCATAAACACAGCGAACATGATCACCTGGGCGGTTCTGGACACAGTGTTCCCCCAATCTTTCACCTCTTTTTCAAATGAAAAACTCGATTGTGACCCAGCGAAATTGTCCGACGGCTCAAATGTCGGAACTTGTTCATTAGACACGACTGCAATATCAACAGAGCAATTAGCCATGGCGGAACTTGACTCGATACTTAAAAGTTACGCCGCCTCAGGAAGGGACACCAAGGACAAAGTTCTCGGGGTCTCGTTCATGGTTGTGAACGAAAAAGGTGAGTGACGCTGTTCTGGATAGTCTGCTGCCGCCCGGTCTTGACTGGATATGCTTACGCTGGCATTGCTCCAAGACGTCCTTTACGAGGGCTCAGCCGGCCGAATCGACCACAATCATGAAGCGGCGCGATACACGCCGGATACTTTCACATACGTGGCCTCCCTGACCAAGCTTTTAACTGCCACTTGCATTTTGCAGCTCGTCGAGCGCGGTCAGATCACCATTGACGAAGACTTGAGGCTACGACTTCCCTTTCTGTCCGACGTACAAATCCTCCGCGGGTTCGATGGAGACGATAAGCCCATCTTGGAAAATAACCACCGCCCAATCACGCTCCGGCATCTTCTGACACACACTTCTGGCCTGACCTATGACATCCCCTCTGAGCCGCTCATGAAATGGCGCAAAGCTGTTGGGCGGCACAAGGTTAACCTGACATGGTCGGAAGAAGGCTTCTCGACGCCGCTCCTGTTTGAGCCTGGAACACAGTGGCTATATGGCACAGGGATTGACTGGGCTGGGCAATTGCTCGAGAAGGTTACCGGGCAGACATTGCAGCAGTACATGACAGCGAACATCTTCGAGGTCCTGGGAATGCGCGACACTACCCTTCGGCCAAAGCTGTCAGCCGACCAAGCGGAACGAGTAGTTAGGACGGCTAGCTTTGCCTTTCGCTCACCGGGCGGTACTCTAGAAGCAGGCCCATCGCCACTGCCGGATGATCACCCTGCCGAGAGTGGCGGCTCGGGGCTATTCTCGACCGCGAGGGACTACGCGAAGCTGCTCCAAGGGCTGATGCAGGGCAAGCTACTCGGTAGAGAAGGGATGGAGATGTTGTTCAGGCCGCAGCTTGACGAATCACTTCAGAAGGACTTGATGGACAAGGTCGCAAGCATGCCGGAAGGCTATGCCCCCGAGTACCCCATCGGAATGCCAGCCAACTTTGCCTTCGGCGGAATGTTGAATTTGGAGGATATCCCGGGCAGGAGAAAGGCAGGAAGCATGATGTGGAGTGGGGTGGCTAACTCTCACTGGGTAAATTGGCACTCAACCTCCTATAATATCATCCTGAGGACAAAGCCTGACTTGCAAATTGTTCTAGTGGCTTGACCCTTCTACGGGCATCGCGGGCGTCATGGTAGTCACACTGCTTCCCTACGCGGACCACGTTGCTAACGACCTCTACTCAAAACTGGAAACCGCGGTGTATAAGCACCTCGTTTCCGGATCCCGTCCTGCTGATGGACTAGAGACGTAATAGCAGACGGACCAAGTGTTGCCCAGATGGATAACTTGTAGAATACAGAGATTCGCACCTGCAAAAACGGAGGGTACACCGGTACATCACTCGGGCCGTGACCACAGCAAATTAGAGCACATCACCGAGGCCTAATTCACACTGCCACACTCAACACCCACACACCCAACACCTATATATGCAACACCGTGACCTACTTACCCAATTCACACGGCTAATTTCTACGTTAAGGGCCTATTACAATGTGTTAATTGGGTATATGAATTAGGCGTTGGGTGCGAATTCTGATGTGGTTTATGACTTGTGATGTACCGGTGCACAAGTGTACACCCTCTGTTTTTGCAGATGCGAATCTCTGATTTCTTATTGTAGAGCTACTGGCTGTAGCACAGTCCACATTTGGTTTAGAAGGGCGAAAGTATTAATCGATCTGCAATTTTATCTCTGCATACTGTGCTTCCTCCCATATTTGATGAGTGACATTTCCTTCGTCGGCGTTGGTTCTGCTAGTCTGCGTAGAATTCTCGGACTCAGGCCGCATGCCATTGTTGTTCCACTTTGCTATATGACTTTGTGATTGAATTCTTGACTTATGATATTCTTTCCCACATAGCTGAGGGCAACTCACGTACTGAACGGTCTACTCAGATACTGGGATTCCAGACATAACTGGTAGAATTTCTAAATAGACAAAGAGGTAAGTTCGGCATGCCCGAAGCAAGTCGTCGTTCAAGACAGCAGCATTCGTGCAGGGTTAGGGCTCAGGTCGTCATGATTCAGCTCGAGGTCACCACGAGAATGATTGCCTGGCCTTCTTCCTGTTCCTGTTTCGCAACTGTGCGAGCCACAGGCGCCACCACTCCACAGACGACTTCTGCACCTTACTTAGGAGGCTGGGCTTACCAGTCCTTGATGGTTCGACTATACCGTGTGGGATTGAATTGTCGCTCGCCGAGATGATGGATCTCAAAATGCAGGGGCAAACTGACTCCGAGGAGAATCGGCATGATGTGTCCACGTCGCTGAACTACTACCCCATTGACGCCGGAGCCCCAGTACCTGTCATGGTGGGCAAGTAGGTAGTTCCACTACTCTTGATCTCTCGCTCCCCCATGGCCAGCCTTTACACATATCGTCATTACTGACATAATCCGGCACAATAAAGCACCAGCGTCAACAACAAGAGGCCATCCGTATCGATCGATGCCATCGTACAAGACATTACTGGTCATGAAAATGAATATACGCTCGACAAGAATGGGTTCCAATTCGTCCACCACATCAGTCAAGAGAAGAACTTTGATGATGAAGGACGGATCACTAGCGGGTATTACGCTGAAGTGGAACAGCTGCTGAAAGAGGTGTGAGTCTATCTGGCCAGCGTGGGTGGCTTTCTCACCGCATTACTGATATGATTCCATGACATAGAACAGGTGCCTCACGCGTCGTTGTGTTCAACCATAGAGCGCGTCGAGGACCCTCGGATTGGACCAAGGCAGGATTGGACAATCGTTTGAATGCGGGACCGTTGTTCAAAGTCCACGTAGACCAGTCATACCATGGTGCCGAGCTCCAGCTGCGAAACACACTTCCTGATGAAGCAAACGAGCTTCTGAAGGGAAGGTACCAGTTGATTAACGTGAGTGTCTGTGTCTGCCCCACAGGAAGCGACTCGGCTGACTGGTTATCTATAACTGAGCCGCAGGTGTGGCGACCCATCCGGACAGTACTTCGAGATCCTCTTGCAATCGCAGACGCCTCTACCGTCTTGGATTCCGACCTTGTTCCAGCAGCTATCATAAAGCCGAACTCAAGATCTGAGACATGGGCCGTGAAGCCGAACGCTTCTCATCGATGGTTTTATAAAAACAAACATGTGCCAGATATGGTTGTGCTGATTAAGTGCTTTGACTCGGACACGTCTGTAGCAAGGCGTGCACCGCATTCCGCTTTTAGCTATCAGGAAAATGAAGAGGATCCGAGCAGGCAGAGCATTGAAGTACGAGCCATGGTCTTCTACGACTGATCTCGTGGGTATACAGGCGCCCAAGTGTATCTAAACCATCAAAATCATGTTTTCTTTAGTCACGTTCGGATTTGCTCAGCCCGCTGAGACCAGCGGAGAAGTCATATGTGTCTGACAGTCTTTTGGCTACTTGCATGACTGGTCCGATACGTTCTGCCGGCAGTCCCTGTAACTCGAGGTAGGTTATTATTATTGTTATTATTCTTTTTAAATTCTTCATGACAAATAACTAAAATTAATAGTCGAGCTTCTTTCCTTTCTTCTTCTTCTCTTTGTTTTTGGGCCCAGGGGGGGGGGCAGTGGGGCTGGGGATGGTGTTTACGGCAGTGATGGACCCTGCTTCCATCGACAGTTCCGAGATTCGCTATGAATCATACAGTTGGCGCAAACCTTTTTATCCTTACCTGCAAGTATTGCAGCGTCCGGCTTTGTATAACACCCAGCCCAAAGCCCGCACCCTTGCTCGCACCTTTCACAGGGATCAGTTTCAGGTATACCCGTGATCCGTACAAGAATGGCGATCAGATGCTCTGTTTGGCGAGATGTACCACCTTTTAGATTCCACTTTCCGCGGTGACCCTTTGTATTGACCTCCAAAGCGTTGACGGCAGGTAGATCAAGCTGGCTTCTGTATTAACGGTCGAACTTATGGAACTGACGGGATGTGAAGAAACTTACCATAGACCTGACTTGGTTGTTTGTTGGACGCTCGCCGGGCCTAAATCTCTTGGCAACCTCTTCGGGGTATGTTTCCAAAACAACAGACCAGGCGGTCCGCCTGGCGACACCATCTAAAGAGTCGCTCCGACCACCACTTTCGTTCTCGCCGCCTTTGGGGTGCAGTGATTGAATCTGAACGGGCGAGCGCGGACCACTGAACTCCTCCACCTCTGCAACCTCGTGGAAATCGGCACTTACAGACCTCTGTTGTTCCAAGTGGTAATGGGCTCTCTTAAGCCCACGAAGCATCCGCAGAGATCGACGAGGTGTTGCAGGCTCGGCTTGTACATCCGAGGAGCTGTTGGCTGAGGCATCGTCCGCGACCGTGAGCTGGTGAACCGCTTGAGTCTCAGGGATAGGCGTCGGCTCGAGATTTCCAGGCGCATCCGCCTGATTTTGTGCTTCGTGTTGGTCAGAAGTTCTTTGGCCATCGGCTATGCTTGGACTGGACCCTGATGCAGGTCTTCTCAGAAAAGCAGCCCAATCCTGCTGATGAATGTTGAGACCGAGCTCTTCACTCAAGGCTTCGATCTTGCGAATCTTGTAGCGACGCTCTGAGGCACGGGCCTCAAGATTGGCAATGACCAGATCGAGATCATGGTCGCTCAGTCCAGAAAATTCCATGCCGGCTCTGCCTTGTGCATGGTTTTCATCGTTTGCACTTGTGGTTGCTCCGTGGTCGTCAGCGCTTACCGAGTGCTGCACACTGTTGCCAGCGCGCCGAGAGTGTGCTATGATAGCATGACCATTCCTCGAGTGATCTCTCTGCTGGTTGATGAACTGGAAGCTTCGAAGAATCTCATCAGACAAAGGATGAGGGAGAGACGAGCGTGTTGACGAAGAGGTGGAACTCGAAGAATATTCCCCTTCATTCTGTATGGCGACTTGGTCTGATTGAAAAGTTGAGCTCATGTTTGTTCCAAAGGGAGAATTTCACCGCGTGCTGCGCCTGACTACTGCACATTGGTGATTGAAGAACTCCTAGAAAATGTAAATGTGAAATTCTTAGTGTATTGAGGACGTAAGTGGCTGACTGGGCGTCTATGCTGCACAGAAAGCTATGGACAGGAGAGGAGAATAGCCATTGCCAACCTGGCAGGCCGCTGCGAACTCTCACAATGCGCACGTGACTTTGACCCGCTTTGTGTGGAAAACAAAGTGTTACCCCGCCCTGCAAATCTGACTCAGTCACCCCCCTCGCATATAAAAAGCCCTCTTCGCGCGCGCCACAGCGCAGCGTATTCGCGTCTTCTACATACTCTCAAAATGTCACAACCTCCTCCAACCAAGCGCGCCCGCGTAGCGTTTTCGCGCCCTCTTCACACATGGTGCGCACCTTGCATTTCTCGCCTTTCTCGTGATCATTTACATCGCTGCCACGACAAAAAGGCACGGGAGGCATTATTTTGCATATATACATGGTAATCATAAATGCAAACCTCTTCCTTTCACTATAATAAAGCGCTATGGAAATACTTATGGAGGGCAAAAAGGAAGAGGAAAGTAAGGGGGAAATTAAGGAGGAAAGAAGCAATATAAACGCTGCGTAGTCGCGCGCACGCGAAGAGGGCTTTTTTCTATGCGGGGGGAGCGAATAACTCGATTGACTAGGTGGGGGGGGGTAACACTTTATTTTCCACACACAGCGTCTCCGCCCCAAATGCATCAAGGCTCACAACCACTAACCCCTGCACCCCAGACGAAATTTTGGTGAGATTTCAGAAAAATATATAACCTAGGTTGGGTATTCTGGTATTAAATCAGTTGACATAGAAAAATGTGAATAAAAAATGATACTTCGAAGAGCTTGTTCAATACGTGGAGAATATCGCAATGTCTTGATTAACAGTTCGAGGCAAGATTCTGGCTCCAAATAGGGTCTGCAGTTACATATAAGGTCAGGCCCGGAGAAAGAGAATTTCAGAGGTCCCGGCCGTGCTGCCGTTGCGTGTATATATATTGCAGTTCTGAGCTGATCCGGACCTCTAGAGATACAAAAGGAGGCCAACTCACGGATTCGAGCGTTCGTTACGACACTACAGATCTCTTAGGGTCTATACTGAAGCAGCTTTATCGGCACTTATCTCTGGACGAAGATGTTCCTAGACTGAGAGAGCTTTGCTTTACTGCGCATATAGAACAACCAAGCAGAGAGGATATAATCCACGGAATCAAAAGTGTCATACCAATGTTGGCCAATGTTCTTCTATTCAGTCGGGATGGGTATCCTGCCATCAGCGGCGCTACTGGCGGGTTTCCGAGCATCGAAGTCGACCGAGGAGCCAACATCGAAGACATCAACCGGTTCATTGGCGATAGAAGCAAGCAACTTACCAAAGACCTGGCTTCCCTGAAAGAAATACAAGATCACCTGCTTAGCTCTGCCGACGGTATGTTCCTTTGGGTATCTCTGGTTATCGATTCCATCAAAAAGGAAAGGACAGCAAGGAAAATGAAGCTTGCTGCCCTGAACATGCCCAGAGGAGTTTCTGGGGCTTATGCAGGTGCTCTCAAACGCATTCTTGTGAAAGAGGAGCCCGCTAGGGGCTTGGCTTTGAAAGCTCTACTGTGGATCACAAACTCCAAAAAGCCCGTCAGCAAGCCCCAGCTCCTAGAGGTTCTGGCTCTCGAGAAGGGCATGTCCTCAATGGATGACGACCAACTTGAAAGACTCGATCCTGACATTCCTCTGACGACGGATTGCGCTGATCTACTTGTTCTCAAAGACGGGCACTATGCGCTTCTACATGCTTCCCTGGGCGATTTCTTGCGATCTTTGTCTAAGGCACACGTTGAAGGTCTTGATTATCATGGAGATCTACAAGCACGAGCACCTCAAATTCTTGCCGAGGACTGCATCACGTTCCTCAAGTTTGGCGTCTTTGGGATTGGGCCAATGCCAAGCCAAGATGCACTGGAGGAATTATTTCAGAAGCACCCTTTCCTGGAGTATGCTGGTCTTTTCTGGGGAGACCATTTGAGAGAAGCACTTGACAGCGGGGCTGAAGGACTCAGAGAAGTTGCCTGTGGCCTCATACGGGCAACTAACACTCGCCGACTCTTGCATCAGATTTACATCCGCAACCTCAGCAACATGAGAGTACATGTTAACCCATTCCCTTTCACATCCGACACAACACCACTGCATCTGCTCTCCATATTTGGACTGGATGCGCCCTTATCCGCGTTCAGTCCCGATGAAGTAGATATACGCCAGACCGACGGATTCGGTTATCGGTCCATCGATCAGGCATCAGCCAATGGGCATAAAGCTATGTGCAGTTGGATCCTGGGCCAACATAGAGGCGGACTCTTGAACAAGAACCAAAGAAAGGGGAAACCATGCAGAAGCTCAACATGGCTGGTTGGTGCTTGTGTCCGTAATCACTGGACCGACCTGTTGTCTCTGGTGTTAGTCATGGGTCACTCTGCAACGGAGGACACGAGGGGATTGACGGCCATCAACTTGGCTGCGAGTCTGGGACATGCGGACATTGTGGAATACCTTTTGCTTTCAGGGGCTCATCCTGACACGAGAGACCGCTGTACCGGATACACACCACTGATCAGCCGCCGTCAACACGCATATGGACGTAATGAGGAAGCTCCTCCAACATTCTGCGAACGCGTCTCTTCAGGCGTGGGATGGCTCTACGGCATTGCACCTGGTATCAAGTGACGGAGATGTACAGATGGCAGCAGAACTCCTCAACAGCGGAGCCAACATCGAAGCAAGAAGAGACGGATCTTTGACACCGCTACACGATGCCGCCGCTAATGGCTGGGAGAAAATCGTCACCTTTCTGCTCGAAAGTGGCGCAGAAAAAGAAGCAAGAACATACAGCAGCCAAACTCCTCTTCTACTTGCCATTCAAGAAGGAAGAACAGGCGCCTCGCGCGTGTTATTGCACGTCGGGGCAGACATCGACGTGGTGGACGACGTTGGCTCAAATTGTCTTCATTCTGCGGCACGAAGAAACCAAGCAGAGACAATGTCATTACTTCTGGCTAATCCATTGACTGCGAGACTTTTGAACACCGGCGATAGAAACCAGCAGACACCGTTACATGTGGCCACCTGGAATGGAAGCACTGTCTGCGCGAGAATGCTTCTCGAACATGGCGCAGATCCAGAAATAGCGGAAACCTTGGGATGGACGCCTTTGTCAGGTGCTTTGAGGCAAGAAAATCTCGAACTCGCTCACATGCTCGTTGACGGTTACAAAGCCGACCCAAAGCACGTGTTTGCTGAAGGAGGTACAAGTATGCACGCATTGGCATTCTGGGACCGGGCCGAGCACATACATACGCTGCTGTCCTGGGGAATCGATCTTTTGGCACAGGACAGACATGGCAATACCGCGCTTCATATTGCTGTGAGGCGCAACCGCATCAGCTTCGAAAGGGCGTTCCTGGCAGAGGTTTCGAGCCAGGACGTCCCTCAGGGAAATGGGAGGGACAAATTGTTGGGTGAGTGAACGGCTGTCCTGCAGCGCCCCCCCCCAAACGTTGTACTTCAATCACCAGTCGTGCAGTTGGGGCAACTTTTAAAGGCACGACCTTACGGAGACGTATAATTGCTTGTTATTCTAAGCCTGAATTACTGGACCTGATACTTGTTTTCGGAATGCTGACATTAAATCCAGTATGTACCATTTTTCTTTTCACGCAGCCGTACGCCTCCAACTCTGCATTAGCTCTCCGCGGAAGCTACTCGAAATCCTGTCACAGGATCAGGGAAAACACGTGGAAGAGTGAGTAATTGATTGTTTAAAAGCTTCATTACGCCGCAGCGAAAGGACTCCATGAAATTGTTAAGTGTCTGATGGAATGGTGCCCTGAGCTGGGGACCCTGAGAGATCACAGAGGAAACCTTGCCATTCATCTAGCGACATCACACAGCCATCTTGACTGTATCAAGCACCTTTGCAGGCCCGAAGTCGTCAATCTGATTGGTCAAGATGGCCGCACAGCTTTACACTACGCTATAGAACAGGGGGACGCTGTAGTGGTAAAGTATCTCGTTGAACACAATGCCGATGTCAACGCTCGCCAATCTCATGGACTCCGCAATCCTCCTCTAATCGAGGCACTACAGAAGGAAGATCAAGTGATAGCCAATACCCTATTAGACGGGAAAGCTGACGTAGAAATCTCGGATGACGATGGTTGGCGCCCTATTCACTTCGCGGCAAATTGTGGAAATGCGGAACTTACATCTCGTTGACTAGATCTTGGTTGCGAACGTCACCCTCAGACATGTCTAGGCGAAACACCCTTCTTCTTGGCGATTCTCTCTCGTCGACCACACATCATTGAGCTTTTCATGAAGCATGATCTGATCATCTCGAACATTGAAACTTTGGAAGGAGCAACATATGCCCATATCGCGGCGCACCAAGGACGATTGGACATCTTACAAGAGCTGGTTAAAACGGACAGAAGTGTCATCTTCAAGACGACTGCTGCAGGGGTTGATGCACTTTACGTCGCGGCCGTGTTCGGTTATCACACCATAGTCGGCTTTCTGGGTGCGATCCGGAATGAAGCTGAGCGGAATGGGGCACTTTGTCGATACGCCATTAGCTGGTGCGGCGGGGAATGGATGCATCAAAACAGTGGATGCGCTCCTGAGTCTGGGGGCAGAAGTCAACAAAACCGACGCATTCCTACGTACGCCGCTGTCGTTGACCGTCAAAAATGGGTATTAGAACGTCGCCCATCGTTTGCTCAAAGCAGGAGCGAACCCACACCTGCGCGACGCCATGGGCTTTTCGGCCTTCGACTATTGTGTCAACGACTCCGCTATGATGGATGTCCTGAGACCTTGGCGATCTATCTCGCCTATGCATGGCATGGCTCAAAGTTCCAACGACCGGCTTTTTGCCCTTGCAAAATGTGTAAGCCGGTCTGCACGGGCAGTAGCTGACTGCAGGCGTAATGCCCTTTATGATGGCCTTCGGGTGAATGAAGTGAGGTGGCATCTTCGGAATCTTCGTTCACTTTTGTTCAGGCTGGCCCTGCCATCATTCATACCGCCATGTCTCCCGGCTCAAAAGACCCATACAGCTGTGCCGGTAAAAAAAGCCGAGATACTCAGGGAATGGAGGATCCTTCTTGCAGCCTCGAACACAGTACTGTCCTGTTTCTTGTGCCGTCGTAGCCTGCGAAGGGAGGCCTATGCCTGCCCGATCTGTGGGTCAGCCGTTTGTGTGGAATGTTATTCTCAGTTAAGTTTTGAGACACTATCACACATGCGCATCAGAGTTTGGAAGGAGCTGCGGCAGCTGGAGGAAGACATGCTCGGCCCTGACAAAAAAACGCGCACTCACAAACTCTGCTGCACAACACGGCTTCTGCGGTATGATTACTAAATTGGATACATAAATTAGCGTACACCATTCAATTCGCAATCCTCTAAAATATTATCTAACGAAGTTTTGATGCTTTCAGAAATTCTTTCGGAAAGGAAATCAGTTTGAGAAGTGAGGGTGTTGGGCTGAAGTGTTAGTAGTGACGCAGTTTGTGAGTGCGCATTTTTTTGTCAGGGCCGAGACATGGTCCCGATCTCGACAGTTTCAATGTGTCTAGCTTACCAGGATTCAAGGGTAGTGCGAGAAGTTCTCTCCCAGGATAACCTTCTCAGATATTGCGTCCTCGCCAAACGACAAGAATACGTCAAGTGGAGAAAGCGTTGGGGCCTCCATCACTTTCGAAGTAGAGATTTTCACGGGTGGAATCTTGTTCATACCATGGCTCGTGTTCTCTCACATGAACACGACGGGAACAGGAGTGACGATGAGTGTGCCCCTGGTGCCTCGGAGAACGAGCAACCCAACGCCACGCGAAGAACTCGCATTCTTCTCAAGGAGCGGTGGCAAGATGTCTTATCCACACGGTTTGTCGACGACGATTTTAACACGACGCCATGTACGCACACCAGCTTCTTGAATGTATCGCACCACCGCCAGAGTCTCAGGGAGCCGCAAGTTATTTTCGACTCCGCGGGCGATCTCACAACTCAAGGACTGCCTGGCCAGCGGGGACCTCACATTCGAGAAATTCCAAACACAACGCTTTACGGACTCAACCTCTGAAGTTTCTGAAAACGGAA
Organism: Diaporthe citri; assembly: GCF_014595645.1. Lineage (NCBI taxonomy): Eukaryota > Fungi > Ascomycota > Sordariomycetes > Diaporthales > Diaporthaceae > Diaporthe > Diaporthe citri. Next base: position 459,179 of record NW_025064863.1, read on the forward strand.
ACAATGTGCCTGAACAGGCTATCGGACGGGAACGCAGTTCAGGTTCCGGCGCAGACTCTGGCGATGAGACATCATCCCTTGAGAGCGCGTCAAACGCTACCAGCGACGCGACCGATGTGAGCGTTGCCTCGGATGTGGAAAACGAAGCACAGATCGACGTTGAGGAACTTCTTGAGAATTTGTCAGTGAAAAGAGGGTCTTTGATGAAGGAGAGATTATTAGCAGATGAGAACGACTTGGTGCTTGAGACGGCCTGGAAGCTTGTCCAAGCGATAGTCTACCATGGCACACCGCGGCAATCACTGAAGGACATCGCAGAACAGGGTAGCGACTGGCACACAGCTCCAGGAACACCCATTGCGTTTGCTTTAGGGGGAAGTAGTGGTGGTTCTTTGCACTATAGTACAGCTGGATTTATCTAGCGATTAAAGGATAGATTAGGTGAAGTAAAAAATACCTAGGTATAATACTTGGATGGCAAGTTGGTGCGTCCCAAAATCTCGGAGTCTAGACGATCATGCGCCTGACTGAAAACCTGTCGTTCACCTGGACATCCAAGCACGCCCCCGTCTTCGGCGATCGGGACCGGCCAGCCCGACTTCACCGCAGGTACACAGGTAGTCTAACCAGCAATCCCGAAGCTTCTCTACCGGTACGGTGCCGGTACGGCGCCGGGTCGCCGCCAAGCGTCAGCCGACTCGGCGCCGAGTTCATGACCCAGCTTATGCAGGGTATGCCAACCAGGCGATTAGACGGAAGTTATTTACAGGATATCCGGTCCACAGGTATAAAATGTTGGAAAAAAATCCCTAGACTTCTTGGATCGATCCAAGAAAGTCTCGTACTCCGAACCAGTTGTCACTCTAAGATGAGTGTTGAATCCAACGAGGAGGTCTTCCGACCAGCCTTTCCAAATGTCCCTGCATCGCTTCGCCCTCCAACAAGTATGTTCGCAAACAATTCTCAATCAACGGTCACCTGAAAACATATTCTGACGGCTCATCCCAGTGGTATCCTACGGCTTACCGTTCGACAAGGCTGCCGCGAGGCACATAATCGGCACCCTCGGTTGCCGACGCACTTATATTGTGGCATCGAAAGGACTAGCTTCCCACTCGGACAGTCTCGTGAAGTTGGAGAACGCTCTGCACGATCACCATGTGGGGACGTGGATGGGAATACCAGCCCATACACCATATGATGCATTGATTCCAATCCTACGAGACATCCGAGAGAAAGCGGCCGACTGTATCGCCACCCTTGGGGGTGGCAGTTTAGCAGACGGAGCCAAACTGCTCACTTATGCTCTCGCAAATGGCGTCGAAAGCGTGGGGGATTTGGTCCGCCTCGAAGCTTCTTATTTGAAACTGGACCTTGAAGCCGTTTCTCGAGGCGAGGGCTCATCTCTGGGCAACGCCCCGACAATCCCGCTGGTCTTCATACCGACACTGTCTGGTGCCGAATTCTCCAAGTTTGCGGGCTGTACCAATCCTACGAACCAGATGAAGGTCCAGTTCACGCATCCTGGCATGTTTGCCAAGATTCTCGTTCTAGACGGCGAGTTGTGCCGCTCGACGCCGGACTGGGTCTGGCGCAGCACCGGAGTCAGGGCCATAGACCATTGCGTCGAAAACATATGCTCCTCCCACCCAAAGCCAGAGTCGGACGATGCGTGCTTGGAAGGGCTCGGTCTACTGACCAGGTCGCTGCTCCGGTACACCAAGGAGCCAGACGACATGGCGGCGCGGCTTGATAGTCAACTGGGCTGCAATAGGGCTATGACAGGCTTGACAATGTTTGTTCCGTGTGGTGCCTCACATGGCATTGGTCATAATCTGGGGCCACTGGGAGTTGGCCACGGCCAGACGTCCTGTGTACTTCTTCCGTCGGTCATGAAGTACAACGCGTCGGCCAACTCGCAGCGCCAGAAAATCGTTATGGATACGTTGTGGTCGGAGCCCGAGGTGGCTCAGGTGTTGGAGAAGCGCGGGCTGGTCGAGGGAAAGGTTGACGCGGGCGACATGCTCCGGGCGATATTTGACGAGCTTGATATGCCTAGGACTCTTGAATCAGTGGGTGTAGGCAGGGGGCAGTGGGATCGATTGGCGCGCAACAGTCTGGCGGATAGCTTCTGTCATGCCAACGTGATTCCGCTTGTTCAGGCTCAGCAAATTAAGGATATTCTGGAAATGTGCTCGGGCTAGCTGAGGACTGAGAAGTTGCACTAACAATGCCCGGAAACTTTGGCTATTAATCTTGAGCGTTTCCCAAAAGGCGAAGTGTTGGTGAATGGGATTAACTGTGACCTTAGACAGTTACGCTGAAGGGCCATGGCCTCGGGTTGTTTTGGTGGCGGCACACATGTACGTCAGTCACATAGATCAGCTAATTCAAGATACAGTAGATATCAGAAAGATCTTTCCACTTCCCTCCAGCGACGAGAGTTTGCCCGGCTATTTCTATACCCAAGGCATGTCCATGTTGCTTGAAATCGCCTCTGGATCCTGTTCCGGCGGAGACTCAATGTGAATATACCCAAACCTCATGGCTAGTTGCCAGGCATCATCCATCATCCAAGCTGGTATAGATATACCGACGGAGAGTGAACAAAGACATGTGACGATCACGCTTTGAAACCTTCCGCGAGTTCGCTCCATGCTTCAAGAACAGCTCTATAATCCTGTAAACTCTCGTTTGAGGTCTTGAACGGAGCCCGCCCATAGAGCTTGCCGTCCTCAAAAGCCGCACCAACATAGGTGGAGAGGCCTTATTCCCCAGTTCTCTGACGTCTGGGTCGGCCCCAGCTTTGAGACATATCGTCATTTTCCGAACAATCAAATCGTTCCTGGCAACAATTTCCGTATCTGCGTTGCTCCAGATGTCCGTGACGACGCCGAGAAAGATGAGCCTTCTCGATGCGATATATCTTTCAAACGTCTGGTGAGTACGAGTCCCTGTGACACGCGGACTGTCCCAAAGCACTGAAGTCCCAAAGTGGTCGAGTAAGGTCTCTAGCATGGCCAGTTCCTCCTCTGGGGTGTGTGTCACACACAAATGCTTGGCCGAGGGCAACAGCGCGCAGAAAACCAGATCCGCCATATCATGAGTAGCCCAGTCTGTTTCAAGCTTATGTCGAGTATAGAGGAGCAATCGGCTCTGAATGACAAAGTAGCTGAATCCCGAGGCTTTGCACTGTAGGATGACTCTCCTCGAAACCCCCGCCGTGGTCTGGAAGCCCAACTGACCACACTTTGTGGAAATCGTCTTGAGCGTTTCAGGGTTCGAACTCTCGAGTACCGCCGCCGTGACTTCTGGCGATATTTTGGCGAAAGTGTCTTGGAGAGTAGCCAGGACATCCACCATGGGTGTCGAGTATTTCAATTCCGCTTCCCGCAAATATGGTGCGATCTGGCCCAGCAGGTGAGACAGGATCAATTTGAGGCGCTCGTCTGCGATAGAAAAGTCCAGTTTCTTGACCTCCGCCAGAATAGCGAGGCAAACACGGACCGACGGTTGAAAGTCCGGGGGACACCGCAAAGAAAGGAGTTTACCGACTTCTTGCGTTGCAATAAAGTCACGTACGGTTCGATGTAGAAAGCGGACTTCGTAGCCTTTTCACAATAAGACTGGTGACACATATCGTTTTGGCGCGCCCGGTTGTCATTTCTAGGACTCGATCGGCGTCGGCTGATTTCGGTGTCGATATACACTCGAGCAGGCCATTGCATTGGGCATTCAATCGGATTTTGGTACGTATGAGTCGACCTAATCTCTCCGCCGTCGGCTCCGGCTCCGAACCGGAATCCAAGGCAAACCTAGGATCTTCCTCGTCTATATATGAGTAAGTTGTGAGGGACAAGGGGCTGTGGGGTGATGTGCTATCGTAAAGAAGCGTGCTTGTTCTTCATGATAGACCTCGTCCGTGGTGTTCAGCATATGCAGGTAGAGCTTTTCAAGATCCCTGGGCAGCAGAAGAAGTCTCCGTTGCAAGTTGGACAATCGATCTGCGTTCGTAAGTCCCTGGAGAAGCGATCGGACGACGAGGAAAACCCAGAGGAAAACACCGTCAGCGGCTTCTGCTATCTCGTCGACCAATGTTTCACACCGTGGTTCGCTCTCCGCCAGTTTCTGGAATTTGGGATTCTGGCCCAACCTTTCCCGAGTGAAAAGACGAATGTCGCCGTCCGTGAGATGTTCGAGCCTCAACCGCTGGCTGACGAGATGACTAAAAGCAGCTTGAAAGACGTTCCAGGGACGACTAGAGACGCATATTTTCACATGCCGAGACTCTGCGACGGCTTGCAAAATACCAATGATCTCTTCGTAGTCTTCGTCGTGCTCTCCTGAGTACTCATCCAACCCGTAAAACAAAAAAGCAGAAAGCAACCGAGTGTTCGTCTGCAGCAGCCAGCCGGGTGAAGCACTGTCGTAATTCACGCATGGTCCATGGTCGGTGGCGAGAGAGCCCCGGTTCTTCATCTCAACGGTCTTCAACAACACGAGGTATCAGGTTTGGGCAGCCTCGAAGAGCCTCGAAAAGTAAAGACCGCAACAGGCATTCCTGAGACTTTTGCATATCTGTACCAACACTCCAGAAGAAATGGGTTGCAACCACCAGCATCTTGTTGACGGCCCAGGTTTGGAGAAGACGAAGCGTCTCCTCTTGTCCGAAAATCCATTTGACAATCGTCGATTTTCCAGATCCTGGTTTTCCAGATATCCAATAAATGCCATCCCCAGATGGGAGCCAGCGGCGCAGAGCGGGAGTAGAAGACTTGGGACTGTATCGTACCCTAGACTGCCTAGGACGGCATTCGTTCGAGCCACAAAATCACAGCCCGAACGAAGGATTGAAAGCTTGTTGACAAGCTCGGCTCCGGCATTCTCGTCGCTAGCAGAGCCGCGTCTGAATTGATCCATGAACCCCTTGATTTCCGCTCTCATCAAGTCAAGATCCTGGCTCATCTTTGTACCCAGCTTCGCGTTCTGAGCTGACAGGTTGTGTATCATTTGAACGACCCGAGATTGCGTGCGGTTTCATATATCAATTATAGTTAGTTACCTGCCAGGTAGTAGTCGCTCGAAAGCCTGCTTGCAAGGACCAATGCAGTATCGAAAACGAAAAAAGAGCAGACTTACTAGATGCTATTCGCGAGACACAGATGTATTGCGTTACGCAGTACGTCAATTCTTCTCAGGAGTCTCTCGATTTCTTCCTTATAAAATACCAATCTAATGGTTCGTCTCAAAGTCGACAGCCGGCTGCGGTCTTGACCAACGTCAATCTCCAACTTCTTGAGGATTGTCAAAAGCTGGTCGGCGAACCTTTCGACAGTCATGAGCCAACTTTGCCATTTCACTTTCCTCAGCAGAGGCATGGTCGAAAGGACAGCTCAGTTTATTGCTGAGCCCACCGTCTCTATCGCTGTCTTGATGCTTGTGTTGTGATCGTCAAGACCTTGGCCGTCTTCAGCGAGTTTATGAAGTTCGTATAACTTCTTCAGAAATTTGGAGCCGAAGTCTATAATTGAGATGATGGAGCTTGCAAGCCCGACGATCGTCACGGGGTCCATAACCGCCGCGCCGGAGTCGTATTGCTTGCTTCAGCGAGGATAGCAAGTTGTGAGGTGACACAAACGTTAGAAGCAGGACCACGGGATTATGCGAGGCTTCCTAACTTTATCAAGGGACATGAGAAGAAAAGACTGGCATTTGAAGGCACCTGAAGCCACTTTATTCAGCTGCCCTGTAGCCGCCGAGTTGTGGTGGCTGTGCTTCAGCCACGGGCATCAGTCTGTCTCCACGGCTATTGATTAAGTAGGTAACAGTCCAAGCCCAATGCCATGTCATCCAGGGCTGTCAATTCCCCCAAACAAGGAATTTGGCGCTTGCATGGCCGGCGATCGGCTCGCGAAGGGCTAGTCAATGCGTGCCATACCACTTGACCGAGACTCCGCCTCCCATAGTCCAGATTTGCCTATTTCGCCATTGACCACGCCTTTTTACACCAGACTGCCTAGAGAATCTTGCAGCTGAGCCGACGTTGCGTATTCGGGGTCAAAATGCGGGTCAAATTGACAACCTTCTCACTGAATCGGCTACGAGGGATTCTAGCGCCGAAGTGAAAACAGACCTTCCAAGAGCCCTCTTGTAATATCTGCGACTAGTGTTCGGTCCCTTTCACCGCCAAAAGTGCTCCGTCTTTATGAGCACTTTTGAGTCCTTCGCTTGAACGCATGCGTGAACCAAACCTCGTTACGCGCTGTCTCATCTACTTGCTGATTTTGTTCCACTCCACTCCATTCATAGACTGGACATACAACGGTTATATACGTCTTTTGCACGTCCTTCTGCCTCCCATCTGGCACCCTATCAACCGACGCCTGCGGAGATCCGACCGCTGGAGACTCCATGTCCGGCAACGCCGCACTTAACTCAGGCTTGCGCAGTAATGATTATCTTGATAGCCTCTGAATAAAAGCGCCGTTGTCCGTATTTTGACCAGCCATTTTGCATTTCAACTTCTCAAAACATCCTCGCTTCGGAGGTCTCTGCCCTCGAACAGGGCCCTCATCCCTGACACTGTCCCAGAGGCGTCATAGTACTCATCGCTCTCGTCCTGAGTCATTCCTGCCGTCTCCATACCAAACATCACATCGATAGAGGCCAGATCAAAGCTCATCCACACCGGGGCCCAGTGGCGGCTGTGAAACAAGTCGCCGGACTCAACCTTGGTGCGGGCCGTCTTCGCCCACGCGTCACCGCCCTGTGGCACCCAGGCCATGGGCATGGGTGATTTGGCCTGGAAGCAACGTTGGGCGTACTTACGCTGCGTTCTGAGGGCGTGGTAGTACCTTTCAGCCTCTTCCCTGGCCTTGTCGCCGAGTTCAAGCTTCCAGTCCTTGGGCTTATCGGGCACGGCCGACAGCAGTGGTGGGTAGGCGACGTCTTGTGGGCCGTTGGTATGGTCCTGCCCGGTTTTCTCCCAATGTTGCTTGAGAGCGGTTGCACGGGAGGCAATTTTCGACGCGTCGTTCTCCGGAAAGTCCACTCCCTTCGCTACTAGGCGGCGGAGGGCGAGTTCAAACGAAGTGTAGTCCAGGACAAGCTTCGTGATGTCGTCGCGAGTCTCAAGCGAGAGCAAAAGATCGGAGATGCAGCGGACGTCTCCACTACAGTTGTCTGGGATGCTGAACGTTGCCAAAAGAAGGGTGATATAGCCAACTGTACCCATGTCAGCACGTCTCCACGAGCCAGACACCGGAGCACAGGAACCTTCTTTGACTGCATTCTCTAGATGCGTAGGAGGAGGGCCATAACTTGGCGGGATTCGTGGCCAATGATCCTGCATGCTGCCATCGTCTGCATCTGCGGCATATTCGGATCCGACCAAGTCGCCGAGGTCGCATCTGCCACCCAAAGGACAGTCAGCGACGTACTGCGGACGGCTAGTCATGTTGAAGTCTGCCTTTGTTGTGAATTGAATTTCCATATCCTGAAGAGCTTGAAGCAAAGCCACGAGCATTTATCATATTTTGAAGGACATGAGATTAGTCCTAGAACGGATAGTGCCCAGGCGCCCGCGGTGTTAGTGCAATCTGCCTAAATCTCGTCAGGCAGAATCCCTATAGTCTACCAAGAAACAGACGCCAAGTCAGGTGACTGCCGTGAAAGCAAACAAACGCCGGGTTGAGTTTAGGCGTACACTGAGACACCAACATGAGCATTTCGCCTGCAGCTGTTGGTTGAATACAGACATTTGAAATCGACCCAAGCATGTGATTGGCTCTTGACTGCGGTAGGATCTTGCCCGTTTGACCCCTGAACTGAAGGATTCACCTGTTGGTATGTTATTTAGGTATCTATAATGTCTTTAACGTGCCTTGCGCTTGGCTGTTTTCCCCTTTTGTTTTTTTTTTGGTTCAAACTCTCATCACCCGCGTTTCTGGATCTTAAAAAAAAAAAAAAAAAACACTGCTAAAACTAGGAGCAAAGCACAGCCAACATGCCTGAGTACCTGTTACTAGAGCCGTAGAAGGAGGTTGCGCGCCTGACGGAGCAAGATGCTGTCATCACACACTTCATGGACAACAAGCGCATTGTGGCTCCGGTCGATTTGAACAAGCCGGGCCTGGTGATCCTTGATTCGGCCACAGCCGATGGCCTGTTCTTACGGGAGATCCAGCCACTCCTGACCGAGCCTTACACTCTCCTTGGGTACGACATCATGCCAAGCTTCTTTCCCGTGCAGACGCCGGGCCTGGAGCCACATTTGCGAACGACATGGCTGGCTGGCTCAAAGAGGAAGGGTTCGAGAGCGTCCAAGAGGTACCCATCCACGTTCCCATGGGGCCCAGCAGCAAGGACGCCGAGTGGGGCGATCGCAGCGCGCAGGTCTTGGTGGCTGCAGCCACGGGTATAGCTGGCGCATACAAGAGTACGTTTAGCTGCTGACCTCCACCCCTTGTTGTTTCATTCATTCCGTTCCCCGCTGACCTCGTCGCTTTCGACACCTGCAGTGATGAATGTTGATGTTGCCGACTCGGTCTTAGACAAGCTCCCGGAGCGAGCAACAGACGAGTTCACAAAAGAGGGCGGCACCTACCGCATCAACATTGCAATCGGCCGTAAGCCGCCTGCTTAAACCTGCGAGAACTAGGCGCCATGGGACATGTACAGTAGAGCGGACGGTGTGCTCGGTGGTAGATGCGGCCTATTTTGAGGCTCAGGCATTACACATAGACAGAAAGGTTTTTCGAGCTGTTTGAGTCGTCACAGCTCATGATTGCAAACTAGAAGATAGCGTCGTTTACCATGGCCGTCCGATCCGAAATCACAGCGCCGTCGTATCAGGGCCACTACGACCTGCTCAAGCAGTATCAGATTGATCCTGGTTTGAATTTCTATCTCCTTGATCACTTCGCTGGACTGTGGGCCAGGGTTTTTTTTCCCCACCTTCGGAAGACAGGTAGCTCCAGGATGTGTGGTAATGGAGGTACCACGCTCATCTCGTCATCCCAGTCCATTTCAAAGGCTGTTCAGCTGCCTTTGAAATATCGACCGTAAACCCATCTCGAGAAGCGTACACTGGGGGCCTCAATAGATTTGGCAGCCAATTCTGCCACGTATAAAAACACCACAATGCTTAAAGCGAGGCAGAATAAATAATTCGGCTCTAGCCCGTACGGCCCCTGGTCAGTGAACAGGAACCAGCTGGCATCGTGCCATTTATTTGCAATAGAGCCAAACAAGGATATAGCGCCTTCGTCCATGTCTTTCTTGACGCCCGTCAGGTAAAAAAGACGCTCCGAGAAGAACCCAATCATGGGTCCATGGGTTAGATAGAGGGGGAAAGAGATCCTTCCAAGATCTGTAGAACTTGTCAGCAAAGGGGACCCGGAGAAGAGAGAGGCGATCGGGGCCAGTGACCAACATTGTGAGAAGCCACTCGCAAGAGCGCGTTTCAGCCAACCGATTTCCTTAACAGCTAGAAGAAAGATCCACGCAGCCCAGAACAACCAGAACCATAGCCAGCTGGGATCGTCGCCGTCGCGAGGGTAAGCCTCTGGAATCAACCACTCAAGGGTCATCCAGCCACGGCATATTCCCAGCACCTCGCCCCTCGAGGAGCCCACAGGGGATCCAGAAGGCGAGGCCCCGAGGTACAACGCACCGACCAGGGCGGCATGGCAAACTGACGTCCGCACGAGGGTATGCCTGCCCACCGCCTGCACTAGCCCATCCCAGGGAAGACGCATCTGCACGGCACCTGACGAAATCAGGTCAAGCTCCGCCGTGACCATGCCTGCAAAGAATGTAGCCATTTGGGCAGCCGGGACCGCGACGATCAGGTACCAAATCATGGCCAGTGTCAGAAAGAAGCGCCTCTTGTGTTGCATCCGCGAGAGGGCAAAAAGCCACACAAACAGCGACATGGAGCCGCGCATCTCTACGACAAGGGACCACGTGTGTTGATTCACGGCATGATAACCGCCGTCGAAGAAGTAGAGGTATCGCCCTGTCTCCCTCACCCACGCCAGCAGCTGGAGCAGCATGCTGTCCTCGCGCTTCATGGCAGACGTCGGGATGCCCGTGAGATACGACACCACCATGGCGGCTAGTGTGCTCCAGACGACGGGGAGAAAAAGCCTAAACGGACGACGGACGACAGACGAGTGGAGCGCTTCGACAAAGTCGGCCTGACGGCCCGCGTGGAGGAGGGAGAGCAGGCGCTTTGGCAGCACGTAACCAGAGATAGTGAAGAAGAGCGCGACGGAGAAGTGCCCGCCCGTCCAGAGCGTCCTAATGACAGGCCAGGCGGCGGGCGTGGCGTTGGGGGCGCCGGAGGGCAGGATGGCGCCGTAGCAGTAGTTGATGCCGTCGTGTGTCCACAGCGTTAGGTGGAAGACGCAGACGAGCAGGGCGGCCCAGCCCCGCAGGCCGTCGAGCCAGGCAGTTTTGGGTTGCTCATCAATGAGTCGGCCTCTTGGCTTTGTGCGGCGAGACAGAATCTCGGGGGTGAAGAAATCCAGAACACATAGTGCAATGTGTCGAGGAGCGAGGCCCTTGAGCGGCTCGTTCCAGATGTGCTGAACCCCACAAGGCTGCGGTGGTTCGGGTGATAGTTGACGAAAGTTCGGCAGCCCTTGGTTGTTTTCTGGCTGCATCGCAGTCTTAGACCTTTCATGGCCCACGGTGCTGAAGCGAGTTGAAGAGACGGCTTTCGAGTTTATTCTGCGTTGGTCGTTTTGCACAGTGAACTGGTGCGCACCTTGAGGCCCGGGCCAGAGAGAAAAAGCCGAGACCGCTGTCAAGATGCTGAACATGACACGTCGTCTTGGATACCATGCTTATCTTAAGTAACGACGCCGTTAATCGGGGCGGCATGAGCCGTTCTTAGAAGCCATAGGACGGTCCTTACTCGTGCATGTCCTTGGCGAGACATGGGCCTACTAACGTTCAAGGTTCGCGATTTATAATGCCCCCTTCTCGTATCAATATGTGCATTTAAAACCAACCGGTAGGCTGCGATGGCGAATGCTTTTCTCATTACTAAGTCGAGGAGCCCTATTAAATGCTAGCACAGTGAATGGCTTAACAATCTGCCCGTAAACTTTAGCAACTTTCCAGCAACGTCTTCACCATCTCCCAACAAGTGCAAGAGTAGACTCGGCGCAAAAGGTCGATGGTACCGCGCCTTCAACTGCGATTAGGCGGGTCAAGTTTTGTGTAGTGCCTTTCCGAACAATAGACATCACCCCAAACTCCTCAGAGCACGTCTATTTCCAGGTAGTTGGCCCAAACGTCTCCCCGTCAGCGACGGTCAGTGGAATAGAAGCGCCCTGTGTGTCCAGATTGTTGAAGGCGTTGGTGATGTTCGGGTTTCCATCGGCGGGCGGGTTCATGAACCACTGCGGAGGGCTGACCTTCTGGGGCAGGATAAGCGCAAAGAAAATGAGCAACGTGCAGATGTACAAGCCCGTGTCGAGGCCCGCCGACGTGATGTAGTTGTAATGTGCCCACCAGCCCCTGAAACGGCGCTTGATAAAGCCGTTGAAGAAGACGCCAACCGCGCCCCAGCACAGGTAGATATACACTGTAGCCGGCGGGATCCAGCCGGTACCGCCGAAGATAAGCGGCCAGTGCAGGTACCGGATGCTGCTACGCGGGAAGCGTTTCGCGAGGAACCAGGTAACGACGGGAAGTGCAGCGCCGAGTAGCCAATACCACTGGAGAGACGAGTAAATGCCACCGGCGCCAAACACGCGCGCCGGGCCGATGACACCCCAGACCACGGATGCAGTGTAGAAAACACTAGCACCAGGGCAGGTGTAGCCGTTGGGCTGGTCCGATTCACAGATGCCCGGGATAGTGCCCAGAGCCCAGTTGAATACGGCAACTTGGACGATGCAGGACCAAACGCAAGCAACGACTTGCGCCGTAAACGTGATACGCGGCTGACGGGGGAGAAGAGAGGCGGTCCAGTTAGCAATGGCCGGAATGGTGGAAGTGAACTGGACGATTCGACTGGAACTTACCGGAACCTTGAGGTAGTGCCCGAACTTCATATCCTGAATGAAGTACAAAGCCTGAGCCATCGTGATATAGCCGAAGGTCTTAAAGAGCATCATGGCAATTGGCCGTCCCGGGAGCATGTAACCAACAATGAACTCGGTCAGCACGTTGAGTCCAAGCTGTGTGTTGGTGATGCCCTGGACCATGCCGATAGGGACGAGGAAGACAATGGAGAGCAGAAACGCAACGATCAGCGCCCACCACGTCAGATGGGTATCCCAGACCAGGACGGTGACGAGGGACAAGGCGAACAAGACAGCAAACAATGCATAGTACCACCAATTTGGTGTGTCTTTATACTTGCGCATCATCTTAAGATGAACGTCAGCGTCCTGGTTTCGCGCCAGCTTCCACCGTTCGACGATCTCGGGACCGTGGAAAATGATGGTGTGCACGATGACGGATGATAGGGCGCCAAAAGAGACACCGTAGGTGAGGGAGAAGAACGTCCCCAAGAAGAGAGGCGAGTACTGCTTGTAAGCGGCGACATCAAGTGTCTTCTCGGGGGTCAGGACCTTTGTCACATTGTACGCCGAACCGGTGTTGTCGAAAGAGTGTGTCTGAATTGGTCACATACATAAGTGAGTGGCTTGGCGTGCGGGAGGGGGGAATCATAATGGCGATTGACTTACGCTCGCGATTGGCAGGTACTGAACCCACCATGTGTTGGTGTAGAAGACGCCAAGCCCGGCCACCAAGAAGAAGATGAAGACACCGATGAGCGTGTTCACGATAGAGAACAGTGGGTAGGGTAGGGGACTGCCAATAAAGGCAGTCATGATAGTCCAGTCAAATGTGATTGGGAGCTGTCCGGTCAGCTGTGGCCCGACAGATGGTAGTGCTCGGGGAAGAATGTCTTGATTATGGATCCACTTACAAGGCCGAAGCCGGCATTGTTGCCGAAGATTTGGTTAACAACCATGTTATTAGGCGCGATCCAGCAAATCCAGTCGAAATAGGTGAGGCCCTGGGCGATCCAACCGGGGAACCAGTACCATGTGAAACTCCCGGCAAAGACGTAGAGGAAGTACCGGTATCTGCCAATGCTCCATCCGTTGGACGTGGCGGGATCGGTCGGTTTGTGATCGTGGAGGGTATACATAAGAGCCGTCTGAGCCAAGGTCTGGGGCCAGATCATGGCGGCAGGCCAGACCAAGAATCGGCGCACGATTCCTGCCATGCCGAAGCCGACACATTGTGTCGTGAGCACGAGGAGCATCTGGAAGCCCCAGCCAAAATTCTGCTTGTAGAAGACTTGCTGGGCCAGGAGGACGTCAGTGGCATAGGCGACGCCTCCCTGAATGGATACCGACGACATCATGACTATGATGGCATGTTCTTTCATGTTGAAGGGGCCGGGGTTGAGGTTCCATTTCAAGCCGAACGTATTGAACTGATGGTTCGGGAGGACCTTTGCAGTGAATACTTGTGAGTTATCCTATCTTTCAAGTTATGCTGAGAGGAGATGCAGTGACTTACACGAGCCATGCCACATCCGACCGGATACGCGAGCAGCTGCACGACGTAGACGTAGATGCTGATTGAGGGGTTGCGAAGAGAGAACAGCAAGTTGACGGCAGAGACAATCGTGGTCGCAGTAAGGCCAATGATCCAGGCTCTGATGGTGTTTGCAGGCATTTCCTCGTCGTAGTTTCGAACCGTGGCCCTGACTTCGAAGTAAGGCGAGTCCTCCTCGAGCAAGGCATGCTCGAAGTTGGCCTTCTTCTCGACATCATCGGTTTCAGCAACCTTGGTGGCAGCGTCCTGTCCATCGGTCAGCACCAAGAACGCTCGCGACTCGTTTGAAAGCGTTTGCCATTGATCGCGCTGCAGACAGAATCTGAAAGTGTTTGCTGTTGCCTAGCCTGCTGTGATCCTGTTTTGGGTCACATTGCCGCCCACGAGCAATCATGGGCGGCATTGGCGAGCAATCGGATACTCGCACACAAGGGTAGAAGAACGTACGATGGTGTCATAGTCAAGGTTGTAGTCCCACTGATGTGTCTTCTTGAACTTCTTCAGCTGATCGACGCTTGAAGAGATAGCACCGTCGTCCTGGCCAGAGTTGTCGGTGTGGGGAGCAGCCTTCCCATCAGCGTCGACCTGGTTGACGTTGCCGGGCACATTCTCTTCGATCACGGGGTGGTCAGTCGTCCGCCGCGCGAACGGCTTCCGAATGTTAAACGGCATGTTGAAGTAGCCAAGGGAGCGCCAAGAGCTCCCGTAGCCTCAATGCGATACCGAACAGGCCAATTGGATTGGATTCGGTGGCACGAGATGCAGGAGAGAGCGGACAAACAGGGCAGAACCAGAGATTCGGCGCGATCGACGTGGTAGTTATATATGACCGTCTTGCTTTCCCCAAGTCACACCCAGTTACACGAACCTGAACCCCCGGTTGAGAACCAGATAAGCTTTCCAAGCACGGGCCAGAAGTGCTGGCCCAAACCGGGGTTGCTCCTGGGTTGCTCCAGCCGGCCCCTGCCTTCCGGGGGGCTAACCTCGTCATGGCCATATCGCTAATCTACCAATGTCATGACTTGAATCCAGACGCCACAGCACCACCAACCCTTCCCCGCTCGCCGAAAGGATCAAATAACCAGGGAGGGTTATCAAGCTAGGTTGGAAGGAGTCGCTGGATGACGAATGGTTGTGGAGTGGCTGCTCAAACCAGCACGAGACCATTATCATTGACCAATAGACCATGTACACAGCCCGGGCAGGCACAGGATAGCGACCAACCTGTTCGAACACCTGCCAAGAAGAGAATGGCTCGGGCTGACCTTTATCAGGCACTCTAGACCGAAGTTCCGGCTGAAGTGTGTCGGAGTTCCCTAGGCGGCGCTGGGTTCAAGGGAAGTCGAATGCACACCAGTTGACACAGACGGCAGCCCCAGGCCCGACAGAAACTCAACCGTCCGTAATGAACTGCTCTATGTAGGCCGTAGCTCTCTCATGTTGTCAGTAATCACTCTGATCGCCGGTGCAGCAGTGAAGCCGCGGTTCCAAGGACCCCGTTTCTCACGCAAGCTGAGAGGTGCCATTCTAGGCCTAGCCCATCAACAGAGCATGACAAGCTTCGCTCTCCGGAGTACGTCTATGACAAGCTTTGCTCGGCGGACGCCTGCAGCCTGGGCACGCTAAGTTTGTTTGCAGTAGTCTACCCCTTATAACTTGCAAGGATCCCCAAAACTTTCCCTGTAGATACATATTGTCTATACCTTTTTAGGAAGAGGTATCTTTCCTGTAGAATTTTGACTGCAAGTGTACAGATCCTTGAAGATCCTAGAGAAGTTCATTCGATGCGAATTGTAAGGGGGAGAGAATGGTTCTATGGGATCCCCTAAGAAAACGTCTCCCTGGGCTACCCTTAAGCTAGAAGCCCGTTTGCTCCGGGGTCCGTTTGCCGTTTGTCCTGAGGCCCGTTTGCAGCCCGTAGCACCAGGCTTATGATAAAGCAAACTTGAATTCGCAGCACATCCTGTGCATGCTCTGGAGACTATCAAACTAGCCTTGACAGTTCAAAATTAGACTCCATAGTAAAAGGTTAAAAGGTTAATAATTATTACATGATGAATTCTCGCATCTTATATAGCTCGACAACTGTTGGCAAGTACAACCCTTGCACTTAGAAGGCTACTTTAGTTATCCCCTCTAAGGCACGTAGCCTCTCAAAACTTAGATAAAACAACATTAATATATGATTGCTTCCCATATGATTATTATATATATAAGAGACTTATTAATATTAATTAATAGTTATAGGCATTATAAATTAATAAGGTAGAAGAGGCAACTTTATAAGGATTTCCCTAACTTAAAAATTATATTCTTTTTATTAATAAGCGCTATATAGCAATAACTGCTTCTTTAAGCCTCCTTATATTATTAAATTCCCTAAGCAGATATTGCAAAGATTAAATAAACTAAGTAGCATTCTTTATAATATTTATATGTATATTTATCGCTATTTAAGAGATATGCATTAATTATGCATAAGATTTTATTAAAATAAACTTATTTTTAACTCCCCTTTAGGACTTAATAAAACTTAATAAAAACTCCGTTTTGTTGGTAAATAAAGCTTATAATTATCGTAATTATTGGGGCTGGCGTAATATTATGTTATAAGTAAGCGCAAGTTATGCTTTTAATTAATGCAAAGATTTAATAATGGGAAAAAGCCCTAGCTTTTAAGGCTTAAAGGAACTAATAACTTTTTCCTTTTAATAATTATAACTTATTTATTATTAAACTATTATTATTAACTTACTTTTAAACATTACTTATTTTATTAATATTTCTTTATTTTATTAATTTTACTTTTTATAATATTCATTATAAAAACCTATAAGCATAATTAATAATATTAAAAAGCTATTAGCTTTTATTAAAGGGTATATAATTAATAAAATGCTTACTTAAACTTTAATTAACTTAGCTTATTATAAATATATTAGCTTAAAATTATAATTTACGGCCCTTATATAAAAAGCATTAATAAAATACTTAATTACTTATTTAGCAAGTACTTTAACAAGCTATATATAATAAAACCTTTATAATAATAATCTTTTCATTGCTTATTACAAGAATTATACAGTATAGTTATAGGTAATATTTAAAGCATTATTAAATCCTTATTAATAATACTTAAAAGTTTTTCTTTAAATGCAAGGTATTTATATAAGATATAATAACTAACTTATAGCATTATAATTAGTTATTATAGCTTAAGCTAAGGAAAGATTAAAATAAATTAATAATAAGCTTTGCAATGCTTTATTAGCCTTAAAATTAAGCATAAATAAATATTGTATATAACTTTAAAAATAATAATTATAAGTAGTTTAAGCATAATCTTTAGCATTATTATAATAATTATAAATATAACCTTTATAAGCATTATAAGTAAGCTTTAAATAATAATAATTGCTAGGAAAATAATCCTTAGGATAACTTTTATTATTGCCGCTAGTTTTAGGCGTATAATTATAAAACTTAAACCTAATAATATAATTTATTAAAAATTAATATAACTAGCAAGGCTTATTATTATTAGCGGAAAGATGGAAATAAAGCTTATATTAAAGATATATATTATATTTAACATAACCTTAAGCTGCCTTAAAAATGTCTTTGCTAAATAAAAAGTATAACTTATATAAAACTCTTTTCTTATAATATATTCTTAATAAATGTTTAAATTTAATAAAATTAATATAATTTATAAAAACTTTTAATAACTTTTATAAGTATATTAAGGATTTATATAACTTATTAAATAATAAGATAAAGATATTTTTTAATATTTATTATTATATTAAAATTTAGCTAAGTTAATTTTATGCGGTTTTTCCTTAAATGCTTAAAGATTAAGCTAAGGCTTATTACCTTTATTTTATAAATTAAATTAATATATTTATAATAACGTACTTTAAAATTAAAATGTATTTTAATATAAACCTTAATTATTAATATTATTATATAAATTAAATAATAATAATATTTATAAAAATAAAAGCATAAAACTTAAATAAAAACTTATATAAGGTTTTATATTTAATGTTTAATAAGCTATAATTTTATTAATGGATATTAAGCTAAGATTATATTAGGGAGGATAACTTAAGAATAATAATAATTAAAGCTTATAAAGGAGTTTTTAAGCTAAAAATAGCTCTTTTTAAATTAGCTTAATTATATAAAAAGTTATTTTTAAATTTAAGATTTGCAATAAAAATGCAACTTAGTTATATAATTATAATTTATATTATAAATAAAGTTTTAAATTAATATTATATTAATTATAAGTATAATAGCTAAAAGTTAAGAAAAAGATAATAATTATAGTTTTAAGCATTTTAAGGAAATTAAAGATTTAATTAATTAAACTTAAGCCATTTAAGCTTTAAGTAGCTAAGATCTTATAGTATTAGCTATAACGCTTAAAGTAATAATGCTTGCAAAAAAAGAAAAGGAAAATAACCTTAAAAGAAAAAATATTATATTTATAAAAAGAAAGGATATTAATTAACTAAATATTTAATTAATAAATAACGTTTAATAAAAAGAAGCTATTTAATATAATATAAATATAAAGGTTATAATAATAACTTTAATACTTTTTTAAGCAAGTTTAAGGGATGTAAGATGGATAATAAAGATAAATTTTATAAATATAAGGATAAATAGGATTAAGATAATAATTGCAATAATAATATTTATATTATAAAAATAAAACTTAATAAGGAGGTTTATTATATAAATATTAATTTCCTAGCTAATAAAGCGTTTATATACTAAATTATTAAAAATAATATTTTTTAAATAAAAATAATTATTACAACTAACTAATTTATCTTAAAAAATAAATATAATTAAACTTATTTTTAAAGAATCTTATTAAATATAAGAGCATTATTAATATTTATAGCTAAATATAAGCAATTCCTTATATTATAATAAAAAGATTTAAAGTATTAAATTAATATAATTATTATAAGAAAAGCTAAAGTTAAATTTAATAATAAAATAACCATTAATTTGCTTAAAATAATTAAAATTTCCACCTTAGTTAATTATATTAATTTCTATATTATTTAAGCATAAACTTCATTCTTGCTTTACTTAATAAATATAAATAAGCTTTAAGTATATTATAATAATATTATAAATAAAATGGTTTCCTTTAATAATGCAATTATTATATTAATACTTAAAAAATAGGGTTACTTATGGTTTTTCCTAAACTAAATTATTAATGTTATATATTTCTTTTTAAAGATAAAAATAAGGAAACTTTATTATTGCTTTAAATACTTATTAATAAATTAATTATGCTAAATGCTTAAGAAAGCTGGTAATTTAAATATTAATAAATAAGCAATAATAAAGATTAAAAAAATATATTATTATTATTAAATAAACAAACTTGCATTTAAGCGTTTTAAGTTTACGTTATATAATAATCGTAAATTTAATTATAAAATCTTAGTTAACGTAATATACTTAAATAAGCGCTTAGTTCTTTATATTATAAACTAGGTTATTGCTTTCCAAGGAGCGAAATTCTTAAAATTAATATTTATAAAGATTATATAATAAATATTATAAATACTTTAAATTAATACATATTAAGGATTATTAAATATTATTAAATATAATATAAAAATAAACTTTGCATTATTAAAGTTTTATTTAAAGGCATAAATAATGGGGATTAAATATAAATAAGTCCTTATAAAAGCTTATTAATTAATTAAGAAAGTTAAGAAATATTATTAAGCCCTTAAATAAGTATATAAAATCCTATATATTAAATTACATAATAATATAAATGATAATGCTATTTTATAAATAGCTGTAAAAGCTATTAATAATATTGCTAAATTAAATAAATTAATCCCTATACTCTTAGTTTTTAGCGCTTACTTATAAGTATTATATGAATTATTATTATTATTATTAATATAAAAATAAGCAAAAGTTATTTTAAAGGTTATAAAAATATTATAAAAAATTATAGCTAAACGATAAATATAAAACGCATTAAACATTAAAGTAGGATTTATTTTTAATATGAAATACTTGCTGTAATGTAAAGTTTGCATATAGAGAGAGAGAAAAAAATAAAAGGGTTTATATAAAGTTATTGCCATAAATGGCTATAATATAACCTTAAATATATTAAATAAATGTGATGGGCTTGGGTTATTGCCCAAGCCTTATATAGTGTGGCTAGATAATCCAAGGGAGCTTGGATTATTACGTACCTTTTGGCTTAGTTAAAAGGTTGCTGCTTTGCAGCTTATGGGAGAAGGCGCTAGCCAGCCTGCAGCTCCTTTGGGGCCGAGCTCATAACAATAAAGCTATAATATTTAAGTTAATAATTATCTAACCATATTATTAAAATAATAATAAGGAAATGCAACCTTTATAAGCAAAAAACTTAGTTATAAAACCTTAAATATAACTTATTATATAATTATTATTATTAAAGATAAAAAACTATATTATTATATTATATATTTTAAAAAGAGAAAATAAGAATTATGATTTAATGATTAAATTAAGATAAGACGGAGTTATTATAATATTAAGCTTATTATTTAAAGAGTTTAATAAAATGAAAATTAATAACTTTATTGCTAAAGGTATCTTTTAAATTAAGAAATAATTAATAAAGCAATATAATAAATATTATTTCTTTAAGTTTTGCATAATATAAAAAGTAAAAGGTAAAATTATAAAATTATATAAGAAATCTTAATTTATTATTTAAGGTTATAATAATAATAAAAAGGGATTAATTTTAATGCAAAGCTTAATTATTTAAAGAATAAGTTAATAAATAATTCTTATATTTACCCCCTTATTAATTTAAGAAAAAAGCATAATTCTTATACTTTAAAATATTACTTAAGCCTATTTTTAAGCAAAGTTGGAATTATATAAGATAATTTTTATAAAGTTATTAAAGAAATTAAAAAATAAATACTCTTTAAGCATAATTATTTATATTATTTAATCTTTATATAATATAATAAAATTTAATATTTATTAATTTAATATATATTAAAGATATTATTAGCAAAAGCTTAAGATAAATTGCTTTATATATAATCCTTACTTAATAATTATAAAGCTTATATAATTCTTTAAAATGATAAATATATAAATAAATAATATATTAATTTTATTTATATTAAAATTTTAAAATAAGGAGGAAATTAAAATAAAAGCTATAAAATTATAAAGAAAATTAAAATAAGAGTTAACGCTTAAAAACTTAATAAATTATAATAAAGCTTATATAATTATAAATATTATTAGCTTAATTATTATTTATTAAAAGGGATAGGCTAATAAACTTATAATTATTAATGTAATAATTAAAGATGCTTCTTAAAAATACCTTAAATAAAAAGCCTGCAAAGCATATATAGCTTTAATTTATTAATTAAAAGCTTTATATAATCTTTTAATAGCTGCATAAGTATAAAACTTAAAGGCAGGAAATTATAAGAACCTAAATATATAATTATTATGGCAAATAAATAACGCTATATAAGGAATTAAATATATACCCTTAAATCTTAAAATAGCGAAACTTTTTATATTTATAAATAAATTATTTGCAAATAACCAAGACTTAATATCTTAACTTAAATATATTATTATCCTTATAAATAAAATTTGCAAGGAAATTAAGAGATTTATAATAATAGATAATATTTTTTATTAATTATTAATAAAGTATAAATATATTATTTAAAGCATGCTAATAAGTAAAATTTATAATATAGTAAATAAAGTAAATATTAAAATTTCCTTAGCTATAATAATTAAGATAATTATAAGATGATTTTTATTGCTAAATATATCTTTAATTATTTATATAAACTTATATAGCTTATATAAATATCTTATAAAGCTAAAAATAATAAAGGAAAAGCGCCTTATAATTAATATTATATTATTATAAAAATTATATAAAATAAGAAAGATTGCTAAAGTAAAGTAAATAAATAAGAAAGATAACCCTATTAATATAATAATAAAACCAACTTTAAATACCGCATTATAAAAGCTTATTAATAATAATAAGCTTTATATATAAATAAATAAGTTAATTAAAAAACTTAAAGTAGCCCCTTTTTGCTAAGAAAAGAGTAATTTACTGCTAGCACCTTTTCCTTTTAACTTTACCGCTGCTAGCTATAAAACCTTATACCTTTTAAACTTAAACCCTTAATATAAACTTTAACCTTTTATATTTTAATTAAGATTTTTTTAATACTTTATTATATATAAAGATAACCTTATAATTATTAATATTATTAATAATTATTATTTTAAAGTTAACTTTATTATTATTATTGCTTTTTTTTTTATTATTATTTATTAGCAATAATATTAAAATTAATTTTTATTAAATTTATTTATAACTTATTAACTTTTTTTATAATTAAAGAATAAATTAATAATTATTATATAATAATTATAAAGTTTTGCATTATAAATATTTATTTTAATTATTAAATTCCTATAAAATCTTTTCCTTTTTATTATAATAAAAAATATTAATAATAACTTATAAGAATTATTTAATACTTTTATTAATATGCCTTATAAGAATAATAATAGCAAGCAAAATTATTTAATAAACATTATATTTATTATTTATATTAAAGACATACTTAATATAATTATTATTATAACTACCATTAATATAATTAATATTAAAGGTAGCCTTATTATAACCCTTAAATAAAATTAAGGTTTCCTTATAAACATTATAATTATAACTTTAATTAATAAAATAAATATTATAATTATAACCTTAATTAATAAAATAAATATTATAATTATAATCTTAATAAATAATAAGATAAAGATTAAAATTATTATTAAAATTATAAAAAGGGCTAAAATTATTTTAATTAATAAAGATAAAGATAAGCTTATTAATTTTATTAATTCTTATAGCAAGGTTATTGCTAATAACGTTTATTTAATAAATATTAATAATAATAACTTTTATTTACTTATTTATTTAATAAATATAAATAAGGATATTAATAATAATAACTTTTATTTACTTAATATTAATAGTAATTTAATTATTATTAATAATAAAGATAATTAAAACTAAGTTAATAAAACCTTAATAAAGATTATAAAGATTACCTTTAACTTTATTATTATATTAAGCATTAAAAAGAATAAGCTGCTTATTAAAATAAACTTTTAAGGAATTATTAAAATTAATAATTAAAGGCTATAGCTATAATTTAAGCTAAGATACTTTTTTTAAATAATATTATTATAATAGCTATTCTTTAAATTATTAATAACTTTTAATATTAAGATAAGTAAATATCTTTTAATAATATAATTAAAAAGCTATATATTTATATTAAAAATATTAAAACTTTTAATATAAAATTATATAGTATTTTTAATAATAAGGATTATTAAGGTAATTATTATTTTAAATGCTAAATTATTATAATTTTTATAATAAATAACTTAATAGAAATTTTAATCTTAAATATTTTTTATATATATTAAATTAAAAAGATTAAGTTATTAAAAAGCTAAATTGCTATATTAACTTAAATTTAAAACCTTTTGTATTAAATTATTAATAAATATATATAAAGCTTATATATAAAGGGATTTATTAAGAAATATATGCTATTATTTAAGTAACTTAAGTAAAAGATAATTATTAAGAAGATTAAAAAAAATAATAAAAAGTAAGAAAAGGAGTTAATAAATAAATAAATTGCTTATAATGCTTAATTTTAAAAAGATAAAAAATAGCTAAAGAAGGTTAATTTAAAGTAATATTAATTATATTTTAATAATGAAAGTAAGGATGGAAATAATAATGTTTATATTATAAAAATATATAATAAAAATGAATATAAATTAAAGAGTTTGGCATTAACTTTATAAGCATTAACTTCCTTAATAAAGAAAAAATTTAAAACCAAGGCCCTTATGTGGAAGTTAATGATTTTTATAAAGAAGCAACCTTAAAAGTTAAGTATTAAGGATAATAAGTATAAAGTTTAAAAGATAATATAATAAATAAAGATTATTAAAACTTGCTTTAAAACTTATAAGTTATAATTTTAAGCCTTTTTAATAATGCTTTTTTATAATAAAGATTATATATACTTAATATATAATAAATTATAATTTTGGGCTAATTATAATGAGGATTATATATACTTATTAAAAGAAAAGAAAAACTGTGAATATTAATAAGTATAACCCTTATACTTAAAAGGCTACTTTAGTTATCCCCTTTAAGGTACGTAGCCTCTCAGAACTTAGATAGAACAACACCAATACACGATTGCTTCCCATACGATTATCGTACGTACGAGAGACCTACTAACAACAACATTACTTTATCATAACTAATTCCTTTTTCCCCAGCGCGCACCACCAATCTTTCTTCTTTATTTTGCCTATAGCAAGCCGTGTCGCGAACGTCCGATGCTTATCCTACTCGATCATCATAATATTAAGCAGATGGTGGTCTCCCACATCAACATTAACTTCGTCCCCATGGTACTGAGCCTCAGACAGCATGATAAAGTCGTACAGATTATCTGACGGCTGATGTACGACTGGATCAGGCAGGACGACTCGACCCACTTCCAGACGATTCTTGTTCAGGAGTGCCGTCTCGTATATGTGCTGTGTTTTATGGGATACGAGTTTGCTCGATACGTCCGAGGTGGCGCCTGTCCGCCGCCACAAGGTCTCAATGCGCAACCGGGTCTCCAAGGCGGAATTGGGCACTCCTGGTCTTGAATACGAGGCAACCACCTTCCATAATGGTGGAGAGTTGAAGGACAGACAATTTCGGTTCGCTCTGGTCAGTGCCTCCTCGATCGAGAAACTTGATCCAGCGTTCCAGGTCTGCCCTCGCCTCAAAAGCAATACCCAGCCCTGTTCCGTTCATGGGTCGAAGAACGTTCGTCGGCTGTTGCGAGCGTAGCCTATCCGGCTTTGGCCTCGGCGCAGGTGCGGAGCGAAACCTCTCAGGCTTTGGTCTCATTGGGGGCGGCGGACGAGATATCTCAGGCCTTGTCCGCGTGAAATGTGGAGTTGCGGTCTTCCCAGTGCCTGGAAACGACTTCTGCCTCGACACGGGCGCAGGCCCGAATGCTTGATCGCGTGGAATCCTCGGAATGTACCACCGAATAAGTGGTCGCATTCGCTCTTCTGGAGCCTCTGAAGCATCATCAAGCACCACCTTCATCAGCGCTCCTTTGTGGTCTGTCTGGACACGAAATGGGACTTCGTATCGCACCCCACCAGGGTGGTCTTCGACGGGCTCCCAACGCAGCCCATGACCACGTGGGGAAGCGTGACCCTGATGCTCGATCTCGGCCAGAACGAAGCCGCAAGCGCACGTTTTCTCCGGCGGCTGGCTGCCAGTGCAGGGCCTGGTCAAAGAACTCCTCGACGAGCCCGTGGAACATTGTAGCCCCCCCTCGGTCGCTCTGTATGAGTATCTTCAGCAGGGAGAGAATGGCACGGACGGCATCCGACGCATTAGACAGCCTCCGCGGAGTGTACTGCTCGATGAGCGCGGCATATTCGGCGAACACTGGGGATCGCAGCAAGCGCGGCGGCTCTCCCTCGTAGTTCCGGAGTTTCAAGGAGGACAGGATCTCATGGCTTGCGAGCGATAGCCACCCAATCACAGGCGGCACGAGACCGGCGTCTCGCGCAGTCATGTCCTCGCGCATGACGCCGCAGCGGCAGTGGAAGTCCACCATGCCTCCATGAAACAGCAGAAGTCTCTTGGACAGGGGTTTCTCTTGGAAAGTCCATGCTCGCCCCTCCCATGGATCTAGGTTGGTGTCGGACTGGATGGGGACGAGGACGTTCACGACCGGAGCACTGCACACCTGCCCAGCTAACTGGCCAACACATCTCTGGGCTGTGACACCGTGGATGCCAGTGTGCAAGGCCTTGCTGGTCGCCGCGACTATTGTCACCACAGCGTTGCCGTAGATACGATCCATCTGCCCGATCTGGGCTTCCATGTCTTCTTTGTCGTCTTGGATGATGCATAACCGATCGACCCAAAGTTAGCGAATTTCTAGACTCAGGGCCACTGCTATTGCGTCCGTTATAGTGGTCCCCACCCTGGAGTCGACGCTGCCGAGTTGTTTGACCGTCACGAGGCCGAAAATGGATAGGTGTCGGGCCGCGTGTGCTGTCGTCCTATCGTTCAGTTCGCCGCCCTCTTCAAAGTCTACTGCCTCACTACTCTCTGCGCTCGTCTGGTTGGATGAAACGTCGCGGCTGTTTCCAATGCCGATATTATCGTATGTATACCCGAACGGCCACTTGGCGTCTGAATCGGTAAGCGTGCGTGTACGCTCTGATGTCCAAGTGGCGAAGCTGACATGGTACGGTGGGTTCCGGCTCCTTTGGGCCGAAAGTACCGGGTCTCGTTGGATAGATGTCTGTATCTCGTCGTTGTGGAGAGGGTCGTTCTCCGGGAGGCAAAGTGCAAGGAAAAGCAGACGGCAGAAGTCACAACTATCACGCTTGCCCAGGATAGACCTAAGGTCGATAATGTACTTCGTGATTTGCCCTTCCGAGACCGAGGATCCCGATTCCTGGCCGAATTGCGAGAATTGAATTTTTGAGCATCTTGAGCATGGCCTGTTGGAACTTGTAAGGCGACTCTTGAAACGCACGATGTAGTCCTTGGGCATCTGAGGCAGCTGATCACGTAGGAAGACTCGGGTGCTCTCGGCGTCGCCCGATGGGATTATGCCCATGAACTTGGCATTCCTCGACTTCATTGGGCTCTTTGCTGGTGAGATGAGACATGTCGAATGGTTGTCACGCGACTGTGGAATCCTAACGTTCGCCGTGAATGCTATATAGGTATTGCATTAGCTAGATAATTATAAGGATACTTTTTAAATATAATGTAAAAGTATATATATAAACTAGCCTTAAAAAGATTATATATATAAATTTTAAGTTTATAAAAACCCCGCTTAAAGCTTATAAATAATAATAAAAACTTTTATTAATTAATATTTTAATATTATAACTTAATTAATTATTATATAATTATATTATAAATTAAAAAAGCTTATTATATTAAATATTTAAAAAGTAATATTATAATATTAAAAGTATTATTATAATTATTATTTATATAATATATTATAATAATTATTTCTTTTTAAAATATATTATTTTAAAATATTATTAAGATTTATTATACCTTATTTAAATATCTTTTAAAATATATTTATAAATATTATTTTAAAATTTATTATACTTTACTTAAATATTTCTTAAAATAAATTTATAAATATTATTTTAAAATTTTAAGTTAAATTTTATTAAGCTTTTTAATTATAATTAAATTTTTTTATAAATAAATTATAATTAAAAAGTAAACTTTATAAAAATTAATTTAAACTTAAAACCCTTAAATAAATATTATAATATTAAAAAAATTATTATAATTAATATTTAACCTTAATATTTATTATTTTAATAAATTAATAAGGATATTTTATTATTTTTATATTAAGTAATCTTTAAAGTAAATTTATAATAATTATTTTAAAATTATTAATTAAGTTATTTTTAAGTTTTAATATTTTTTTTAATAAAATAATATATTTATAAAATTTTTTTTAAATTTTTTAATAAATTTAAATTTATAATATTTATTAGCTGGGTTAATATATATTGGTTAATAATAGATTAATTATATTTAAATTAGTTATATAAAAGGAAAAAAGGTTATAACTATAAGTTATAAAACCTTTTTTTTAGCTATAAATTATTTAAGGGTAATTATGTATAGCAACACGTAATTCTTGCTTATTAATGCTTTAATGTTAATTATTTATAATGCTTATTATACTTAATATTATTATTTTTTTATAATATATTTATAATTATATTAATAATCTTTAATTAAGTAATTAATATATGTTTTTAAAAAGTATATAAAAAAAAAAAGTTAAATTAAACTTAAAATTGCTAAGTTTAAATTTATTAATTAATTAAATTAATTTAAAGGTATGCGTTTATTTAATTATATTAAGTGCTTATAAAAGGTAAGTATATAAAAAAGCTTAGGTTATTATTAAAGGGTTAAAAGTTAATTGTTTTATTAAAGTACGTAATTAATAAATAAAGGTTATTTTAATAATTATATATAGTAAATTGTTTTAATTACGTTAATTAATAAAATGTAAATTATTATTTTTATTATATAAATATTTTATTTATAATGCATTTTATAAATTTATACTTTTATTATTTATAATGTTTAAGTTAAATAAGGATTAAATTAAATTCTTAAATTAATAATATTATTATTTAATTTTTAACTTATAATATACCTTAATTTAATTTAGCTTAAGCTTAATTATATTTAATCTTTATAATTAAATAAAGATTAATTAATTATAAAGGAAGAATAAATAAAATAAGTTATAAAGGTTGGTAAATAAAGTATTTAAATAAAAAAAAAGTTAAATATAAAGGATTATTAAGAAATTATTTAATATTAATTAAGTTAATAAATAAAAACATATATAAGATTAATATATAAATATTAAATTATAAAATTTAATTAAAAACGTTTATTAAATATAAGTTAACAATTTAAGTATTTATAAAATAATAATAATCTTTATTATTTAAACTTTTAATATATAAGTATTATTATAAAAATCTTAATTATAAGGTTTGCTTTTAAAAGAAAAGTAATTTTAAATATAAGTTATATTATATTATTTTTTAAAGTAATTTATAATTAATTAATAAAAGAAAGATTTAAACTTTTATTAATTTTATATACTTTTATTAAATAAAAGTAAAGATTAAATTGCTTTAATAGTTTTTTCTTTGCAACCTTATTTATAATTAGCTTAACTTATTAACTTTTATTAACTTTTATTTAAATGTTTTCCTTAATAATAAGTAATATATTAAGCCTTAATATACCTTTTCCTTTTATTTAAATAAATAATTATTCTTAATTAATATATCTTTATATTTTAATTATAATCTTATTAATAATTTTAAATTGCTTAAAAGTTTTATTTAATATATTCTTTATAAAAGCGTTGGCTAAATTATAATTATTAATAATTTATTAAATTTTAAAAATTTTATGTTTTTTATATAATTATTAAAGTATTATTAAGTTAATTATAAAGCATTTTTTTTAATTATATTAAGCTTAATTAAGCATTTATATATAAAGTATAAATTTATATAAATTATAAAAAGAATAATATTAATATTAAGATAAGTAATAATTTAATATAAAATAACTATTAAAATAATACTTATATTAAATTTATAAATTATATTATAAATTTTAAAAGTTAAAATGCTTTTAATAATTTTCTTATATTTAATAAAGAATTAATAAATAATATTATTATAAATATTTAATTTTATAAAGTTATTATTTTAAGTTTTATTAATAAAAGTAATAATAAAGCTTATTTAAGAATTAAAATCTTAATTATTAATAAAAGAATTATTAATAAAGATAAGTAATTTAATTATAATTAAGTTAAGTAATATATATTATATATTATATTTAAAATAATTAGCTTATTATTAAAGCTTTTTATTAAACTTAATATAATTTTCTTTACTTAAATTAATAATTTAAGTAGTTATAAATAAGTTAAATATAACTTTTAATTAATAAATAAAAGTTAAATAAGCATTATAAATTTATTATTTAATATATTATTATTTTTAATTAAGAAAAGTAATTTAAATAAAGGTAATCTTTATGCTTTAATTTTTTTAATATATATTAATAATATTATTTTTTATAATAATAATTTTTATATTATTAAAATTAAGTATTATTTTAAGAATAAGTATTATCTTTAACTTATATTAAATGTTTATTTTTTTAATTTTTTTTTATTATTAAAAATATTAAAGTAATAATAAAGAAAGTATTATTTATTTATATAATTATAATATTAAAGTTATTTATATTATTATTTAAAATAAGAAAGTATAAGTTATAAATAAAAATAATTATGTTTAATTTCTTATAATAATATTTATAATATATTATTTATTAATATATATTAAATTTAATAATATTATATAAAGGTTTAATAATATATATAATAATATTAAAAGGATATTTATTATAAATCTTTAATAATAACTTTATAAATATTATATATTTAAGCTTTAATTTTAATTATAAATAAGCTTAAATAATATTTTAAAGCTTAATATATATTTTTTATTAAAAAAGAAATAATATTAAAGTAATTAAAAGTTATTAACTTAATTATTAAATAATAAGGAATTAAGTAAAAATTTCTTTTTTATTATAATTATTATAATTAATTATTATAAAGCATAACTTTTTATAAAACTTTTTAATTTTACTTTTAATTTTATATATTATGTAAAACTTAAAAAGCTATATATTTTTATATATTTTTTTATTATAAAATATAAATTTAAAGATATTATATTTAATTAAATTTAATACTTTCTTATAATTAAATTCCTTAAATAAATTTTTAAATATAATAATTATATTATTTTATTAAAGCTTTAATATAAATTTATAATTATCTTTTTTATATTATATAATAAATATTTAATTAAAAAATACTTAAATAATAAATATTTATATTAAAAATATTTTAATAAAAGTTTTTAGCTTATTTTTTACTTTTAAAAATTATCTTTATTACTTTAATTTTAAAAAATTTAAATATATATTTAAAAAACTTAATTTAAAGTATATAATATATTATAAATTATTTTTTAATTATAAAGTTTAAATTATAATATTTTTTATTTTTTATAATAATATAATTATATTATTATAAATTAAAAGATTATTAAGTTATTAAAAAAATTTAATATAAAATTATAAATATTAATAATAAAAAGTTTATATAAGCTTTATTATTATTTTTTTATTATACTTTTATATTATTTTATAATAATAAATTAAAAGTTTTTATAATATTAAGTTTATTATAAATATTAAAAGTTATATTTATTTATTATTTAATATTTATTTTCTTAAAAAACTTTATTATTATTTTAATAGCTTTAATTTATTTTTATATTAAAAAAGTAAAAGTTAAGCTTTTTATAAAATATAAATAAATATTAAAAATAAGTAATATAAATATAATTTTTTAAAAGTTATAAATATTATTAATAATTTTTATTATTATTTAAAAAATAACTTTTTTTATATAAATAATAATTAATTTAATATATAAAATATTAAATATTTAACTTTATTAATAAATTAATAAGCTTTTATTAAAATTTATTTATAAGTAATTTTTATTATTTATATTATTTCTTAAAACTTAATAAATATAAAGTTTATATTAATATTATAAAAAGTTTAATTAAAAAGGTTAAAATAAATATTAATTTAATATTTATAAAGTATTTTTTATATATTTTTAATTAAAAGTAACTTAAAAAATTAAATTATTTAAAATATTATTATTAAATTAATAATATAAAAAATAAGCTTATTTTTAAAAAAATATATAATATTAATAATTATTTTTTAAAATAAATTTAAATTTTTATAAAGTAAAATTATAAAGTTAATAATAATAATAAAACTTTATAATAATCTTTAAAGTTTTTATTTTTATATTATATTTTATATTTTTTAATAAATAATTAAAATATTTAATTAATAAATATTTAAAATATTAATATAATTAATATAATTCCTTTTTTATAAAAAATATAATAAAAATATATAAAAAATATTATAAGTATTTTTATTTTTAAATAATTAAAAATATTTTTTTAAAGTTATTTAATTAATATTAAATTAATTTATTTATTATATTTTATAAATAAATATATAACTTATTTATATTATTTATATAAAGTAAAAAAAAAAGTATATTTTTTAATAATATAAAAAATAATTAAAATAATTATAACTTTTATTATTATTATTTTTAAAAATAAAGCTTATAATTCTTTATTAAATTTAATAAATACTTTTCTTATTTATAAAATATTAAGTTAAATAAAAAAATCTTTATATTAAAAAATAAGGTATTATTTATATTTTATTATAAATAAAATTATAATACTTATATTAAAAATAATACTTTAAAACTTAATATAAATATATTTTTTAATTAAAGTAAATTAAAAAGTAAAAATATATATTATATTTTTTTTATTTTTATTAATATTATTTTATTTAATAATTATATTTTTTAAAAAAAAATTATAAAGAAAGGCATTATTATAATAATTTAATAATATATATATTATTTTTTATAATTATTTTTTTTTATTAAAGATAATTTTTATATTAAATTCTTTATACTTTATAAAAAATATAATAATTAATATTAATAATTTTATAATTAATATACTTTATTTATATAAAATATTAATTATAATATTATTAATATTTTATTAATAAATAATTTAAAGATTAATAATTAATTTTATTATAAATATAATATTTTTTATTTTTTAAGGTATTTTATTAATTATTATAATAAAAGTTATTATTATTAAAATTATTATAATTAAAATTACCTTAATTATATTTTTTATAACTTAATAATTTATTATTTTAATATTAATAATTAATATAATATACTTTATTTCCTTAATTATTAATACTTTAATTATTTTTATTATAATATTAATTAATATTATATTAAAAATTAAGCTTAAAAAAGATTTTAATTTTAAAAATAATAATTTATATAAGTATTTAAAATTAAGATATATAATTATAATTTTAATATATTTATATAAGTATAAATAATTATTATTTATAAAAAGTTATTCCCTTAATAAAATATATTAAATATTTATTAATATAATTATAATTTATTAAATATTATAATAAAAACCTTTTAAAAATGCTTATTAATATTATTTAAGTTTATATATATTTTATTAAATATAATTAAGATTTAATTATAAAATATTATTAATAATTAATTTTTATATTAAAGTAAGCTTTAAGCTTTAAATATATATTATAAATAAAAAACTTTATATTAATATAATAAATATAATAAATCTTAATATAATTTTTTAAAATTAAAGAAAATATTATATAAAATTATTTAAATTTAATATTTATTATTTAATAAATATTAAGGAAAATCCTTATTTTATTATTTAATAAATTATATAATTTATTACCTTAATTTTTATTTTTATTTTATATTTTATTAAATATATATATATTATTAATATTAAAAAATTATTTATTATTCTTAAAAAAATAAGTTTTAATATAAATTATATAATTATAAAGATTTTTTAATATTATAATAAGTAATATATTAAGTATAAAGTTTTTATTAATTCCTTTAAAGAAATATTTATAAATTATTTTTTAAATTATAAAATTTTTAAATATTTTAATAAACTTAATTTTTATTAAAATAATATTTTTTAATATTTTAAGAAAACTTTTATATTTAATTAATTAAGAATTTCCTTTTTATAAGATAATAATTATAATATTTATTATAAAAAAGTTAATTAAATAAAGTTTTACTTTAATTTTATAAATAATTAAAAATAAGGAAGTTATAATTTTTAAAATCTCTTATTATTTTTAATAAAAAAAAGTAATTACTTTAAGTTTTAAAGAAAAAAAGTAAAAGCTATAAATAATAAAATTATATTAAAAATTAAGGTTTTTTAAATTTTTAAAATAATAAATACTCTTTAAATATTTATTATTTTTAGCTTTTAAAATTAAAGCTATTAAATATAAAACTTAAAGAATTTTTATATATTAATTACCTTATATAATTCCTTTTCTTATTATAAAGAATATTTATTATATATAAGTAATACTTTTAAATTAATACTTTGCTTATTAATATTTTCTTTAATATTAACTTTTTTTTCTTAAAGGAATTTCTTAAAGTTTTAAATAATAATTAATTTTTTAAATATTATTATATTTTAAAAAGTAAAGTTTTTTATAAAGCATTAAAGTAAATTATTATTTATATTTTAATATTTTATTATTTCCTTAATAAACTTAAAAATAATAATATTTATTTAATTAATTATATTATTTATTTTTATTATTAATTTATCTTAATAATTAAAATTAATTTATTAACTTTAAAACTTTTTATTAAAGTAAAAAAATAATTTAAGTTTTTATATAAAAGCATTATTAATATTTAAAGATATTTCTTTAATATTATTATTAAATTTAATTATTTTATTAAGCTATTAAAATATTTAAATAATTTATATATAAAAAAAAGAAAAAAAGGTAATTAAAGGAATATATTAAAGTTATTTTAAAATATAAAAAGAAAGTATTAATTATATAATAAAAGAATATTTATTAAAAAGTATTTATTAACTTAAGTAAATAATAATAATTTATTTATATTATTTTAAGCTATTGCTAGTTAAAAATTATTTAATATATAATTCCTTTATTAATTTATTTATAAAGAAAAACTATATTAAATAATTAAAAAAAAACCTTATATTGTAACTTTTTTATAATAATATAATTATTTATTTATATTATATTAAATAATATAAGTATTATACTTATATTTAAAAATCCTTAAAAAAAGAAATTTTTCTTTTTACTTTATAACCTTTTTATAAAATTCTTAATTTATTTATTTATTATTTCTTAAATAAAAAGATAATAAAAAATTATTTATATAAATAATAAAATTTAAATTAAAAAAATATAAATAATTATAATTCCTTATTTATTTTTTTTTCTTCTTTCTTTAATAATATATTATTTTTTAAATAAGTTTTTAATTATTAATAACCTTATAAAATACTTAAGTATTTTATAATAATAATATATATTTTTTTATAATCTTTTCTTAATATTTCTTAGCTTTATATTTTTATTATTATTTTTATAACTTTTTTATAACTTTTATTATATTAAATAATATTAAAAATATAATTAAAGCTTTAAATTAATATTTTTATTTTTACTTTATAATTTTTAATAATTTTATTAAGTTTTTTAATAAAATTAATAATAATAATAATAATTTTTAAGTAATTTTAATATCTTTTTAAAAGCATTATTATATTAATATTATAACTTTTAAAAAATTTAACTTTAAAGTCATTATTTTAATTATTATAAAAAGTATTATTAATAATTTTATTATAATCTTTTTTAAGGCTTTTAAAGTAATATTTATAAATATAATTAAGCTGAATTATATTTTAATTTATGTTTAAACCTTTAAAATATTAAAATATATTTTTAATAAATTTATTATAATTATTAATTATTTCTTAATTATTATTATTACTTAAAATTATATTTTAAATAATATTTATTTTTATTATATTTATATTAAATATTATATTAATTATAATTACTTTATTATAACTTTTTATATTTAAGTTATAAATATATTTTTATAATTTTATTATATTTTTTTTATAATTTTATTATTAATTATTTAAGTAAAAGAAAAAGTAAAGAGTTATTATTAATATTATAAGGGAAATTATTAAGGAAATTATATTATTATAAAATTCCTTTAATACTTTTTTATAATTTATTATTAACTTTTTTATAAATTTATATTAAAGCCTTTATTTTTAAGATTAATATAGCTTTCTTTAATATTATTTATATTTTATACTTAACTTTTAAAATTAAAAGCTTTAATAATATTATTAATATTATAATCTTTATAAATATTATTAGCGGGTATAAGGAATTACGTAAGAAATGGTACCGCGTTAAATTTTGGCTGGCTATAAAAAGCTAGCTTTTATGCTTATTTTAAATATTTTTTTAAAAAATTAACTCTTTTTTTTTTTTATATATTTAATGCTTTAATTAAGCTTTTCTTATTTTTAAGAATTTTTAAAATATTTATTTTTTCCCTTTCTTTAATTTCCTTTTATTTTTATCTTTCCTTTTTATTATATTAAAGCTCCTTCTTAAGTTATTCTTAAAAGAATTTAATAAAATTTATTCCTTATTTATTTAAATAACTTATTTTTATTAATAATTTAGCTTAAGCTTAATTTTAATCTTATATATTTTTAATTAATAATAAAAAGAATAAAAAATTAATTATAAGTTAATTATTTATTAATTTTATTTCTTTTCTTATTTTTATATTAAATATTATTAAATTATTTTATATTTTACTTTAAAGCTTTAATTAAAGCTTATATTTATTTTTATTTTATTATAAAAAAAAATTAAATATAATTAAACTTATAATAATATTATAAGTATTTTTAAAATTATTTTTTAATTTTAAAATACTTTTTATACTTTTAAGGTTTAAATAAAATATTACTTTAATTTTATATTTATATATTATTAAGCTTTAAACTTATTTTAAGTTTTTTATTAAAAATTATACTTAAATATAATAATAATATAAACTTAAAATTAAAATAATAAATTTAAACTTTATAAATATTATTTAATATTAATTAAAAATATTTTAAATTTTTAATTAATATTTATTATTATTATTATAATTTTAAGTTTAAAATAAAAAAAGTTATAATATAAAATTAAAGTATTTACTTTATTTATTTATAAGTTTAATAAATAATATTATATTATATATTTTTATATTAATTAAATTATATAAAAAGCTTAAACTTAAAATATAATTTTATTTAAGCTTTAATTAAATTTAAATTTAAATTATTAAGAGTTTAATATAATATTAATAAATAAAGCATTAAATATAAATTTAAAAAGCTTTTTTTATTATAATCTTATAATATTTATTTCTTAATAAAATATCCTTTTATTAAATTTATTTTATTTATTATATTTATTAATATCTTTATTCTTTAAATTTTAATTTAAATATTTTATAATAATATTAAAAATAAATTTCTTAAAAGTAATTACTTTAATTAAAAATATTATTACTTTTAAATTTCTTTATTTTCTTATTATTTTAATAAAAATTATTATAATATATATATTATACTTTTAAGCTTAAAGCTTTTTTAAACTTATTTTTATTTTAAAAGTATCTTTAAACCTTAAAAATTATTTATTTTCTTTTATTTAAAGCTAAAAAAAAAATTTTAAGAAACTTATTAAAAAAAATAAAAAACTTAATTTTATTTATTATTAATTAAAGTATTAATTTTATTTTAATTAAACTTTATAATTTATTATTAATAATAAATTAAAAATTAAAATTAATATTTTAAAAATCTTATTTTTTATTAATATAATAATTTTATTATAAATAGCTTTATTTATAATTTATAATTTAAATATTTTAAAGTTTAATAAAATTAATATTATTAAAATTTTAAATAGCTTTAAAATTATTATTTATTAATTTTTTTTTACTTAAATAATTAAATTTTAAAATTATTTAAATAATATTATATTATTTTAAATTTAATAAAAGTAATTAAAAATATTATTATTAAATAATATATTTAAAAAAATTAAAAAAAAAAGCTTTTTACTTTTTATAAATTTAATAATTAAACTTATTATATAAATTTAATTATAATTATTAAAGATATTATTTATAATAATTCTTATAATAACTTAAAAATATAAAAAGAAAAAATTATAAAATATAATTAAAAACTTAATAATATAAATAATATTTTTTTTATTATAACTTAATTCTTTTATAAAATATTTTTATTATATTTAAAAAAATAATTAATAAAAAAAGAAATTATTTATAAATTAATAAGGAATATTTTTTAGCTAAACTTTAAATATATTTTATTAAAAGTTATTAATTAAAAATTTAAATATTTTAAATAAAATAAGTATTTATTTATATAAAATAATTTTAATTAAAATTTACTTAATTTAAAAAAGTTAAATCTTTTTTAAAAAAGCTAAAATAATTTTAATCTTTTAAATTATCTTTAAAATAAAAACTTATAAGTTTAATAATTTTTATTTAAATTTAATTATATTAATATTATTAAAAGATATAATTAAGATTTATAAAATATAAATAAGTTTATTAAAAAGTTTATAAAATTAAAGTTTAATTTAATTAAATTTAAAAATAAATTTAAATTATTTTAATAAAATATTAAAGCTTTTTTTATAATAAATAATAAAGTAATTTTAAAATAATTAAATTAAAAGTTATAAATTTTATTTAATAATTTTTAGCAAAATTTAATTAAAATAACTTTAATAATAATAAGGTATAAATTATAATTTTAATGCTTTTTTTTAAAAAAAATAAGTTATTTAAAGTTTATTATAATTATACTTTTTAAAATTATAATATATATTAATATAATAAGCTTAAATAACTTTTTTTAAATAGCTTATTAATAGCTTTTAAGTTAAAAAAATTATTAATATTCTTTAACTTATTTAAAAATATTTAAATTAACCTTTTAAAATATTTAAACTTTATTTATATTTAATTATATTATAATTAAAGTAATTATAATTTAAAAAATATATTTATAATTAATTAAAGTTTTTATTTAAAAAGAAAAGATTTAATTTATTTTATATAATTAAATATTATAAGCTTATTAAAATAAATTCTTTATTTAAAGAAAAAGCTTAATTAAAAGCTTTAAAAGTAATTTAAAAGCTTAATAATTAAAAGAAAGTTAACTTAATTTTAATACTTATAAATTTTATAAATTATATAATTTATATTAAAAAAAGCTTATAATTATAAATAATAATAAGCTTTTTTAAATAAATATTATTATAATTAAAAGGAAATATATAATTAAAAATATTAAAAATTAAAATAAAGTTATAAAAATTATAAAAGCTAATTAAACTTAATTTAAAAATTTTAAAAAAATAAAAAATAATTAATTTTAAATTATTAATAATAAGTTATAATTAAGAAATAAAAAAAAAATAAGAAAAAAGAAAAACTTATTTATTAATTAAAATTAAACTTAAAAAGAAAATATTAAGTTTTTTATAATAAAAATAAGCTTAATAAATATAATAAACTTAAAATTAAAAAAGTATATTTAATAACTTTTATTATTTAAAGAAAAAGTAATTTAAGTAATTTTAATTATAATTATTAAAATAAATATTATAAATATTTTAATGCTTAATAATATTAATTTAATTTTAATTAAATATTTATTAATAATATAATTTAAGATATATATTTTATTAAAAATACCTTTTAAGTTAATATATTTTAAGAATTATATTAAAAACTTATTTTTTAAAATAAATATAATTATTTTTTTAAGAAATAATATTAAAGTTAATATTTTAATTAATTTATTATAAATTATTTAATATTAAGTTAATTTTATTATTATATTTATTATAAATATAATTAATTAAGAATATTTTAATTTAATTTATTTAATAATTTATATAAAAGTAAATAATTATTTTTTATAATTTATTTTTTTAAATATTAAAGTTAAAATAAACTTTTTATCTTTATTATATTATAAATATAATAAACTTTTATATATTTTATTTAATAATATAAATTTAATAATATATAATAAAGATTTCTTATTTTTAATTAAAATTATAAAAAAATAAGTTTATATTAATTTAAATAAAATTAAAGCTATATTTTTTATTATTAATAATAAAGTTTTTAATACTTTATATTATATTTTTTTAAAAATGCTTTTTTTCTTAAATATAAACTTAATATTTAAATAATTTAAAAGATATTTTTATGCTTATTTTATTTTTAATAATATTAAGATAATATATAATTTAAAATAAAAAAATTAAAAATTTAAGAAAGCTTAAATTTTT